>NW_027397070.1:31701464-31802643 GCF_003265705.2 Callorhinus ursinus
AGAATTTGCACATACAAAGGTGCATGCAATTGCCTTAAACCTCCCATTTTCTCATGCTCTTAATTTTTAGGGCCTAGTCAATTAATCAAAATTACAGTCCTATTTAAGTATCAGGAAGTTAAAGTACGTAAAAGACCATACATGTTTTCCGATCTAATCATTAGAACATGTTCTTCCTTTTCATTATTTTTCATTATTTCATGATGAAATGATAGCAATTCATTATTTTATTTTAAAAAATAGTCTCCTACATTGAGATTTAATGGATCACATATTCCTAGTCAGAAAAAACTGAAATTATTTCCATTTTGAAAATAAGTGTATGTGCATATATGTATATGTATATACATATATATATGTAATGAATCCAGGAGGAAAAAGATATTTTATCTATAAACCGAAAGCAGGCAATATGGAAAGTAGATTCGCTTCTTTCCAGGATTAAAAAATATAACTCAAATACATGCAAAATTCATTGTATGGATGTTGGCACTAAATTTCCTTGCAAAGTCACTATTCTATCACTGTTAATAAAAAGATAACACATACTGACAAGACTGTAAATGTCTATTGAAAGAATTATGCTTGATTAAAAATATTGAATTATTTTGTTATCTTATGCAAACATATTTTATTGGGCAAGATTGCCCTCTTGTGTTTTCTCTAGTTAAGTCATTATTATTTTTATCAATTTAATTTTCAGCTTTTAACTTTTCATTCTAAAATTAACTCACTCAACAACATGGATGGAGCTAGAGTGTATTATGCTAAGTGAAATAAGTCAGTCAGAGAAAGACAAATACCATATGATTTCACACATATGTGGAATTTAAGAAACAAAACGCATGAACATGGAGGGGGAAAAAAGAGAGAGGCAAACCATAAAACAGACTCTTAACTATAGAGAACAAACTGAGGGTTGCTGGGTGATGGGTATTAAGGAGGGTACTTGTGTAGAGCACTGGGTGTTATATGTAAGTGATGAATCACTAACTTCTACTCCTGAAACCAATATTACATTATATGTTAACTAACTAGAATTTAAATAAAAAGTTGAAACATTAAAAAAAACAAATTGATTAAATAAAATAAAATTAACTCACTGCCAAAGGAACTTTAAAGCCTTATATTCACAACCATACTCATCAGTAGTTAGTGTTATGGTTTATGGTACACTCATTTCTCTAAATCTCTGGGTTAATTTGTAAAATATTGTGGCCTAAATTACAAGGAAGTGAGTCCATCAGAAGTAAATACATAAGGAAAAATTTAGAATTATGTCAAGGAATACTAAAACCCTGATACTTACTACTCACTTTACCAAGTTATGGAAGGTACAGCCAATTCATCTGTTAGTATGAGTCTGTCTTGATAATCTTGCAGTCACTTTCCCCCTTTAACTTACTTAGTTATTATGGTTATATAAAAACACTGCTAACATTTTAAATTATTTTGAAAAAAATTGTCTTGTCTATTAAATTAGAAAAGACTTCTTTTTTAATGTTGTCTAATTAGAACAAATACTCTCATATGGTGAAATGTAAATTTGGTACGCTCCTTTTTGTAAATCAAACTGACAGTATATGCTAAAAGCCTTATTAGGTTTGCTTCTAAGAATTTATCTCAAAAGCACAATCTTAAGTACTCCCAAAACTTTATGCCCAAACTACTCATCATAACATTATTTATGGTACAAACACTGGCTGTGTGTTGAATTTGATTGAAATACATGCAGTGGAATTTTTGCAACAATTAAAATTTTAATGTCATATTGAAAATAACATGAAATTTTTTTATGTTAATGTTAAGTTTAAAAAATTCAGGATATAAATATACATGTGTGTATGTGTGGGTGTATATCACAATGCTCTAAAAGCAATTCTCCCCAAACTATAAACAAAGACTAAAATGAAATGCCTCAAAATATTAATAGTGGTTGTCATTTGGGGGTAGCACTATGGTGGCTATTTCTCTATTTTTCACTTGCCTGTGTTTTCCATGTTTTTATGTTGAACATGTATTACTGTTATAATAGGGGAAGACTGCATGTTACTAATATCAGCAGAATTGAGGTACTGTCCTCTTTATACAGATCAGGAATTTGGTGGCTTTCTGTGTAAGCTCAGAAAGCTTTTGTAAAGGAAATTTGGACCTTAGCATCTGGCTCAGGATAGTTGAACCACTGTAGAAAAGTGGAGAAGCCCCTAGATTAGGAAAAGAGTGGGGTAGTTCCTTAGGATGGAGACTTTCTCTCTCAATACTTTATTCTTTGGAAGAAGAAAACGGTAGAATTATGTAGGGGATTCCTTCTCCAGATACATAAAAGAGCAAACAAAGCAACAACCATTTATTTGGTGCTTTAATATATGCTAGGTTGGTTTGAAAGGGTCAAAAGCTAAATGCAATGAACGGCTGAATGAAAATGATGGTTACAGAATTTCATGTCCAGGGGCACCTGGGTGGCTCAGTCGGTTAAGTGTCTGCCTTCAGCTCAGGTCATGATCCCAGGGTCCTGGGATCAAGCCCCACATCAAGCTCCTTGCTCTGCAGGGAGCCCGCTTCTCCTTCTCCTCCCCGCTTGTGCTTTCTCCCTGTCTCTCCTTCTCTTTCTCTCAAATAAATAAATAAAATCTTAATTAAAAAAAAAAAGAATTTCATGTCCAGCCATCACCTAGGACCCCTCAGCTGCACTGTAGCTAAGGAACTGCTCTTCCCACCTGTAGTTCCGCAACAATCCTTGATTCCCTTAACTCCCATTCTCATTCATTTTTCAGGTGGCAGAGAGAGAGTGATCTTTTCAAAGAACAAACCTTCCACAGATTCCCAGTCCCTCTGGAGATAAACTCTAAATTTATGGGGGTTGACAAGGCCCTTTATGATCTGGCTTTGGCTAAACACATCCAGCTTCCTCTTCTGCTTTCTCCTGGCATTCTGATCTTCTCAAGGCTTTGCCCAACCTGTGTCTTGTTTAGTTAACTCCTGCTTACTTTTCAAGTCTCTGGTTAAATGTTCCCTTCATTGGGAAAATGCAGCTGCCCCTCTATGTGCACCTATCATAATCCCAGCTTTCCCTAACATAGCCCTTTCTGTGTGTTATTACATTCTCTGGTTTGATTGTCTTTAGCTGGACGATAGGCTCTGTGCAAGGCAAGGGCTGAGTCTGTCCTTCACCTCGATAAATGCTTAACAGGGGAGCAACAGGTGTTTATTGAATAAATGAATGAATGGACAAATTAAGTGAGATAGCTTGATTATATGCAACTTCCCACAAACTTTCTCTCTAAAGATGTACTCTAATTGATGAAAGTGCATATTAATATAAGGTACTTATTAATGTAAAGAGGATACGTGGTGATGGTGGTGGTCCTGGGGATGCTGTGAGCTCTTCATTCAGCACTGCAGTTCTGAATCCTATTCTCACTTCAAAGATACATGTGCATGTGTATATACTTCAAGAGATTTTTCAAATTAATTTTTCAAGCCCCTTATGGGGGAAAAAGGGGTACTCTGATACATTAACCAGTTGTTTCTAGTCCTTAAAAAAAGATATTTTCATCCAACAATAGGGGAGTACATTGATTCATAAAATAATTACACTCTTTAAAGACATAAGAAAATAATATAATACCAAATTTTTATAAAAGTACACAAACTACATATACAGAAAAGCTAATCTCTCCTACATATAAAAAGTACATATCATACATTTACATAATACAAAGATTGAAAGAAAATGTATATTGTGATTATTTCTGAGAGTCATCACATGCAAAATACTTTTCTTCCGTATACTTTTTAGCATTTCTCTTCAGAATAAGCATGTATTACTTTGGTTAAAACACCAAAAGTTACCCAAAAATCTTTATAATAAGACCAATTCCTTTGTGGGTAGGCAGTTGTTTCAAAAATTGTTTTAAGACTAAAGGCTAGGCATGAATATTTTTCATATAGCACATATATACTTAAAATATTTTACTGAATAGATTTAATAATGAAAATATTTTATACTTAATAGATTGACTAATGCAATGACTTTTAATACAGATGCTACTAGAAGACACTACAGAACTATAATCATTTTGAATTTGACTTCTCAGATATCTTCATGTTCAGAGTTTTCCATATTTCTCAAGGGAAAACAAAGACTATTTTATGAAATGGTTTGGCAAGTCAATTAATGCGCATATTATTATGCCAAGCACAAATGAGATGGCATTTTAAAAAAAGACTAAAGGATGGGCTGGAGGCAGTTAACTAACCATTTAGGTACTGGAAGTTGATTAGGGGAGAGGCTAATTTGGGCAGAATTACCTCTTGAAACAGGCCAAAAGCAGCAATCAGACAGGGAGTCTGGGAAAGTCCCTCACCTGCACCACCTATCTCAATAGATCTAGGAAGTTGCTTTCTTGTTTTTGTTTTGTTTAACAATAGGTCCAGTGATAAGCAAAACTGCCCTCCTCCAAAGCTCCCAGAAGTGCAAAAAAGACTAAGAAGATCAAAGGAACCATTAACCACTCCCTGAACTTCAAAGGTTTCTCCTATGAGAACCCTGAGAAGCAGCTGTGAGTTTATAGATGACTTAGAGACTTCCATTGCAGCATAGAAATATAACAAATATCTTGATTACATTATTCTTTTTATTTCTTGACTATGGTTGCGGTTTAGATTTTACAGTTCTGTACACATATTAAAATGAGTAATAAATCAAAATATACTAGGACTAGCGATACACATTCCCAAATGAGCACTACGGCGCTTTTCTTGGCACTACTCTCTTTTAAATGTCTTGGTTGTTTCTTTATTTTCCCATTCAGAAAGAAAGTAATCAAACAACCACTGTGCCTCACAGAGTTTATGTTTTAATGCAATATTCAAATAAAGTCTACAAAATCACTTGCTTTTCCTGGACGGGTTTCCAGACTCCGGTCCCCAGTGATGAAAGTTATCCCTTCACTAAAGCATTTAATGCAGGCTGTGGTGACCTACAGTCCAAACAATTCAGTCAGCCATGCGTGTGTGTAGCATTCATTTTAATAATAAAAAATGTATCTGTGATTTTTTTTTACTTTTTGTGAAATTCTTTATAAAAAAATTTTGTATTGAAACATCACATATAAATCATAAGTTTATGGCTCAATAAATTTTCACAAAAAGTGTACACTCATGTAATAATCCACACTCAGATCAAAAAATAGATTATAGAATATTTCTAGCACCTCAAAACTCTCTCTCGGGCCCTCTTCCACATTCCTGACTTCTACCCTGAGATGCTGATTATACTAGCCAACAATGGCCAGACATATATAAAAATAGAGCTCTGGGGGCACCTGGGTGGCTCGGCTGGTTGAGCGTCTGCCTTCAGCTCAGGTCATGATCCTGGGGTCCTGGGATCCTGGAATCACCCAGCCTTGGGCTCCCTGCTTCTTCCTCTCCCTCTGCCCCTCCCCCCTGCTCATGCTCTCTCTCTCTCTCTCTCTGCCTCTCTCTGTCTCTCTCAAAAATAAATAATAAAGGGGCACCTGGGTGGCTCAGTCGGTTAAGCGTCTGCCTTCGGCTCAGGTCATGATCCCAGAGTCCTGGGATCGAGCCCTTCCGCATCAGGCTCCCCGCTCCGCGGGAAGCCTGCTTCTCCCTCTCCCACTCCCCCTGCTTGTGCTCCTGCTCTTGCTGTGTCTCTCTCTATCAGATAAATAAAATCTTTAAAAATAAATAAATAATAATAAAAAATAGAGCTCTAACCCACAACCCGCAGCAACCTGCCCACCAACCCCTTATCTATCATGAACAACCCAGGAAGCCAGATTGCTCTGAGTTGGACTTGTAGGAAGTCAGACTGCTACCTCTAGTAACAATCTGGGAATCCAAACCAACTTCTATAACAACTGACCTCAATGGCCAGGACTTGATTAATGACTGATAGCTTCTCCAATTTTGTCCCTGATTCCAACTTAGGACCAATGCGAGAAAGTCAAGTATGTACTCCTAGCCAATCCTGTAAGTGTTTATTTTAAGCAGAAGAATCTTAAGCAAAAGACTCTAGAAGATACTACTAGATTTTGTTTTTAAGATTTTTATTTTTATTTATTTGATAGAGAGAGACACAGCGAGAGAGGGAACACAGGCGGGGGTGGGGGGTGAGAGAGGGAGAAGCAGGCTCCCCACTGAGCAGGGAGCCCGATATGGGACTGGATCCCAGGGCCCTGGGATCATGACCGGATCCGAAGTCAGATGCTTAACGACTGAGCCACCCAGGTGCCCAGATACTACTAGATTCTTAAGACCCTTGAAGACACTTTTCTTATCGCTTCTAGTGATGAGAAGTCCTATATAAATAAACTTGTTTAAAGACATTTACACCAAGAGAGATATCTTCAGTCTGAAAAGGTGTAGAGCAAGATCAATCTTTGATGCATGCATTCAGAATCATGTATTATGCATCTACCAGTAATAAGAGGATAAGACACAATTCCCACCCTTAAAAGTTTTCTATTCTAGAAGAAGCCACAGAAGAGCAAAGAAGTCATGAACAAGTTTGGTCACAGAAATCCAAAGCACTCACAGAGCAGGAAGAAATCAGTTTTGCAAGCAGAGAGGGGGTAGGTGTGTTGTGCGTGTGTGTGTGTGTGTGTGTGTGTGAGAGAGAGAGAGAGAGAGAGAAAGGGAGAAGGAGGGAGATTAGGAATGGTGAAGGTGATGATTTCAAGAACGAGTAGCAGGATGAGCCCAGATACAGAGATCAGAAAACCATCTCACACATTTTGGGTACTACAGGTAGTAGTTTGGTTCAAAGTTCACTCACTCATATATCAAATAATTATTAATTGAATACTTTGAGTTAAAATTGTGAATGGCAGGAAATAACTTGGTGCTTCAAGATAAGATTAGCAAGAGGGCCTTGTCTATGCAATGAACATAGAACGTGGCCTTCCTAGCATCCATTCCCCATTCTTTCTTCTAACAGAAACTCAATTTTGTTTAGTATACGCCCTTCCCCCACAACACATATGCCTCCAAAGAAGCTCACTCACTCCTAGTTCCAGGCAGCCTAAGTAGGGGTAAACTTAGTCTCTTTCCAGTGACTGCCTTCGGAATAGCACATGACCAATTCTGATAAACAACACATCAAGAGAGGTTTGCTAAAGGCTTCTGGGAAAGTAACTCTTTGTGAGTTACTGAAAGCCTCTCGTTTACTCTCACTGGGCATGAATCAAGAAACACATAGCCCCAAACACTTATGGCAACCATATCATAACTATGAAGGAAGTAGCTTTAGGATGGAGCTAACTCTATGAATGGCAGGAGAGAGAAAGAAACCTGGGTTCTTAAATAATATCATTGAACCAATTAACCCTGAGCTTCACCCTGCCTCTGATAGTCTTTTACATGATCTAGTTCACTCCCTTACTTTTTTAAAAGCTAGATCGAGTTGGTTTTTCTGTTATTTGTGGCCAAAGCACCCTAACCTAGATTTGATTATTAGGTAATGGGGAATCACTGAAGAAGTTTAAGCAGGAGACGGACATAGTCAGTTTGCATTTTATGAGGACAGCAGTGGCAGAAATGTTGAGGATAGATGGGTGGGATGGGGAACTGGCTAACATTTACTGAGGGCACACCATGTGCTTCTACTAGGCTAAACACTTTACATACATTAATTCATTTAACCCTTCTGAACACCTATGAGGTATGTAGTATTATCTACATTCAACAAGAACAATCTGAAGCTCAGAGACATTAAGTGGTCCAAGATCACAGAGCAAGTAAATGGCAGAGCCAGGATTTGAACCCCAAGTTTATTATAGACATTTCTCACGTCGCCCTCACCCCCAGTAGTATGTATCAGGAGAAGCTCATCTTCCTCTCAGCCACAAATAGGCCTCATTGATCTAAAAGTAAACCCAGTGACTGGGTTTCCAATGACTGACTTGGGAATAGGCTGGTGACCCAATTCTGGTCTGGCTTCTAACCACCAATTCACGCTGCATATTTCATAGGGTTATTGTGAGAACTAAAGTGGGCTATTGCTTATAACATACTTAATATGTGGTAGGCCGCCAATAAATGCTAGCTACTGCTGTGATGATTATAGACTACCAAATATCAAGAAAAACTGAGAAGGCATGTTCAGAGAAGGAAGGCAAGGAAGTATGGTATGACAGAAGCCAAGAGAAGAGTTTCGGAAGGGCATAGCAAGATCAAATGCCATGGGAAAATAAAGTGACACTAGAGTTGAAGAGTGTAATGGGTCTAGCCTTTGGGACATAATGGGTGACTTTTGCCAGGGAGGTGTTAGTGAAAGGGTTGAGGTTTAGCCGACTGGCTAAAGAGCAAACTTGCATCTGAGTGGAGCCAGTGGCTATCTATTGCAAATTAGCAGTTTCACTGTGATGGAAAGGAGAGAAAGCCGGCAGGAGTCTCCAGAGGGAGTGCATTTATAAACTTTGAAGCAATAGCCAGCAAAGGTACCATTGAAAATTCAGGAGAACAATGATGGGACAGGTACCACAGGAGACTGAAAGAGATGACATCAAGCTCACAGGTAGAGGGAGGTATTAGTCTTGAAGAACTGGGCCATCTTCTACCCTCTAATGTTTTTTTCAGGGGAAGGAGATAAGGGTAAGTTCAGATATAGATGCATTTATTAACATGGGGGGTGGGGGTGGAGGGGTTTCACCTTTGTAATAGTTCATTTTTCCTAGTGAAGCAGAGGCAGGGTCATCGGCTGAGGAGAGTATGAAGCAAGTAGTGGTCAAAGATAGCTGCTGTTTGATGAAGCTAGCCTGGAGAACTGGTAAAAACAACTCTAGAGTACTGACAGCTGAGGGCATAGCTAAATTGGAGACCAAGAATTTTCAGTAGCTTTAATATATAGGAATATATATATATATATATATGTATCTCCAGCTCATCTACCCAGGTGGAGATAGAAGGATCAGTCTGTCCATGCCCTCAGCAAGTTATGGAAGTATGAGCTTGAAAGTAATGGAAATAGCGACCATTTGACCATACAATTTTACTTTGTAACCATCCTTTCTGGTTCCTCATACACCCCCGAGGCCTCAGTCATACAAACAAAATCTATGCCTACAATTGGGACTGCCAACTACTGTTCTCAGAGAGTCAGAGAGTTAAAGAACAGACTGTCACTCCCTCAAATTCAAAGAGAAGAATCAAATTGTTAACTAAAACACTTTACCTGGGAATCTCATTGTGTTCCAAGATTACAGGTGGTAAAACAATACTCATCCTTTGATTAAATGCTATAAATCTAAAATTTGATGTGTCCCCTTTCTTTCACCTAGGATAAAACAAAGTTAAGGACATTTATATTCAAGGCTTTATGTATAATAGATAGGATTAGTAGGATTAAGAGCCACATGGCATGTAAAATAAAACTACACAAATATTTAAATTATTCAGTATGTGCGCCTATGGCACATAACATGACATCCTGCTGAGTCAAGAGAACTTAAAGCATCTCTCCATTATTAGCAACTTCATTCCCACAGTTACCTTTCAGGTAGGTACACAGCTAGGAATCCCCCCTAAACCTGGCCAACAAGAGAAAAATGTCTACCTGTTAGAATTAGGAAGGAACTTTTCTCCTTCAGGAAGTTGCTTTAGGATATTGTTTCAAAATTGCTGTTGGTTATTTTAATTGATTTTTTAAAAAGATTTTATTTATTTATTTAACAGAATGAGACACAGCGAGAGAGGGACACAAGCAGGGGGAGTGGGAGAGGGAGAAGGCAGCTTCCCGCTGAGCAGGGAGCCCAATGCAGGACTCGATCCCAGGACTCTGGGATCATGACCTGAGCCGAAGGCAGACGCTTAATGACTGAGCCATCCAGGCGCCCCTATTTTAATTGATTTAATGAGGAGTTTTTTCTTCTAAAAAACTTAAGGTGTGTCCTCTCATTGTTCAAAAGAGAACAAAGACAATAGTAAACAAGTGACTATTATAAGATATGACAAAGCAATGAAAATACCATTTATCCAAATAGAAGACTATCACTGGTTCCACCTCCCCTGCTCCGAGACCATTCCTTGCTCTGAAGTCATCGCTCACAGAGATAGATGTCTCTTCAGAGCCTCATAATAGGCAAATATGCCTAAAGCATTAGAGTTAACTAATCCTATTTCTATACCTAAAATAATGCTGCCATCATATCAACATATTACTCACAAACATGAGTAAAAAGAAAAGACTTTTACAAATATAAAGACAGATTTCTTAGAGTAGTCTTCTGACTTAAAAGATCATCATTGGGATTTTAATACTGGGATATAAAGTGGAGTCACTGGAGCTTAGATATCAGAGATCTTATAAGCTTATTAACTAGCAATGAGGCCAGAATTTACTTTGTAATTATAAACATCCTAGACTGCTGAGAGAATAGCATAGTGTAGGGGGAAAAAAAACACCCAGCAAGTCTCCTTTTATGTATTAGATATGTGAATAATAAGTGAATAAGACTCAGTCACTGACCTCAAGGAGGTCTTTCTCTCTCATCTTTCTGAAAATAACTGTGAGACAACATTTAGTGAACCCCTCAGTGTGAGAAAGCTCAGTGCCAAGTTATAGTCTGGAAAGAACACTAAGACTTGCTGCCACTCATTCATTACAATGGAGTCACATCTCTTTTAGGACAGGGTTATAGTCCACAGGTAATGAGGGACATTTTTCTAAGTAAAAATTAACCTTAAATATGTTTTGGGGAGCTGTGTGGGGCCATTTTGGCCATTTTTTCCTGCATGACTTGAACAGATCGTTGTTTCTTTGGCTGACCATCCAGGTTACACTTCAAACTTATGTCATTTGAAAAATATGTATTGTTAAGCGATGAATGTACATTTGGAAATATGGTTTTGTTTTACTTTTTAAAAACCATAAATGGGATCCCATTGTACTTATTATTTTACCTCCTTAGGGTGTTTAGGAGGTCTTAAGCACCTATGACAACTTGTGCTTTCCTTTTTTTTAAAAGATTTTATTTATTTATTTGAGAGAGAGAGAAAGCACGAGAGGGAAGAGGGTCAGAGGAAGAAGCAGACTCCCTGCTGAGCAGGGAGCCTGATGTGGGACTCGATCCCGGGACTCCAGGATCATGACCTGAGCCAAAGGCAGTCACTTAACCAACTGAGCCACCCAGGCACCCAATAACTTGTTCTTTCTGAAAGTGGCCACAGCAATATTTCTGGTTCCACAATCTCTTTAAAAAAAAAACCTTGCCTCTCCGCATCAAGAAGTAGGGTCTATTTCCCCTCCCCCAGGCCTGGATGAGGCTTTGTGAGGGCGTGGAGAAATAGAAGGCAGCAGAATTGACACTGCATGACTGCTAAGGCAGATAAAAGGTAATATGGCAGAAACCTGGCTCTCCTTCTCTTGAGATACTTACCCTCAGAACCTAACCATCATGCTGTAAGAAAGCCTAAAGTAGTCCATATTAAGAGACCACCTGGAGAGATCTACATGCAGTTGAACTGAGGTCTCCAGCCCGCAGCCTCCAGCCAGTATCAACCACCAACATGAAAGTGAGAAGTTTTCAGATGATTCTAATTCTCAGCCTTCCAGTTAAGGCCGTATGCATAAAGGGAGCAGAGAAAAGTCATTCCTGCTGTGCGGTGTGAATTCCTGACCCACAGAATCCGTTGGCATAATAAATGGTTGTTTTATACCACTGTGTTGTGGGGGTAATTTGCAATGCAATCATAGTAACCGGAAGTGTACCAATATATTCTATTATATTCAATCTATTTCAATATTTCAACAATAACAAAATTAACTATAGTATTAAGGCATCATAAGCTTATTTTAATCATTCCTTAGTCATTCCACTTAGGTGGTTTGGACTTGTTTCCAATCATAGACAAGGCTGAAATAAATAAGCGTCTACATCTCTATTTGTACACAAATGTCAATATTTCTATAAAAATCTATAAATTAGTTTTTATAAAACCTATAAATGAGTTAATACATGTAAGATACTTAGAACCGTCCCTGGCACATAGTAACACATTTTATTATTACTATTTTTATCACTATAGATTGAACTTCTAGATGGAAGGTTTGTCCTTACTATCTTTGGTGACAAGGATCCTAACAATTATATCTAATAGCTATGCTACACTTTCTAGAGTTTATCAAGGCAGAATGTTGCAAACATAATCAGTCATAGAATTATGTCTCTGAAAACATCCATCTGCTGCTGACATGACTAGCTCTACAAATCAGTTTTCGAAAAACTTAATTTGCTCCGTGGGATGGAGAGTTACACGAAGAGATCTGCTGGAAATCATCATTTGCGGACGAGAGGAAAGAGAGAAGCCACGTGCTCAAGTGCGTGCGGCCGTTCAATTCCTTTTGCATCCGCTTGAGCAGACCACTTGGTGGAGTGAGTGAGGAGGCGGTTCAGGACTTCGCTTTCCCGGTGACAGTTTGTGTCACAAGTTTAGGAATGGGCTTTTCTAGCCGTTATCACTCTATTCCACCATCTCTAACTCTTGCCCAGATGTGCTTGTATCTGTCCCGCACCTTTTAATCACATTTACTTCCAATTTCCTGGGTGGGGTGAAGGGGGCTAAGGAGAGAGGGAGAGGACTACCTGTCCGCCTTCTCTTGTCTCAGAGGGGCAGACTGATCAAACTTAACTCACACTGCAAACAACCAGCTCTCAACAGCTTTTAACGCCCTTTCTCTTTCGATTTTTCTCCCGTTTTGCTCCACTTCTTTAAGGGCTTCGGTTAACCGCCCTCTCCCCTCTGCCTCCCTCGCCCGCCCCTCCCCGGGTCAGGGCAAACGTAGTACAGCTGAGGAAGAGCATTTTTAGAAGACTCGTGTGCGGCCGGGTCGGCAGACCACCAGCCGGCGGGCTTCGCGGCCGCTCCGTGGGGGCGGCGAGCTTGGAACGGGGAGCGCCGGTCCCGCCCAGCTCTCCCCGGCCCAGCGTTGTAAGCTCCGCGGGCTGAGGAGTTCCAAAGCCGGAGACTCCAAAGCCCTCAGCAACTTCCCCGCCCCACAGCCCCACAGCCCCACCCATCAGCACGCGGCCTCCCCCAGTGCCCACAGGAGACACCTTCGTCCCCGCCCCTCCACAGGTCACCTCCCTCCACGCCCCTTTCCCTTGGCCCCGGCAGCCGGCAGGCAGGGAAGTGTCGTAAAGCCAGGCCTAGGAAACTTTACCCGGGGTAACAGCCGAGGCGCTTTACGGCGACGGCGGCTGAGTGTGGACCTTGGCGGTGGTGGAGGCGGCCGCGGCGGCGAAGGAGGCGGCGGCAGCGGCTGAGGAGGAAGAGGAGTGGCGGCAGTGGCGGCGGGGACCTGTGCGGGGTGAGCCGCGCGGAGGGGACAGGGAGGGGCTGCGGGTGACAGGGCCAGCGGATGGTTGCGGGCGGACGGGGACGGTGGCCGGCTGAACAGCTGGGCGGCGCTGAAGAGCGGGGGGGGGGCGCGGAACTGGGGGGGCTGCTCCGTGAGGGACGGTTTCTGCCTTTGTTTCCCCCCCACCTGAACCGTCCCCCCCGCCCGCCCGCCGCCCCCTCTGCTGCGCGCTCGTCCGCCGGGTCTCATGGCCTCCCCTCTCGGTCTGTGTCGCCTCTAGGATGGCGGAGGTACCGCCTGGGCCTAGCAGCCTTCTCCCACCACCAGCACCTCCGGCCTCGGCGGCGGCGGAGCCCCGCTGTCCCTTCCCGGCGGGGGCCGTCCTCGCTTGCTGCAGCGAGGACGAGGAGGACGACGAGGAGCACGAAGGCGGCGGCGGCAGGAGCCCGGCGGGCAGCGAGGCGACGGCGGCGGCCAAGGGGCATCCGTGCCTCCGCTGCCCTCAGCCGCCGCAGGAGCAGCAGCAGCTCAACGGATTGATCAGCCCCGAACTGCGGCACCTCCGGGCGGCCGCCTCCCTCAAGAGCAAGGTTCTGAGCGTGGCCGAGGCGGCCACGACCACGGCCACCCCCGACGGGGGGCCCAGAGCGACTGCAACAAAAGGAGCTGGGGTACACTCGGGCGAGAGTCCCCCTCACTGCCTCCCCAATAATGGAAGAACTGCGCTCCCCAGCCGGGCAGAGGCAGTGGCGGCGAGCGATCCTGCGGCGACCCGCAATGGACTGGCGGAGGGCACCGAGCAGGAGGAGGAGGAGGAGGAAGACGAGCAGGTGCGGCTGCTGTCTTCATCCCTGACCGCCGGCTGCAGTTTAAGAAGCCCCTCAGGCAGGGAGGTTGAGCCTGGGGAGGATCGGACGATACGTTATGTCCGATATGAATCCGAGCTACAAATGCCCGATATCATGAGACTGATCACCAAAGATCTGTCTGAACCCTACTCCATTTATACCTATAGATATTTTATCCACAACTGGCCACAGCTGTGCTTCTTGGTAAGTGGATGGAATGCAAAGAGGGTGAACCCCGCAGAGAGATCCAGGCCGTGCAGGGCAGGGAGTGTGAGGGCTGAGAGTGGCAGTGGATGTATACGCCTGCGTTTCATAGTATGTTATCTGATGGAAAGTGCGTGTACGCACTACTAGTTATTTAATGAAACTTTTGGAGGTAAGACGCCTTGATCTGGCTTAACTTGGTATGTAAATGCAACAAGCCTGTATGATGCGTTTTGGGGGTCTTGGATCCTGTTTCTATTAGCTTATAATCATGTTTAACCGTCTTTAATTACCCTCCCTCATCCTCAAAGCACTTTGCAATCATTTAATTTGAATATGGTTCTGTTCGGATACAGGCTTTATTAATCTCTCCATTACAGCCGTAATCAGGGAAGAGTGTATGCATAAACATGTTTTGGTGAACATGATTGTCAGTAAACTTGCTGTAGCCACAGTGGAGAATTAAATCTTACATTTTCTTATTTTCAAGTAATTATGGAGATTGTTTCCTTTTACTTCAACAGGACAATTAACAGTTGTAGCCAGCGTGTTTTCTGGTACTAGATTGTAGAAGGCACTACTAACACTTCTGGTGACTGAAGGACTCCTGAAACTTGAACAAAATACCTTTTTGTGGAATGTAGGAAACTAAGTGTGAAATTGTTACTAATCTAATTTTTTTCTTTAGGAAACTGGTCATAGATATACCTAAATACTAGTAGTAACACTGGCTTGTGTAAGGTTATAGTTGACAAAATTTTTTTACTTATATGTAAGCAAAAAAGATTTGGCTATGAAACAAGCTAAATAGTTTTGTTTTTTGTTTTTTGATTTATGTAGTATTGGCAGTACCAGTAGTTTCTTCCCAATAATACTGACCAACTTTAATCTGTATGAAACCTTTCACTTAAATATTAACTGAGGGTATATGCTTTATATCTGTGTCCTCACAAGCATTTTGTTTCCATTGAATTTCACTAAGGAAAGGCAACATGCTTTTAAGAAGTATTTTATGATATGTAAAGGGAGAGCACTACTATATTGTTTTAGCATTGACTTAGTTGCACTTAGCAAGACGTTTGGACAGTGCTTTGAAATCCATCTTTTTGATTCTATATGTTGATAATCTGAAAATATTACTTCAATATAGGTTATGGTAGTTCTGTTGTTTTCTGTGTTCAGTTTGCTAAACTTCAATTTAGTATATCTGTTTAAATTGTGGGAACTATCTTATATTTTACAAAACTGCACTTCCAGGATTCTAACCATTGTATCAAAATAGTTCTTAGACATGCCTATGCCAATGAATATGGGAAAGTGATTTTATAGCACTATTATACATGTCATATTAAATGCCAGTGTAATTGCTAAAAATTTATGATTTAATTGTAAGTTTACCCACAAAAGCATACACTTGAGTCAAACCTTAAATTGAAATAGTATATGTATTTCTGTTAATTACAGAAAATAGTTGTATATGTAATATTTAGTCAACTTCGGGTTCTGATATTACCTTGGCCTCTCTCAACTTGTCTGCCACTTTAGACTCTGATAAACTTAGTAAATTTTAGTTTTGATATTTCATAGACTCCTTCCAGTTCACCAGCTGATTTGTACTTTAGCTCTTTAATAGCTGGTTTGTTTAACATTAAATTCTGAATATCTGGAAATTGAGAGATGTACAGGTGGTTGACATCTAAGATTTACTAGTGCAAATATATATCTGGAGGTATTGAACATAAAACAGTAGTTAATCAGAGGCCATTTAGAATTGGGGCCTTTATGTTGGCATTTAAAAAATTTGAATTTCCTGTAAGAACTAATTTAAAACACATATAAGTGTGTATGTTTATTTTAAGTCCTATCATTTTAGAACTGTAAAGGATCTTAAATATAATCTAGCTCAACTTTACTTTTTTTTTTAATGCAAAAAAAATTAAGGACCAAAGTGACTTAAAATGTTTAAATCTTCAGATACTTAGGAGTGCCTGGCTGGCTCAGTCAGTGTAACATGCAACTCTTGATCTAGGTTGTGAGTTCGAGCCCCAAGTTGGGTGTAGAGATTACATAAAAATAAAATCTTATATATATATATTTATATATATATATAAAAGCTTCAGGTATTTAGTGGCAGAGAGGTAAAACTAGAACTTTACCTGACCTCTTATTATGGAAATAAGAACCTGAAAAATTACATACTCTTGACAGTGAAGATCATTGTGTTACGAAGTTATGCTTCACCAGGAGACAGTTGTCCTTGCAAACATGAATAATCTGAAGAGATTGAAAACCTCCAAAATGTTTCTGGTTTCCATATAACCTGTAATGGATTAAATGGAATGTATGAGGTTGAACCTTAGAAAATTGCCAATACTTGACCATATCTGACTAACAAAAATGACAGTTTTTTATGATTCTTTCTAATAATTATAACAGATGTGAAAGTAGAGTACCAGACAAATGGGAGACACTGTGAATTACTCTACTCTTAACTAATTTAGCTCTACCTCTTTTGAGTTCATGGTATTTTCAGCTGTTGGTGCCTTTTTGAACTTCTTAAACTTATTACCAGTGATGTATTATAGTCTGTTTATTCTAAATTTAACTTTCTGGCTTCCTCTGTTTTCCAATGTATAGCATTCTGGAATTTGGGAATTTCTATTTCACACAACTTAAATTTTCCAGCTTTTATAGATTGACAGGCATTTGGCCTTGTAGAGTTAAGTCTTAATCTTGCCAGGAATTTTTCAGTTCCCATCCTTGAAAAAAGAATACATTTGGTAGTATGAGTTCCAAATATATGTGCAAAGCTTTTATTTGGAAAAATTGACAAGTAGTTTAGTGATTCTTATAAGTGTATATCCATCAGCAATTTATCAGAAAAAAAAAGTAACAGCATAGGCCTTCCTCACTACCAACATCTTATTAGTAACAGTATATTGTATATTGGGCTTTTATTTTTTTACTGATTCATACCACTTGATTTTTGCTCCTACAGATTCTTAATTAGGAAGAAGTCAATCTAGTCCAAGTGTGAACTGATATAATACTTCATTTGCCTACTACTTCCTTGGTCAAAGGACGAAGATTTGTTTGAAATTCCTGTCCAATTTGGAAGTCTTGTCCAATTGTATTGTGTCTAGTGGTTCTGATTTTGAAGAAACTTCTTTTGGATGGTTTATTAACTGTGAAGTGTAGCTGTCCTACAGTTTTGTATCAGATTTATATAGGTTTCTGTTTTTCCCTAACTTATGAGATGAGGTCAAAAAGTTTTTTAATGTACCATTAGTTCAAACATGTACACACACACGACCCACATACATATACTTGAGGTGAGTTACTTTCAAATCAGAAAAATGCTGTTCAGCCAGCAAACTTTTATGTATTTTTCAGGTCTTATTTCAGAAAGAAATTTTAGTTTTCAAAAGAATTTTGATAGAACCAGATTTATTGTGAATGAAAATGGAAATAGCAATTTTAGAGGTGTATTAGTTGAAAATAGTTTTGGATTGTGTGATAAAACAGAAATGCATTAGTGTGAATTGTTGAATTTAATATCCCATCAAAAGGATTTTTCTGACCTAGTTCAGGTTTGTGTGAAATGGATTAGAATTACCTTGCCTGCAAGATTTCTCCACAATTAAAAAAGGACTTTTTAATCATTTTACAGAATGAGGGCTTTTTAATTTTTTAACCCAATTCCTGGTTTTTGTTGTTGAAAGTTTCTTCGGAAAATTTAATTTTATTAAGAGATAATTTGAAGTTTTCCTATTTTTTTAATGAGTGCTCTTTATAGCAAACACATATTTCTAGTGAGTTGACATGTTGTTAAATTATTGGAGTATTGCCCTATTGTTATTTACCAGAATACAGTATTATTAGAACTTTTCATGAGTGACAGAACTTTTGAAAAACATTTTTAATGGTAACACTGGAAATCTTAATGAAAATGGGGGATGATTAGCATTTATTCAACATGTAACCTTTAATGCTCTGGAAAGACATACATTTTTATTAAAATAATTCTATAAAGTTATATTAAAGCTTTTGGTATAATATGAAGCTCTGATTTTAAGTTCTAGATATTCTCTGAGCTTTATGATAATGATCATGTCAGGAGTGTCCTAAAAAATGACACCATTGTATATCTAGTCTTCGTAGTCATTCACTAAAAAAACCCCTTGGGTAGGATCCAAGGAATACCTTAAAAGCACTATTTTTTCTGAAAATCATTTACATTTTTTTTTCCTGATCAAAATTTAACTCTACTTTTCATGTATAAATATCATGTCTTATATTTGTCTTTCACTAAAACTTTATTAGAATTACGTTTAAATTTACAGTACTTTGATAAGCAAGTTTCACAATATTTTATCATATCCTAATGAATAGACATTTTCTTAAGTTACTTCATATATTTCCCCCTTTCCAAATCTTAAACATGTAGGTCTTTATTGCAAATAATTATAAGCACCTCTTATAAAGTCTTTGAATGTTTGCTTTGTGGGAATCTTGCTTCCCCCTGCTGCCACTAGGCTTTGATAATAAGCATAAGCAATTCATGCCCTAAACAATGTTGAACGATTTTATTTTATTTTATTTATTTATTTTTTAAGATTTTATTTATTTGACAGAGAGAGAGACAGTGAGAGAGGGAACACAAGCAGGGGGAGTGGGAGAGGGAGAAGCAGGCTTCCCGCGGAGCAGGGAGCCTGATGCGGGGCTCGATCCCAGGACCCTGGGATCATGACCTGAGCCGAAGGCAGTCGCTTAACCGACTGAGCCACCCAGGCGCCCCTGTTGAACGATTTTAAAGCTGGAATATTTGAAGGAGTTCTAGGATTTAGATTTCTGAAACTTCTGTGATTGCTCTCTTACTAGAATTCTTATCTCTTCTTCCTCAAAAATATGACCAATGGTTGGTTGCTGTTTCCCTGGGTAATTGTGCAGTACCTGATGGCAATGTATTCTTCATAACTGTTTGTTTATTTTTAAGGCCATGGTAGGGGAGGAGTGTGTAGGTGCCATCGTTTGCAAGTTGGATATGCACAAAAAGATGTTCCGCAGAGGTTATATAGCCATGTTAGCCGTGGATTCCAAATACAGGAGAAATGGCATTGGTAAGGAAAATATTATGTTATTAAAGAATGCATAAGTTGTTTTCATTTTTGTTTTTTGAAGAAAAAGGTTTAAATGTAAATATGTAGAAATGAGAAAGAAGCAAAGGGAAGAAAATTAAGGTTTTTATTTCAAAATATTTAAAAAAATGTTCTTAAAATGACTTGTTTATTAATGCTTTGAGAAATTATCTTTCTAACAAGTAGCAGGTGATCAGTTTTTACCTCCATTTTTTTTAATCACATTCAAAATGATTTGTGTTATACTACGTACTGCCGTTTTCAGTAGCGTTATTGGGGCACTTGATCACAGCCCTCCAGGAGCTGTCTATACCTGGGTTAAGTGGACCTCAAGGCAAAATTATGGAGAAATTGTTACCATTGTTTAGTACTAGTCCTCAAACATATTCACAAATCAGGGAGAACCAGGAGAAAAGAGAATTGTTTCTTAGTATTCCCAATTTCATCTCTTTCTTGGGTCTTCTTTTCCTGGCATTTTCAGTTAATCTTATAATTGTGATTTATTATAATGGTCGTCAGAATCACTGGGTGGTTTAAAAACAAATGCTTAGGTCCCTCCTTCTGAGAATCTTGTTTGTCCTGTTAGAAGTAGGACTGAAGCTTCCCCAGGTGACTGTGATGTAAGCCTGGTTAAGAGCCACTGTCCTAGTGTCTAGGACCTACTGGCTTTTTGTTCAGGATGGGGGATCAAGCGCTTGTCTGAGCTTGTCCAATTCTGGGATCTAGTGAAGCTCAGTAAGTATTCGTGAAAGATTTAATGCCTGTACCAGTATTTAATTACTAGCAGTTTTTTTGTCACTTGTAGTTTTTTTTTTTTTATATTTTTAAAGCTTTATTTATTTTATTTGAAAGAGAGAATGAGAGAGAGCACATGAGAGGGGGGAGGGTCAGAGGGAGAAGCAGACTCCCCGCTGAGCAGGGCGCCCGATGCGGGACTCGATCCCAGGACTCCAGGATCATGACCTGAGCCGAAGGCAGTCGCTTAACCAACTGAGCCACCCAGGCGCCCTGTAGTTTTTTTTTTTAATATGAGTGTTTTTGTCCAATTTAAGACTGTTTCACACAATCTGAGATGTCATGAGAAATCATTATGAATAGGTTGACTTAATACATTTGGTTTAACCAACCTTTCTTATTAGAGTTAAGAGTTTACTACTAAGGTTTTTAACGGATTGGACTTGTTATGTAAGCCAAGTTTTAGTTTTTGACACATTAAAAAGAGCTGATTAAGGGCTCATGGCAAATGATAAGCAATTGTCTGACTAATTCACAGGGCAGAACCTGGTAGCTTGAGGGCTGCATCTTAGCCCTCAGACGTTTTGTTTGGCCCATGTAATGTGATCTTCCTCATGTGCATGGTTGGAAAATTAAGAGATTCCTTACAGAATTTGGATTTCTTAAAATCAGAGTTGGCAGTTGTTTTCCCTTTTATGTACCAAATGTATCTGACCCTAAACTAGGATACATTTTGCTAGACATTTACAGAGACACCACTGGCATCATTTGGGAATGCTGGACTTCAGTATGCTCAGGCTCACTATAAGGTTTGTAGGAACCAACCCAGTATCTTGGGCCCACGCTGCGTCACAGCAGTTTCAGGTATAATCTTTGGCAAGATTCGCTCAAGAGTCTTGTAGTAACTTCAGCTAGTTCAAGGGTTTCCTGGATTGCTCTGACCGTACCATATCTTGCCTTTTTCTTTTTCCCCTTTTCTCTTACCTTCAAACAGAACAGCACAAACTTCTTGGAGCGAGTAATTACGCCTAAGAAAAAGGGATACATATGGAGGGAGATAGGTCTTTTATTATACTGCTATGTGTAGGTTCTGTTGGCCTCTCAGTTTAAATTTTTTCTCACTTAAGGTAGTCTGTGTATCTGCATTCAAGGTAAACCCAGCATTTGATATTTCTGTGCTTAGTATGAATATGATAATTTAGGTATCTTTAAGAAACTCAGTTTTACTTCATTAATACTCATATCTCTATTCTAGGTACTAACTTGGTTAAGAAAGCTATATATGCCATGGTTGAAGGAGACTGTGATGAGGTAAGTCTTTCTAAATGTTTAAAACCCTTTACTGTAGGGGCGCCTGGGTGGCTCAGATGGTTAAGCATCTGCCTTCGGCTCAGGTCATGATCCCAGGGTCCTGGGATCGAGTCCCGCATCGGGCTCCCTGCTCCGCGGGAGCCTGCTTCTCCCTCTGCCTCTCTCTCTCTCTCTCTCTATCTCTCGCGTCTTTCATGAATAAAAAAAAAAAATCAATAAAAAAAAAACCCTTTACTGTGGTCTGTATTCTACCAGTTTTTTTTTTTTTTAATAAGTATTCCATAAGTTATACTGCAAATTTCATTGCAAACTATTACATAATTGTCACTTGTGGTGAAAATTATATTCCTTTTAAAAACACATGAATTTTGACCTAGAACAAATTTTAAGATGATAATGGGAGCTAAAATTTGTTCTTTGTCAAAATGTAAAGGTGAAATCTTAGACATTTTCAGTAAATGGTATTCAGAGGATTTGTTCAGTTAAAGTCACTTAAGGTAGCTCTTATTATAATCTTACTGCAATTTCCTTACGTATTGGCCTTAGTTTCCTCTCTAAATAACATTTTTTTTTTTAACTGTGGGCCAATTGTCAGCTCATATGAAAGACATTTCGTGTTTGAAAAAAATCTCTCAGCATTAAATAATGAGAAGGCTGAGGAGAAAAAATGACAACCACTTTTTAAATGTAGACCTGTCTGCATATTAATCTAGGAGTGTCTTTTCTCTTTAGCCTGTTTGTACAGCCTAACCAGAGCTATAATTTCTTTGTATCCTACAGCACTGTCCTGTGCACATAGTGAGTGCTCCGTAACTAATGGTGATGGTTGGGAATGTTAAAATTTACTGTCATATGATGTGGAAGGAAATATAAACTAGAGAAGTATAGATGTTTTTAATATAGCAATGGTGACTGAGATGGAACAAAGTTGTATTGTGTTAATAATTTTATGAACCGTACAAGTGACAATTATCTTTATTACTGGAGGGCAACTATGCCTTAGAGAGTTCTCAAAATACTTAAAATTAGATAATTTTTTCCTCAAAAGACTCTAACCTGTTTTGATTACTTTTTTTTTAAGACGAGTTTTTTTTCTGTACAAAATGTATACACAGTCGTTAAACATGATGTGTATGTGTGATTCGAGGGTACAGAGTCCCTTCATTCACCATGCTCACACTCTGCAGCTCTTCATTCTTCTTTCTGCTTATAGCTACTGTTCATCTTCAAATATGTATCCTCCCATTTCTAAGCACACATCTAAGCTGTGTAATACTTTTTCTTTACACAAATGAAGCCATAGTTATTATTCTGCAATAATTACTTTTTTTTGTTTAACAATATCTCATGAACATGTTTTCATGTCAGAATACAGAGATTTACCATAGAGTATTCTCACCCTTCTTGTTCACATTAGTTTGTATTCTGACAGATTACACTAAATAGTGTTTGTTTGAGAAGGCCTGCAGGTATGTTGGGCAGCACAGAGGAAATCATCCTGGCATTTCAGGATATTCAGTGTTACTTCAAATAAGGTAATTCACATGTAGTGAAGGATCTTATATTGTTCACAGCTTTTAATATAATACCACAAAGTAAAAGATGCAGTGACCCTGATCATTTAAATGGCTGGTAACTAAAATTTGCCTAAGTGGATTAGACTGCATATGTTGATGGGTGTAAGTCTCTATGTTTGTAGCCACACTGGTTTAGTTCATCAGGAGGAGAAGTCAAGCTTCATAAAAGTTGCTGAACAGTTTGGAGAAATCTTTGGGTTAATAAGACCATGTTTTGATCCACTGCTACTGAGTAGAATGGTTTCCAGTGAGCAGGGATGTTACGAACAGGGAGTATTATGTTCCTTAATGGTGTTATACCTTTTGTGAGTTATCCTAGTCACTACCTGTGAGACATGGTAGTGTGCTTTACCTTAACTAAACAAATATGTTTATATAGTATTGGTTTTCCTTTAAAAGTTCTGGGGATTGATATGGAGATTTGGGTTATATTGTTTTAGTCTCATAGTTATATCCTAAATTAGTGACACATTTTATGGTAGAAATACTCTTTTCATTGTGGGCCTAAAAATCTAATTCTGATTTACTTTTCTTTCTTTTGAAACAAAGAGTTTTACCTATTCTTAGTCTGAAATGAGGATAGTTCCAAAAACTTCTTTTGTATGATTTTTTTACAGTTTGAATAGTTCTGCCTCTGGATTAGAGAACTCTTCTGTTTAAAAAAAATTGTGTCCCACATTGTTCAGATAAAGGTTTTGCTCTATGAAGGGATAGAACCTTTGTTTATTCTTTATAAGGCTTTTCCTCTCCCTTTCCTTGTGTTTTAAACTGTATAGGCCATGATTCTATCCCCTTTTCCCTTCTAATTTTTGATAGTTAATTTGTCTTTGTTGGTTCCGCTTCCTTTTATTACCATTTCATCCCATTTGGTTTGGTTTCTTACCCCTCGACTCCAGTGTAACTACTTTCTCACTGATGTATTTGCTAGACCTAGTAGCTTCTTGGTTCTCCTCTACTTATTAAACTACTTCTCAGTCTTTAAGATCCAAAACAAATATCAATAACTTTTTAAAAGTTTTCCTTAATCCTTCTGGACAGAATCATTTGTGTGGCTTCTGTGGTTTTCTTGGCTTCTCTTTTTGTAAAATTTACTCCGCTATTCAGAGTCTGTGCCTTAGCTGCTAAGGGAGCAGAGATTCCTTTTCTTGTTTACTGCTGTGTTCTTAGTACTTAGTGTGGCATTTGTGATAGAGTACAATGGTTCTTAAATATTTGTTGACGATTAGTTCAGTGCTTCCAGCATTTTATCTGTACCTCTTTTTTTTTTTAATGGACTTGTGAATTTCAGCTTGTACAATTAATTGTTAACTTGTCTTTCCCTCTGAGCTTTCTGTAAGCTTGCTAGGAATGGCAGTCATTTTACTTGTTTTGTACATAGTAAGATTTAAAAAAAAAAGTATCTACTCATCAGTTGTTAAAAGACCTTTTGGTAAAAACAGTCTTGTATGTAATAATTGTGTTCTGAGGAAAACTGAAATTTTAATTTCTAAGAATATAGTAACCAATTATAAAGCAACCAACATGTGATTTTACTTAAATTAGGCCAACCTTCTTTTTTCTTAAAGTGTTAAGGAATTTTGGCAGATTATCGGAAAGACATTTGAAAAGGGATTTAAATTACATTTTCCACCACTTAGGTTGTACTGCTAATTTTTTTTTATTCTTAAGGAGATTTTTAATTCTATGCATCTATACAGAGTTACATTTGGAAATCTCTATGAAGCCTTACCGTGCACATCTTGTCAATTTTTACTTCCTATTCTGTTGGTAGAATTTGTCATGTTTTTACTGCTCTTGGTTGCTATTGTCATTTTTAAGATAAATTTACATCATATTAAACCAAAATTAGTAATCACAGAGTTGAACTGTAGGTGATGTTTTTGTTCAAATAATAATGAAATACTCCTCTGATCTAATAGTTATTTTCATTTTGCCTTACTGTGACTTTCCTAACGTTTTATGTCAGAATTAGACATGTTAAAACAGCATAACTAAAAGATCTTTTTAAATTTTCTGTATATTTGGAGCTCTCTATAAAAGTTATAGCATGAAAAAAAAGTGGATTTGTTGTTTCATGAATGAGAAATACATTACCCATATTGCTGACCTGGCTTGAATTTGGTTACACCCCCACATGTTCTGGCTGCCAAACATGTAGTGGCTACTAGGACAAGCATCTTGGATTTGTGTATTACATTAGGGGAATAGTAAGAAAAATCCATACAAATAGCATGAATAAGTTTTCTAGAATGTGGGATTGCTGGATCATATATTAGTCCTATTTTTAAGTTTTTGAGGAACCTCTGTAACTACTTCCATGATGGCTGTACCAATTTACATTCCTACCAACAGTGGCCTAATTTATTATAACCAGTGATAAATTTGTTACATATTAACAGAATGCATATAATATCTTGATATATACAAATGCATCTCATGTATTTTTATGATTTTTTGATACTGTACAAAGATGAATTTTATGATAATGTACAAAGCCTTATGTGTTTAACAGTTATATGTTGAACATTTTTAGTTTCACTGGAAACATATTTTGGCTATGAGACAGAGGCTGCTGGGTAGAGAAGAGTAAAATGGAGATATTTAAGCTGTAAGGACTTTTGGTTGAGTAGTTTGTCCTAATTAAAGAACTGGTTATGAGAAGCCTGGGTTCTAGATCCATCTTCTTTCACTTAGAATTGTGTGATTGTAGGCAAGTCATTTAACTTTTTATAGTCTGTCTCTTTGTCTATGCAGTGTGGTTGTAATTCTGATCTTAAAGGAATGTTATGAAGAGCAGTAGTAGTGTTCAGTAGTATTGATGGAAGGTCTGTGAAGTGCCAGTTGATAGGCTAGTGCTTAGGAACTTTCTAGCAGTGAACAGTTGCCCTCTCTCCAACAGTTCCAGCCTATAATATTAAAAAAATCTTTCTAAACTGTAATTGTTTGGCTTATCCTGACAATGGTTTGTTGCTAAGAGAGTCTGTGGAACTTCACAGTAATCCTTTTTCTGTTAAGTAGAATTCTACTTTGCCAAATTTCTTTGGGACCAAAGTAGCCTCATAATGCTTTGGCTTCCTATGTAATAACTCCCATGATGTGGACTAAAAGAATAGTTTTATATTGAGTTTTCACTATAAACCCAGATTCTCTTTTAATTATAAGAATTTGAATGATTAAGTATTAAAAAGTAGTTACTTTTTTTCTGACATTTTCTATTTTGTCAAATGATCTCTTTGTTTAGAGAATGTGAGTGTACTGAGAGAATATTTTCATTTTAACTAAGGTTAGCCCTTTGTGTAATTCCATTTCTGTATAATTGGGCTGTATTTTACTAATCTGTTAGGATGCCAACAAACGTGAATACAACTCTTTACCACACTTTGTGTATTTTTGTAGCCATAATTAGCTTCAGATGTGTCTTGAATATTTCCAATTGCCAAATATTAACAAACAGACTTAGAATCCTTTCATTGTGTCTTAAGTAGGTTAGATCTCCCATTTGCTGCTTTATTTTAATCTGGGAAACAATCAGGGGAGGCACAGAAGAGTGGATACTATTAAGCTGTAGTTCAGATTTGGAGTCTGGTCTGTTTTAGCAGTACTGGTGGCCTTGAGTTTCATTCTTTTGTAAATTGGAGAAAATCATATCTATTTCATAGGGTTATTGTGAAAATAACATAATGACAAATGCATGTAAAATGACATAATGCATGTAAAATGCTTTACAATTTTATTAAGCCTTCAATAAATATTAGTTTTAAAAAAAACTCCTTTTTCTGTGAAATCAAGTTCCAAGTTTTGAGTTGTTGTACCTTTATTACTTCCTGTGTTAATTGTTTTGACACATTTTAGCTCTAATTAGGTGGTGGCCTAAAACAGAATTCTAGGAGTTATGCAAGAGAATTGTTCAAAATTGAAAACCTGTATTGATCAGACTGTAGTGTCCCATACTGGAAGATGACATACATTACTAAAAAGTTCCATTTTTTTAAGAGCAGAGAAAAATTGTTGACTTTTATTCTTAAACCAGTTTATTTGTTGTACATTTATTTAAATGTCCCTTCTTAGTAATATTTTCTCTTGCTCCTGAATTACTCATTACTTGTGTACAACATTTATTTAACTGTCCCTTCTTAGTAATATTTTCTCTTGCTCCTGAATTATTCATTACTTGTGTTTAGATCTTTAAAAAGTTCAAATTTAGCATGTGATTTGCTTTAATGAGTTAATTTTGTAGGCAGTTGCTTTAAGATGATGCTTTTTCTTTCAGTACTTTGGTCATTTAAAAGTTTGGTAATACTTTTGTTTGTTTAATGTTTATGTAATTATGTAATATAATGAAAGGTGCTTAGGATGTATATAATTTACAAATATTTAAGAGCCTTCTATGTGTTAGGCAGTGTGTTAGGTACCTAGGAAATGGCTTTGAAGGAGGTACACATGATCCCTGCCCTTGTTGGGCTCATCAGCTAGGAGAGATGACATAGTCATTAAATGTTGAATGAGAATGGAGTTGAATAAGGAGAAGTGCAGAGTGCTTTTGGGATAATATAAAAGAAAGGGACACTTCACCCAGTCTGGAAGGGACAAGCTAAGGCCAAAAGCAAGGAGGGCAGGAAGAGCATCCTTCCAGACGGGAGAAATCAACTTATGTGAAAGGTCTAAGGTGGGAAAGATTATGGTGGGTTCCAGAAACTGAAAGTTCAGTGTTGATCTTGGAGAGCTGGGGGAGGGGGAGGGGAATGCCTAAACTGAAGTTGGCAAGGTAGGTAGAGGCCATATTTTGATGGGCCTTTTAGGTTTCTTTAGATTATTTTTAGATTGTGGACTTTATCTTGAGGACAAAAGGGAGTCAGTAAGTGGTTTTAAGCAGGGAGTTAACAAGAGCATCATTCTACTTAAAGAGAATGGGAGACCCTTTGAGTTAGGAGGATCTTGTAATTACAGTGAAAGTTGATGGCAGCTTGGACTAGAATAGTATCATTAGGGATAGAAAGAAAAGGGTCGATTTGAGAAATTTAAGAGAGAATTGAAATACTCGGTGCTTGGATGTTTGTAGGGGGGCGTGAGAGGAAAGAAGTTCAACAATGACTCTTGGTTTCAGGTTTAAGGGTTGGTAGGATGGAGATCTTGTTACTAAGATGTGGAATTGTGGAGGAGAAGTTGATCATGAGTTCAGTTTTGGATAGGTTGAGTTGAGGTATATTCTTTTTCCTATTATTTACGTCCGTTTGAATTCTTGTCAGGTATTTTGATAGCTTGAGATAGAACAGAGAGACTCATAGGCTTTACTTGGGACTTTAATTATACTCTGCTTTTTTTGTCCCACTTCAAACACCTGAGGGTTATGACATCCCAGCAGTAACTGTGACTCACTGTGTTGGTAATTCTCAATGAGGTAGGTTGAGAATCAATAGAAAGGCAAATAGAGCTGTGTATCTAAAAGGTGGGAGGTTGGGATAGAGGCTGTTTTGGTAGGGGAAGGTAGAAACAAATTAAAAAAAGGAAATCACACAATATCAAAAAGTATCACTTATTGTCAGGGCCATTGGTTCAGTAATATTAAAAAAGACTCAGAAGTCAATACTTTATGTGTATGTGTTCTTCTGTTAAGTGTTGATATCCATAATATGTAGTCATTTTGTTCTCAGACTGTAGTCTCCCAACTAGCAGCATCAGCATCAACTAGCAATTTTTTAAAAATACAGATTCTTGGGCTCCATCCCAAATCTACTCAGAAACCCTGGAGGAGGGGTCTCAGCAATCTATTTTAACAAACCCTCCAGTTAACTAACGTTTGGGTACTTTTGGTCTAAAATCAGTAAAGGGTCAGATGAGTAAATATTTTAGACTTTGCAGACTATAGATCTCTGGTGCAGCTGTTCAACTCTGCTCCTTGTGTTGAGAAAGCAGTCCTAGACAGCATGTAAACAAATGGGCATGGTTGTGTTCCAGTAAAACTTTATTTACAGAAGCAGGCAATAGGCACATTTGGCCCAAGAGCTATAATTTGCAGATTCTGGTGTAGACTCTAGACAATATGGTAATTGTTGCCAGGATAAATGATGACAAATTAATGAAAATACAGGAGTTCAGAGGTCAATTTGAATAGTTTCAAGTACTGGTCAATTTTCTTCAAAGTTTTTATTGTTGATTTTTTTCTTTTCTTTGTCTTTTTGTCACACTGTTTTTCTCCACAGGGAAGTAATTTATCTTTGTTTTAGTATAAAACATATATTCTCATTGCTAAAACTTTCCAAGATCACAAAAAACCAATAGAACAGGAAATGTTCACATTCCTACCTCTCCTTGCCCCAAGAGAAAATTACTATCACAATTTCAGTGACCATTTTTCTAGGTTCTTTCTGTACATCATTAACATTTATTGTTTCACCATCAATTTTAAAACAGATGCGGTATGTTTTTCTTAAATATTTGAAATGCTTATATGGGATTTGTCAAATTATGAAATTATAAAAATTTCAAATATATGAAATTGTAACTTAGTTTTCTCCTCTTTTCGAAGGTTGTTTTGGAAACAGAAATAACGAATAAGTCTGCTTTGAAACTTTATGAAAATCTTGGTTTTGTTCGAGATAAGAGGCTGTTCAGATACTATTTAAATGGAGTTGATGCACTGCGACTTAAATTGTGGCTGCGTTGAGAAACTGACATCAAGGAACAACTTTCCAACCACGCAGAATCGACCTTTGCATGCAATGCAATTTGTACAAAATTGCTTTGCAGGTGGATTTAGTAATTTCCATGCAGCTCTTATCTGTCAGTGTCTCATTGAGTGTCGCACAATATTTGTTGCACTTTGGCATGGCGCATTTGTTCCGAATTAAAAGAGATTGTTTTAAACTTAAAGAGTTCTTTTGGTACCAGCAAGATGTGCCAGTTGATAGCCAAGATTTGTTTGTTCATTTGCAAAGTCTGCTGACAATGTCATTTACACAGTGATCATTTTGTCACAGAACCAGTAAGTGGAACATGATTTTTGTTCCTTAAAAAAGCCAATGTAGATTGTAAAAATCTCCAGGTTATACTAACATTTCACATGAAACCTGCCATAGTTTTCTGAAGAGGGTGGGGGAAAAACTTCAATTTTAGGTTTTATTTTTTCAATATTAAATTTTCCATTCTTGAATATTGGTACCTCAGTGATTAGTGAATGAAAAAAATGTTATGTAGGGTTGGGTGTGTCTTACAATGAGTAAAGATAACAATTAAATTGCGTCTGCCAGTGCCTGTGTAGATAAATATATTTGTCTTCATCTCTAGTTTTTGAATGCATGCTATCTTTTCCTTTTCTTTAAGGTCTTTGCAAGCAAACTTTTGTTTTTATTTAAATTCTAAATTTGATAATAAATTATTTCAGATTTTTATAATTTGGATACTTTTTTCCAGGTGAGTGACAGAGTGGTTTACTGTAAAGTCCCTTTTTTCCTTACAGTAAGAAGTTGAATCTACTTGGAAAATCTTTGAGAAATGACTCAAAAAGGGATGAGAAAAGTTGATGGAGCCGGGAATTGCTGGGTTTTTGGATGCACTTTTTTTTTGAGAGTGAGGGAATTTTTGGAAAAGAATAGAAAATTAATGTAAATTGGTATGATTTTATTTAATCAAAATTATCGCTAAGCTGTGAAGAACAGCTTTTACAAAGCAGCTGGAACTTTTCCCACTTGATTTGGATTTCACATTGCTTCTCTTTCTTAAAATGCTTCACTTTTGGTTCTTGGTCTTGGAAGTAAATTTCAAGGTGCATTGTATCCATTTTAAACTGATTTTATTTTATTTTCACTTATTTGAGCAAATTCTTGGGGAAGCTTTGCTTAGTCCTCAAAAAAAACAAAAGGGAAAATTGTAAAAAATTTTTGGAATGAGTTCTATGGGTTTTCTTAATAGTTATTACCATGTTCAGTTACATTGTATTTTGGCCAATCTGTGCAGTGTAACAAATTTTAAAGTTAATTGCTTTCAATTGAGTCAGGAAACCTGTGATGGATAATTTAACTGGAAAACCTAGGTACCCATAAAAAAAAAAATTGATGCTCTGTGAAAAATGTTTTGTAGGATTCTCTGTTGTTTTTTCTTTAATTTGGATATGCTTTACTTCTGCTCTAGGATTTGGTTTGAATTTTATTTTATGGCTATAATTACTGTATTTTTAAAAACCCTACCTCCATTAACAGTTGGTAAAAGCCCCCTTTCAGGAAAGTTTGTTGCCTTTTTTTTTTTTTTTTTAAAGGAAAGCTGCTCCTTGCTCAGTGTAGTGTCTTGAAAGTGAACATGGTATTAAGTACTTTTAAAATAATGATACACAGATTTGGTGAAAATAAAATCTTCCTGCTGGTGGGATCATTTATAGTTCCTTATTTTTAAAGACAACTTTTTTTTTCCATTTTATGTTGCTCTTGAAAGTTTAATCGGCAGAATACTGATTACATTAAAAATGTGATGATCACACAATACTCAGCTTTCCAGCTGACGATTTTGAGTATGTCTATGCTCAAATGTCATTTGGGCTCTAGCATTTAGAGGAATGCCAATCCTAGTGATGCTTCTGTTATTTTTAATATGGAGGGAACTGAGCTAAAACAGTTATCAAATTTTATCTCACCACTTTATATTTGACTTGCTGAGAGTAATGATAGTTGATGAACATACAGTTGCTTGACTCACTAATAGGGACAGTTCCAAAGTAGATACATGCTGGATTTTCATTTCAACCATTATGTTTTTGGCACGTTGTCAATGAAACCATTTCTACTGACCTTTTGCCCCAGAATTGACCAGGTTTTGCTGAACTGACTGGGTGTTTTTGTAAACATGACCTTAACATGTGGCTAAAAATCAGATGGTTGCTGTATTGTTCAATTGATGTATGTTGAATATAAATGTCTCCCTTATGTCTTTCATTGGTTATGCAAAAATTGTTTACTTAAGTAGACTGAAATTTTACTTTCTAGCTTGATAACCCAGCATCAAAACTAAGTCTCCATTCCAGTTGAAGTAGCATCATACATTAATTTACTTTTTGATAGTGGGCTTTCATTTTTCTTAATATGATCTTAAAACAGTCCCATTTAAAATTGATAGAGTGAGTTCACTTGGCTAAAACTGAGCAAAATTGGTGCAACTTTCTTTTAACGGGGTGCTGCCTCTTTAAGACTGACTGTACTATCCACTGACACTGGTTTGGCAGTTGGTACTGCTGAACATTTTTATACATGCTACCATGAAGCTATATATGTTAGTATTGAAGAAGCTAACGGGTATACTATCTTTTTTGATATGTGGGCTGATTGTAATTTCCCTTACTTTAGGATGAAACTACTCTAGAGGAGTCCACAGATCAGAAACCAGACAGTAGTTTTTGAAGTTGAAGCCAACAAAATAAAAAAAAAAAAATTACTATTAAAAAATTGGTTTTGAGATTTTCTGCCTCTTCCCCAAATTACCCTCCCTACTTGCTTGACAAATCTATGTAAAGGAGTTTGTTTGTCACATGTTTTAATTTTACCTTGCCCTGTGTTACGGTATTGGCTGACATGTATAAGACTGGATGTGTATATTTATTATGGTGTCTAAAAATCATGAAGTTTATCACTTTCCAGGAGCATAGACAAAAGCAAATTGGTAGTGCATCAGAGTTACTTTTCAGTGCACCATGACATCACTAAAATGAGTGCTATAATGTTACAGGGCTTTCAGGTTTGTAAAAACATAACCATAAATTATATTGACGTCAGATATGAGTTGAGTATCTATAAAATATCACGTGTATCTCAAAATATTGGACTGCTGTTTGATGACTGGATATTGCTGCATAATTTTCTTCTATTGTCCCATATCCTTTTGGAGAGAGAGATTTAATGGGATTTGAAATGTGCAAGATGTCTAAATAAGATGCAGTCAAATAAAGTTGGTTAAGTTGTGTTTGCATTTTTCTTTTAGATACAGCTGTGTGCATTTTATGATTGAGTTGTTCTGCTTTTACCTAAGAAAAAAAGCCAAGCAATCCATTCAGTTCACCACTTCCTGCCTCCCATCCAAGAATTATTTGGAAGAAGTGATATATAATTGTTATCTACTTTGTGTTCTGACAAAGTAAATTTAAAAATAACAGCATGAATTTGATTTTCCTAAAAGTATTCAAAGTTAGTCAACTCAGATATCAGATATCAATACAAATGAGAGCATTTTTGCATGTATAAAACCAAAACTTGGTTTTTTTGTCCTTGTCCCATAGCAATTTATTCCTAAGACCGTTTTTATTTTAATTTACTACCTTTTTTGTTTGTACTTAAGTAATGTTTCTCCCCCCCTTGTTAAGACACCAAAGTAGAATAGAGGAATATCTGGGCTATTTGCCTCATTCTTGTAAGAAGCTTTAGTAGTTATGTATGCTTTTATATTTAAAGATTTATGGATGTTAGTGGAAGAAAGATGTTTTAAATGTGAGTACTAAATTACTTTTATCATCCATGCAGTATTCACTTTGTTCTTTTATAGTTAGTAAAAATGGCTGAGTTCATGTTTTACTTGAATCTTAAATGGAACTCCTGAATACCTCAAAAATTGTCTAAAGATCAGAAAGTTGTTAGCATCCTTGGACACCTATGAACAGAGATCAGTATTAATCTGTAGCCCAGCGATGTAGTGAGTGATAACTTTTAAACAACTTTTAAAAGAGTGAAAAATCTTATGAGCATATAGCACACTGCACTTTTTTTCAGATCAGTGCTGTCCAATGGCACTTTTTACAATAATAAAAATGTTCTTTGTGCTCTCCAGTATGGTAGCCACTAGTCACATACAGCTAGTGAGCCCTTGAAGAACAGCTAGTATGATTGAAGAACTGAATTTTTAATTTTAATTAATTGAAATTTAAGTAGTCACAGGTGGTTAGTGGCTACTGTATTGGACAGCATAGCTTTAGATAATATTTAAGCAGTAGTAACTAAGGAAAGTATTTTTTCAATAGGATTTTTAAAGACTACCAAGTTACTGAAATATGAAATGGAAGCATCAGGTTTAAAAATCTCTGAGCAAGGGAACAGCCGCACTGTTTATGTTGATTGTCTGTCGCATCCATACAGTATTTGACACCACCTCTCTCCTGCCCCCGTTGTGATGTAGCCCTTTTGAGAAAAGTGGCCCTTAAAGTTTTTATTTGGAAATTTTCTGGGTTGCAGAGATGCACAGATTCAAGTGCCAATAATTAGTTTCTGATGAGACTGTCATGTCTTTTTAGTGTTAAAATATTTTACATAGTTAAACCTAATAATTTCTCATTGTAGATGAATTTGAAGTCATTTCACCTCTAAATGAGATTGGTCATTTCTCATTTTACCAGTGTTCAAACTGGAACATAGAAATATATCGTACTTGTACTTTAATTCTGGAAGATAATTCATGCTGAAGCAAAGGCAATTGTTTTTGTTTTTGAGAGAACAAGATTTTGCTGTGTTCTCTGGCCATGTCGTGTGTCACCCTTGATTCTAGCTGGTCATGTAGTTGGTGTAACTCATCAAAAGGACAGGAGTGGGGTTGAAAAACACCTGGCCAAGGGGAGTGCCAGGCTTGGTACGGTTTGTTCCCACTACTGGGGAAAGGGCTCAAAGCATATGTTTGATAGCAATCAGTGTCTGATCGTCATATGAAAAGACCTAGGGATAACAAAGACCACCAAAGTGCCAAAATCTAATCCTAAAAAAAATGTGAACAATGCAGGGGTTATAATGTAAGGTTTTTATAATGCTAAGAAATAAGCTCATTTTTAGTTACGGAGTTTCATTACTACCTCTTTGCTGTATAAATATATCTCAGTTTTCTAATACCTCAATTTTCCTGAGAATCTGTATGTACGTTTTTGTAAATAAAAGAATTTACCATATGCTAGGGGAAGGACCTGGCTTTTAAAGAAATTGTATAAAGACCGTTGTTACTGGATTTGTTAAAACAGTGAATCGATTTGAAACTTCTTTAAAACATTTTATAGCCTTTTCTGGTCCCCTTGACTGAGGTGTTTTGTTTTGTTTTCTTTCTTTTCTTAGTAAACATAATCTTATTTAGTGATATCTGTGTTCAGGAAGCATGTACACTCATTTGTTAATTTACAACTGCAAAGATTTGTATGTCTCCTATGTTTTCCTTTCATGCCAAAGAAACACTTTTTTAAAAGCCAGCAGGTTGCACGAACTTTTTTTTGCCCCTTATACAGGCATTCTTAAGTTTTATTTCCTGGGATTCAGATACTTTCCAGAAAAAATATCTTCAATTTTTTAGTTAAAGCTAGTGGTAATAATTTGTGAAAAGACATGTTTTTAGGAATGCATTAGTTCCATTAAGGAAGTAATGAGAGTTTTAAGGAACTGTGCTGCATTCAGTCCACAATTGCATGAACCTTTTTAAAGCCAGTATAAGATATAATTGCTAAATTGTGTGTGTGTATGTGAACTACTCAGGATTCAATGGCATAACATGTAGGGGATTGATCACTATTATCTGTAGGGCCAGATTTCCCATGATTGCACACGGCTGTTGACCTTATTTTTAAGGGGGCTAAACCTGCTGCCTTTAAACTTTGCTATCTCCCTTCCTCCAACTGTGGCTGTAAACAGTGACTCTGCATAGTCAGCTAGCATTATACTTGATTCTACTGTGAATGCAAATAAAATTTGTTAAGTCCATCAAGTATTAACTAGGTAAATGTAAACTGATTTCAACCTTGTCTTTGGCCAAGTCTACTTGATAGCTTATGATAATTTGGAAGTGAATTACATCAGTATGAATGTGAACATTGTGTTTGAGTTATTGTGGGAATAATTATTCATATTTGGAACTGATAACATTTATTTAAAAGTGTTTATTTCCATCCTTATGGGGCACGTTTCTTAACCTCTCTGAGCCTTTAGTGATTACTACCCGAAAGGCATATTCTGAAGAAAAAATGAGATAATTTGTATAATTTACCTTAACAATTCTTAGTAGCTTACTGCACAGTAAAAAATAAATGATAATTTATTATTGGCATTTAATATTGGTATATCTATTAATATACATGCCATATGAGTATATAGTAATTTTGTATTTTGGCATTGGGTTTTGTAGAGCTATTTAAACAGTGAAAGTCATCTAAATATTATATATTAGATCTTATGAGAGTAGCCCAAACTAGCAAGTGAAGAAAAAAAACTTTGTCTTTTTATTGTAGAGAATATTAAAATAGGTAGAAGACTAGAATGATCTCTTTGTGTACTTAACTAGGTCCAACACCCATGGCCAATCTGGCCCTGTCCATTCCCCACCATCCCTTCTCACATTTTTTCCGAAACAAATCCCAGAGATTGTATCTTACCTACAAATATTTCAGTACTTATCTCAAATGGTAAGGTCTCATTTTAAATAAAACCACAATACCATTACACACAATAATCTTTAATCATCATATAACCAGTATTAGTGCTCCAATTTCTAGGAAATCGTTTTTAATAGTATTGAGATGCGTAAAAAGTGGAGGGTAAATATAATGAATACAGAGGAGGCCACTTTTGCAAAGAGGATGAAAGATTTCTGTTATAAGGACAATAGACCCCGAAGTAGGTAAATTTGGAGGTACAGACAAATGATTAAGGGGGGGAAAGTCGGAAAGCAGAGTAAGGTTGAAAGCAGGGGCTGTGTCTTGCATCCCCATTACCTGTGGGCATAGTAAGACACAGATGTTTATTGGGGGGAAAATGGAATTGATAAATCTGGTGAAATTGCTAACAGTGACAAAGGAATGACTCTTAGGAGAAGGGGTTAGGCTTTTGAAATAAAATCAACAAACCATGGCAGAAAAGACACTCGGGTGAGCAGGAAAGAAAATGGGTGGTAAAATGGGCAGAAAATTTTAATGGAGATGGCTCAGCAAGTGAATGCAGGGTTTTTGTTGTTTTTTCTTTTGGAAGAAGATGAAGTGGGGAAAGGTAAGGATCACCTTATAATCAAACACCCCGATACTGTGGTCAAAAGAGATCAGTAGAGGAATAATTCAGGATAAATTCATCACAGCCATTATTAGAATTTATAAGAAAGTCAAACTACATGGCCAGAAATGCATCAGATCAGAAGACTTATTTTGTACCGTAGCTTACACTAAATGTGTATAGAGTATGAATTACCTACACGATTGTGGCTCTCATCTCAAACCAGTGAGTTCAATTTTCTTTTTGTTTAAAAGAGCACCTGACTGGAGAAACAGAACACCTGGACGTGTTTGCACAACTTACTGAGGAGAGGATCAGTGTGGTCTGGCCTGATACGGAATACTTGGAGCTGCTGGGGTGTGACCCCCTCAGCTTGAGGTGGAGAGACCTATGATTAATGTTCTTTCTCCAGTGCTGTGAGGGCGGTAGAGTAATAGCTGTAGTAAGTCGGATATCGGCAAGGCTGCCTTACAGTTTTCAAAGCAGTTTCACCGACTTTCACTCAATCTTCCAAAAGGTCTTTTGAGATGGAAAGATAAAACCAATACTCAAAGTGCTTAAATGACACCTCTGTCTGAGGTCACACAGCAGTGATGAGACCCGAACCCAGGCCTCCTGAGTCTCCTCTATCTTGTTTTCTTCCTACCACACATGGATGATGAAACCCAAAGACAACAGAGTCCAGTATGTTTAATTCTGGTGGATAAAATTAAAACTTTAATGAATTCTACTAAATTATTTAAATTCAGCCGTTGGATTCAGCATAAGCTTTCAATGCTCTCTTAAACTGTTTAATAGGTCCAATTTGTAAAATTCATGGAAGGATTTAGGATCAAGTGATTCTTAATATCTAATTGGTTTCTAATAATTAGGTCTATAGTATCTTTCAAGAGGACTGATACTGGTTTCTTTCTTTTTTTTTTTAAGATTTTATTTATTTATTTGACAGAGACACAGCGAGAGAGGGAACACAAGCGGGGGAGCGGGAGAGGGAGAAGCAGGCTTCCTACAGAGCAGGGAGCCCGATGCGGGGCTCGATCCCAGGACCTTGGGACCAGGACCTGAGCTGAAGGCAGTTGCTTAATGACTGAGCCACCCAGGCGCCCCGGTTTCTTTTTTAAAACAAAGTTTCCTTATGCATTGTCCCATTCTGTGAAGGTTGAAATGAATACTTATATTTAATTTTAAATTTTCCAAATGTTGTGCTTTAGCCTGTAACTCTCTTGCCATATTTCCAGTAAACTTTTACTTGTCAAATTTCAAATAAGCCCATGGAAATACTTTTTTTTTTTTAAGAGAAAGAATGAAGTTCATAGGAAAACTACCTTGATTATTAATCAAGTTTGAAGTCCAATTAAAGTATGTAAAAATAGTTAAAAACACCTTGCAAAATCAGTCATACTAATATTCTCTTTATAGTGCTAAGCCTATGTTAGAGCAAACATTAAGACATTATTTTTGTGTATATATGTATGTGTGTGTATGTATGTATCCATGTGTATATGTATATACGTGTGAATATATTTTTTAAAGAGACCCTTTTCCTGGTGGTAAAAACTTGCTTGAATTAGAGTAGCAACTGGTGGTTATAAAATGTGAAGTGACTGGGTTTGCCTATAAAGCTGCCTTCAAACACAGTAGGATGCTTATAGGCAAAACCGGTGCCACTTGGTAACACTGGTCAGGTCAGGAATGTTGAGCATAGGATGAAAGAACTTTGTCATCTCCCTACTCATAAAAACGGGGTTATCAATATTTGCCTTTCAGGTGGGTGATGTCGGTTCCACTGGAATGGGACTCCACGACAGCAGGGAATTTGTTCATGGCTGTATGTTTTCACTGCCTAGAACAGTGCCTGGAACATATTAGGCATAAAATAAATGTTTATTACATAAATGTATTAATTGATGCAGATTGCTTTTTAAGGTGCACAACAGAAAGTTTTCAGACTTAAAATCAGAGGCATCAAAGGTGTTAACTGGCTAACCAGTCGATCTTTATGTATTTCCCTCCCTCCCTTTCTCTCCCCTTCCTACATTCTTCATGGGAAGTATACATCCTCTGCTGACGTTCTTTACCTTTACAGCATAAGGTCATGAGATATGATGTTCTGCCAGGAGGCAATAGCTCTATTCCGTTATCAAGTAAACAATTCCCAAGCCCCTGCGCTGGGCCAGGCATCGTGCTGGGCACTAAGAAGACAGAGCCAGTCAAATGGCTCTTGAAAGGTTCACAGGCCAGCCTGCTCTGTGTGATATGCAGAGGTGATCACCAGATTATTATGATTGCAGAGATGTTGACAAGGCAAAAACTCTGGAGACTCAGTAAGATCCCAGATATTTTTCTTTCTGAATTATTTTCCTGTGCTTTTTAAAAGAGAAAGGCCTACTGTATTGTGAAGATAAAGATTTTTTTTTTAACATGCCAGACATTCAAATCCTCAGACACAGAAATCCAAATACAATTAACCCTGAATCGTAAATTAGACCTAGGAATTTGAACAAGGAGGTTTTATGGAAATTGAGATATCTGATTCATATATTTTATCCCAAATGAAATAACTTTTCATAAACCTAATGCAGTTGGACATGTATTTTGTTTTAAAGTTATCCATACCTAACTTTAGTTATGAGGAATAACTTAAGTGATTTTAAAACTAACAGTGCTTTTAAAACTTACAGTGTACATGTTCAAGTTTGTCTAACCTGTAACTTAAATTTTCCCATTCTTCGGCCACCTGATATTGCTACTTGTCTCCCCCACCCCAAGAACCTTGTCAGATCAGCTATCCACTCCACTTGCTGGCAAGGCCAAGAACAGGCACATACCTTTTCCGGCAAAGCAGCCTACTGACAGCAAGGAGAATCAAGGCCAAAAAACAGGGTCATTTTTATATACAGAAAAATAGATGGAAGTAAAAGGGATCCAGCCAGCTAGGGCCAACAGTCTGGTTATTTACATAGGCAGAAGAAGGGGAGAGAGTATTAGCAGAGATTTTTGTGGACTGAAGTAGAGGGTTCTGAGTCTTAATACAGAATGATTTTACTTTTTACAAAAAGACATTTAAAAATATTGTAAGGATATTATTTTTTTCCAACTGAATGTCAGCAAAAATCATCACATCTACCTTGAAGCTTTTTTGCTTAGTTTGCCTTAACGGGGGAAAATATGATTGACTTCTCTGTGTGTGTGAGTCAACCATATTTTTGACTTGGTTGGCAAGTACTGAATTCTCTTTTGAATGGTCACATAACTATTGTGTGAGCCTCATTTTTTTTAACCTTCAGGGATTTAATTAACTACCAGCTTATGTACTTGGATAGGTAGGTAGAGGGATACCTGGGAAGTAATTTTAATCCTTTCGGTCCCAAATCTGAGCATGGACAATGAATCCGCATTGGGCAGACAATGGGAAACCATGCAGCACAAACCCCAAAGGAGTGGTGGATTGCTGCGGGCATTAGAAGAGATGTTCCAGTTCCCAGCTGGGACACATCATTTAGTCCTCTGACCTTTACTGAGCATGCACTATGTGCTAGACGTTGCGCCTGGCACTGTAGAAGAAAACCTCCACTCCTTTCACATCAAGTAGTCCGTGAGGTCCAAGCCGGCAGAAGTCTAGGGAAGGGAAGACAAAGTGCTAATGGAAAGCCTGGGGATCCTGGAGTTCTTTGTATTCTCCAAGCAGACAGTCCGTATATTCTTTTTTTTTTTAAATTTTTTATTGTTATGTTAATCACCATATATTACATCATTAGTTTTTGGTGCAGTGTTCCATGATTCATTGTTTGTTCATAACACCCAGTGCTCCATGCAGAACGTGCCCTTCTCAATACCCATCACCAGGATAACCCATCCCCCTCCCCCCCTCCCCTCTAGAACCCTCAGTTTGTTTTTCAGAGTCCATCATCTCTCATGGTTCGTCTCCCCCTCTGACATACTCCCCTTTTCTTCCTCTCCTGTTATCTTCTTCTTTTTCTTTTTTCTTAAAATATGTTGCGTTATTTGTTTCAGAAGTACAGATCTGTGATTCAACAGTCTTGCACAATTCACAGCGCTCACCGTAGCACATACCCTCCCCCATGTCTATCACCCAGCCACCCCATCCCTCCCACCCCCAACCACTCCAGTAACACTCAGTTTGTTTCCTGAGATTAAGAATTCCTCATATCAGTGAGGTCATGTGATACATGTCTTTCTCTGATTGGACAGTCCGTATATTCTAATGGGAAGCTTGGGAACACTTAAATAAGCATTCAGATGTGTGGTGAGTCAGAGCTGTGCAAGGCAAATTTTGAAAGATTAATTAAGAAACGAGGGAGAAGTCCTCTTCCCTGTAAGCAGTTTCAAACTGGGCGTTGCAAGTAGTGCGGTTTGGCTGGATCTTTTCAGCAGACTAATTTTCTCTTTTCGGGTCGTAACCAGCATCGTGTAGCCTCTCTCTGTCCCTCCTCTTCAAGGCAAAATTCAAGAAAGCCCTGTGCGAGGTGTGTGTGTGTGTGTGTGTGTGTGTGTGTGTGTGTGTTTCCCCCTTGGCCGGCTGCGCGCTGCCCCCTTCTGGAAGCATCTGCGCCCAGTGGTAGGCGCCGTCAGAGCGTCGCGCGTATCAGAAGGCTGAAGGCCGGGTCTGGTGGGCAGTCAAGGCGCAGTGGTCCTGCCGGGTGGGGCCGAGGGGCCAGCCCAGCGCCCAGCCCAGCGCGCACACTCCCCGTGCCAGCCCAGCCGCCCTCTCTGCTCAAGCCTGCTCCCTCCGACTCCGCCCTGACAGCTTCCATCTCAGTCCGCTCGCCCTTAACAGGTAACGCTCGCTCCGCGTGCCTCGAGGGCTCAGAGGCTGGTGGAGCGACTGAGGCCCTTCCGGAAAACGGCGGCCAGACTCGCCATCTTTGTGTTTCTGCCGGCCAGGGACGACGGGCTATTGGAGGCCTGTGGCGGGAAAACGAGAGCCGCCGCCAGGGTCGTGGTGTAAGGGGAGGATCATGAAAAGGCTCAGCCCCATCGAAATGAAGTCGGGGTGAAAAGCACTGCTTGGGAGTCAGAGAGCTTTGGGTTCAAATCATGGCTGTGTTTGCCTTTGGATGAGTTATTTGGATACTTGGAACCTCCATTTTCTCATCTGGAAAATAGAAATAATAAAAGTGACTTCATTTATTTGCGGTGCTGATTGGATATTAGCAAGGGCTGTGACATGATATACTCAAATGTATCATCATCATCATTTAATGCTGAAGTATTCAGAGCCTGTTTCACACAAGGCAGCCCCAGGACAGAGCATCAACCTCTCCAGCTCTCTGGGGTCTGAGGATATAAGGGTAGAAGCCAAATATAAGACTACACGAGTAGTGGCTGCCATCTGGGCTGAAGAGCCCAGCCTCCGATCCTTTTGGACCTTTGGGACAAATGTGACCAAAGTCAGGCCACCAAGGCCTGGATGATAATGTTCTACAACCAGAGGAGTCCTGTATTTGGGAATGACGTCGAAAGACAAATACCGCATGATCTCACTTACACGAGGAAACTAACATAGTGAAACTCGTAGAAGCAGCGTGTAGAATGGTGGGTGCCAGAGGCTGGGGGTGGCGGATGGAGAATGAGAAGATGTTGATCAGGGGGTATAAAGCTTCACTTCTGCTGGTTGGATGAGTTTTGGAGATCTAACATACTGCAAAGTGACTGTAGTTAACAATACTGTATTGTATACCTGAAACTTGCTAAGAGAATAGATCTTAAGTGTTCTCACCACACACACACACACACACACACACACACACACACACACACACACACAAAAGGGAACAAGGAAATAGTAACTATATGAGGTAATGGATATGTTTTTTTATCTTCATTGCAGTGATCATTTCACAATGTATATGTATATCAAAACACCCAATGGTACACCTTAAGTATATACAATTTTTGTTTGTCAGTCATACCTCAATAAAGCTGTGTGTGTGTGTTGTGTGTGTGTGAGAGAGAGAGAGAGAGAAAGAAAGAGAGAGATTCCCAGTCCTGCTTTCCATACCCCAATTCTCACTATCCTTGTCTCCCAGCTGAAGATGGATAGATCCAGACTTGACGAGTATGAATTCTTGGGCAGGAGCATTTTCTAATAGACTTCATGCTTCCACTATACTTCCCTCAGATCTGCTATGGTGCTGTGGTGGTGATCTAGGTAAAATGACATAATTGCAAAAGAAGAGGGGATAGGAAGCAATAAATTTAATCTAGAATATTTACAAATAATATGTATCACATCCATAGCTATTTGTGACTTATTCCTGATAGTAGTTAACACATACATATTTGCAAAAGGTGTTCTTTTTCATAGAGTTAATGGCATCCCTATAATGATGTCACTTGAGCCCACGTGATTCTGATATACTTTCTTGAACGGAAGAGAAATGAGTAGGGTTCCTCCAGGAGATGTGTAAGGAGGTGTGTCACACTTTAAATATCATCCATAGTGTGCAGCAACAGAAAACAAGTTCGAGAGCTGCTAGGACTGAACTAGGAGTTGGGGATCATGATTTTCTTCCAGGTTTGTCCCGACTCTTGGATACTCCCATTTTGTTTTAGTACATACTGTTCGGGAGTAGCTGTTTGACATAAGTAACACTCAACTAAGGAAGAAAGAATGTTGAGTCAAGAATCTCTAAGAATATAGAGGAAAATGAATTAAAAATGGCAATAAGTATTTTTCAGTGTCTTTTATAAACAACCTCTTCTGTCTGCCTTTTAACCAAAGCCAACTAAAGGTAGCTAAACACTTAGCAGTTGGCCATGACAGTGAGACGACCAGAGGCGTTGGCAGTACGGAGGTCAGCTCGGACTGAGGTAGCTCTTATTTGCAGAGCACTTTCCCTCTTGCTTGGGTTTGGGTTGAGATGTTTACCTTAAATTGGTTTCTATCTGGGCACCTCAGGATTTCTCTTCACTGAGATGGTATATTTGTCACAGAATCTTGACCCTGAGTTATTACTATAAACCGGAGTCTAGAAAAAAACAGAGAATGTTGAGGCATAGCACACAGCATCTTGTATTGTGGTTAATTATATGGGCTTTGATATTAGAAAGCCTGGGTTCAAAGCCAGATGCAGCCGCTTACTGGCTTGTTGATCCTGGAGAGTTTAATCACTCAGAGCATCTGGTTTCCTTTACTGTAACATGAAGAGAATAATGATAGTCCTTTATTTCACAGGAAAATAGGCAGGATCAAATAAAACAACGTAGGTAACATATTTGGGAGAGGGCCTGCCACAGAGTAAGTATTTAATACACGCGACTTGCCCGTATTATTGTTATTAGTGGAAAATATCAGGACTTGCATTTTGCAAAATACAAAAAGCAAGTACCTGTTGTTTTTAGCAATGAAGATCTGAATATTATGTGAGTTTCGAAGATGGGAATTGGGGCAAGAGAATCAAACTGTGGACACAAGGTCCATCTTTGCAATGGGTTTCATCCCAGGAAGCTATGGGCAGAGCCTTCAGCTACGTCGTTATCCTACACTCAGCTGAGATCTGTCATCTGACAGGAGGGGCTGCATTTCTTACTGCAAAGCTCTGAGCATCCTGGACAATACCTCCTCCCACCTGGATTGAGTTACTGATGGTCCTTACAGGGCTCTCTTCCTCAAGGCTAGATGTGTACTACTCACTTATTTATGGAGATTAAATCTTTCCTTTTATATTTAATCCACTCTTCAGAGTTAGCACTTGGGATGACTTTTTTTCTTTTTTAATGAAATTTCCAATTTCTGAGATTAGGGTATGCCTACTTAAAAAACTTTTTATTTTAAAAATAATTTCAAATTTACAGAAAATTTGCAACAGATTATTATGTTATCATTATTATCAAAGGACTCCTATATATCTTTCATCAAGATTTCCCAATTGTTAATGTAGGGAACCACTCAGAACCTCAGAGTTGGTATAAAGATTATTTCAAGCGCAAGATATTTGAGAATCAAGAGATGCAGGAAGAAACCTTCCTGGGGCTTTCCTTATCTGACTAAAAGCAGCAATTTCTGGAAAATAAGACTACCATAAATTCCTTCTTTTGGGAAGATCTACTCCCAGAAGGGTAAACCTGAATAAAGCCTTCCCCAAATTCCTTCACTGAGGAGTTTTATGGCCCAGAGGGAGACAGAAAGATCATTCATACCTCTGTAGACAAACACTATCACTTTCTTATCTCTCAATAGTTCTCCTAAAAACCCGTTTTTCCTAAAGAAACTTATTTATTCTTCCCAGAAAAGCCTTTCTGTCTCCTTTCCCTCCATCAAGTTAGGTATATAAACCTCTCACTCAAACCAGTTAAGAAGCCAGCTACTTCTTTTCTCACTTGCTCCCTGTGTACATGAATAAATCTTTTTCTTCTGTTAATCTGTTTTTTTTTTTTTTTGTCAGCTTAATACGCAGCCCCAGGGAAAGAAACTAACAGGATAGATGACAAGTTTTGCTTCCTCTACATTAACATTTTACCACGTTTGCCTTATCATTTCCTCTCTCATGGATATTCCTTAATTTTTTCCAAACCATTTGAGAGTTGTAGACTTGAGCCTTCTTTGTCCCTTCATACTTCAACGCGTATTTCCTAAAAATAAAGGCTCTCTTTTATATAACCACAAGAAATTGATGTTGAACAATATTATCATCTAATCCACAGACCTCACTAAAAATTTGCTGATTGTCCCAGTAACGACCCAATGATATCCTTTATAGTTCCAGGATCCAGTCTAGGATCATGAGTTGTATTTAGTTGTCATTTCTTTTAGTCTCCCTCAATACAGAACAGTTCCCTAGTCTTTCCTTATCTTTTATGACATTGACAGTTCTAAAAATTTACTCTGTAAAATAGTTCTCAATTTGGTTTTCTTTGGTGTTTCTGCATGGTTGGATTCAGATTACACATTTCTGACAGGAACATACCAAAGTGATGTGTTCTTCTCAGTGTATAACATCAAAGGGCACATAGTATTTATTTGTCTTATTACTGTTGTTGCTCCCTTGTGTCAATTGGTTAAGATGGTGTCTGCCTGGTTACTTTATTATAAATTAGTAACTACTACTTACTTATCTATTAATAAGCAATGAATAAGCATTTTGTGGGGAGATGTATTGAGATTATCTAAATATTACGCTCATCAAATTTTCACTCATTAGTTTTCGCATCTATTGATGATTCATGAGTATATCAATTAGTACCATGACAGTTGCCAAATGGTGATTTGCTAAGTCTGTTATTCCTCTATATTTGTTATTTGGAATCCTCTTATAAGGTAGAGCTTTTCATTTCCTTTCATTTATTTATATAGTAATTAATTTATATCCATATGGACTCATGGACTTCTATTTTGTTCAGTATGTTATAACCTGTTCGTATTATTATTTATTAGCCCCTCAAGCTGGCTCCTGGGTTCTTTATACATGCCCCTATCATTCTTTGAGCACTTCTTCACTTTCTGGCACAACATGATGCTCTAGGCTCACCTGCTATTTCCCTGCAGCAGCCCTGGAATCAGTTATTTCTTTAAAGAGTTCTGGATTCTTTTAGTGGAGAATGGAATTTAGAAACCATGAACCTGGTGCTCACTGGTACTGGAATATCATTGCTTTTAGGTCTTCTCAGCAGATTAGGAAATACGACACACTCACATGTATACACACATCTATCTATCTATCTGTCCATCCATCCATCCATCCATTTCTCCATCTATCTGTATATCCTAAAAACCATGAATTTACACTGATACCTTCAATTCCAATCCAACAACACAGGGTTTATCCTTTTCTCTCTTACCTATTTGTAACTCCCTCTCCATCACTGAAAAACCTGGCTGCCACTAACCTCAATACATGTACTTAGTTGGTCAATTCTCCTAGTGTGTAACCAGTATCCTAACCACACAATGAGTCTCTTTGGCTCCAGCCCCACTGACCAAATTTTTACCTTAACTATGGGAAATGGAAGGGGAAGAGACAGTATATTTCTTTTCTTTTTTTCTTTAAAAATTTTATTGTTATGTTAATCACCATACATTACATCATTAGTTTGTGATGTAGTGTTCCATGATTCATTGTTTGTGCATAACACCCAGTGCTCCACGCAGAATGTGCCCTCTTTAATACCCATCACCAGGCTAATCCATCCCCCCACCCCCTCCCCTCTAGAACCCTCAGTTTGTTTTTCAGAGTCCATCATCTCTCATGGTTCGTCTCCCCCTCCGATTTACCCCCCTTCATTCTTCTCCTCCTGCTAGCTGCTTCTTCTTTTTTTATTTTCTTAACATATATTGCATGATTTGTTTCAGAGGTACAGATCTCTGATTCAGCAGTCTTGCACAATTCACAGCGCTCACCATAGCACATACCCTCCCCAATGTCTATCACCCAGTCACCCCATCCCTCCCACCCCCCACCACTCCAGCAACCCTCAGTTTGTTTCCTGAGATTAAGAATTCCTCATATCAGTGAGGTCATATGATACATGTCTTTCTCTGATTGACTTCTTTCACTCAGCATAACACCCTCCAGTTCCATCCACGTCATTGCAAATGGCAAGATCTCATTCCTTTTGATGGCTGCATAATATTCCATTGTGTATATATATCACATCTTCTTTATCCATTCATCTGTCAATGGACATCTTGGCTCTTTCCACAGTTTGGCAATTGTGGACATTGCTGCTATAAACATTGGAGTGCACGTACCCCTTCGGATCCCTACCTTTGTATCTTTGTGGCAACTACCCAGTAGTGCAACTGCTGGATCGTATGGTAGCTCTATTTTCAACTGTTTGAGGAACCTCCATACTGTTGTCCAGAGTAGTTGCACCAGCTTGCATTCCCACCAACAGTGTAGGAGGGTTCCCCTTTCTCCGCATCCCCGCCAACATCTGTCGTTTCCTGACTTGTTAATTTTAGCCATTCTGACTGGTGTGAGGTGGGATCTCATTGAGGTTTTGATTTGGACTTCCCTGATGCCAAGCAATGGTGAGCACTTTTTCATGTGTCTGTTGGCCATTTGGATGTCTTCTTTGGAAAAATGTCTGTTCACGTCTTCTGCCCATTTCTTGATTGGATTATTTGTTCTTTGGGTGTTGAGTTTGATAAGTTCTTTATAGATTTTGGATACTAGCCCTTTATCTCATATGTCATTTGCAAATATTTTCTCCCATTCTGTCGGTTGTCTTTTGGTTTTGTGGACTGTTTCTTTTGCCGTGCAGAAGCTTTTTATCTTGATGAAATCCCAATAGTTCATTTTTGCCCTTGCTTCCCTTGCCTTTGGCGATGTTTCTAGGAAGAAGTTGCTGCGGCTGAGGTCGAAGAGGTTGCTGCCTGTGTTCTCCTTTAGGATTTTGATGGACTCCTGTCTCACATCTAGGTCTTTCAACCATTTGGAGTCTATTTTTGTGTGTGGTGTAAGGAAATGGTCCCGTTTCATTCTTCTGCATGGGGCTGTCCAATTTTCCCAACACCATTTGTTGAAGAGACTGTCTTTTTTCCATTGGACACCCTTTTCTGCTTTGTCAAAGATGAGTTGACCATAGAGTTTAGGGTCCATTTCTGGGCTCTCTATTCTGTTCCATTGATCTATGTGTCTGTTTTTGTGCCCAGTACCATACTGTCTTGATGATGACAGCTTTGTAATAGAGCTGGAAGTCCGGAATTGTGATGCCACCAGCTTTGCTTTTCTTTTTTGACATTCCTCTGGCTATCCGGGGTCTTTTCTGGTTCCATACAAATTTTAGGATTATTTGTTCCATTTCTTTGAAAAAAGTGGATGGTATTTTGATGGGGATTGCATTGAATGTGTAGATTGCTCTAGGTAGCATTGACATCTTCACAATGTTTGTTCTTCCAATCCATGAGCATGGAACGTTTTTCCATTTCTTTGTGTCTTCCTCAATTTCTTTCATGAGCATTTTATAGTTTTCTGAGTACAGATCCTTTGCCTCTTTGGTTAGATTTATTCCTAGGTATCTTATGGTTTTGGGTGCAACTGTAAATGGGATCGACTCCTTGATTTGTCTCTCTTCTGTCTTGTTGTTGGTGTATAGGAATGCCACTGATTTCTGTGCATTGATTTTATATCCTGCCACTTGACTGAATTCCTGTATGAGTTCTAGCAGTTTTGGGGTGGAGTCTTTTGGGTTTTCCACATAAAATATCATATCATCTGCAAAGAGTGAGAGTTTGACTTCCTCTTTGCCGATTTGGATGCCTTTGATTTCTTTTTGTTGTCTGATTGCTGTGGCTAGGACTTCTAATACGATGTTGAATAGCAGTGGTGATAGGGGACATCCCTGCTGCGTTCCTAACCTTAGGGGGAAAGCTCTCAGCTTTTCCCCATTGAGAATAATATTCGCTGTAGGTTTTTCATAGATGGCTTTTATGATATTGAAGTATGTACCCTCTATCCCTATACTCTGAAGAGTTTTGATCGAGAAAGTATGCTGTACTTTGTCAAATGCTTTTTCTGCATCTATTGAGAGGATCGTATGATTCTTGTTCTTTCCTTTGTTAATATATTGTATCACGTTGATTGATTTGCGGATGTTGAACCAACCTTGCAGCCTAGGGATAAATCCCACTTGGTCGTGGTGAATAATCCTTTTAATGTACTCTTGGATCCTATTGGCTGGTATTTTGATGAGAATTTTTGCATCCATGTTCCTCAAGGGTATTGGTCTGTAATTCTCCTATTTGATGGGGTCTTTGTCTGGTTTTGGGATCAAGGTAATGGTGGCCTCATAAAATGAGTTTGGAAGTTTTCCTTTCATTTCTATTTTTTGGGACAGTTTCAGAAGAATAGGTATTAATTCTTCTTGAAATGTTTGGTAGAATTCCCCTGGGAAGCCATCAGGCCCTGGGCTTTTGTTTGTTGGGAGATTTGTGATGACTGCTTCAATTTCCTTAGTGGTTATAGGTCTGTTCAGGTTTTCTCTTTCTTCCTGGTTCAATTTTGGTAGTTGATACATCTCTAGGAATGCATCCATTTCTCTTCTCCTGCTGGGTTTAGGCTTTATTTGCTGTTTTTTCTCTAGCTCCTTTAGGTGTAGGGTTAGTTGTGTATTTGAGACCTTTCTTGTTTCTTGAGAAAGGCTTGTATTGCTATATACTTTCCTCTCAGGACTGCCTTTGCTGCATCCCAAAGATTTTGAACAGTTGTGTTTTCATTTTCATTGGTTTCCATGATTTTTTTTTAACTCTTCTTTAATTTCCTGGTTGACCCATTCATTCTTTAGTAGGATGCTCTTTAGCCTCCATGTATTTGAGTTCTTTCTGACTTTCCTGTTGTGATTGAGTTCTAGTTTCAAAGCACTGTGGTCTGAAAATATGCGGGGAATAATCCCAATCTTTTGGTACCCGTTGAGACCTGATTTGTGACCTAGGATGTGATCTATTCTGGAGAATGTTCCATGGGCACTAGAGAAGAATGTGTATTCCGTTGTTTTGGGATGGAATGTTCTGAATATGTCTGTCAAGTCCCTTTGGTCCAGTATGTCATATAAAGTCTTTATTTCCTTGTTGATCCTTTGCTTAGGTGATCTGTCCATTTCAGTTAGGGGGATGTTAAAGTCCCCCACTATTATTGTATTGTTGTCAATGTGTTTCTTTGCTTTTGTTATTAATTGCCTTATATAATTGGCTGCTCCCATGTTAGGGGCATAGATATTTACAATTGTTAGATCTTCTTGTTGGATAGACCCTTTAAGTAGGATATAGTGTACTTCCTCATCTCTTATTATAGTCTTTGGTCTAAAATCTAATTTGTCTGATATAAGGATTGCCACCCCAGCTTTCTTTTGGTGTCCATTAGCATGGGAAATGGTTTTCCACCCCCTCACTTTCAATATGGGGGTGTCTTTGGGTCTAAAATGAGTCTCTTGCAGACAGCATATCGATGGGTCTTGTTTTTTAATCCAATCTGGTAGCCTGTGTCTTTTGATTGGGGCATTTATCCCATTTACGTTCAGGGTAACTATTGAAAGATAGGAATTTAGTGCCATTGTATTGCCTGTAAGGTGACTGTTACTGTATATTGTCTGTGTTCCTTTCTGATCTATGCTGCTTTTAGGCTCTCTCTTTGCTTAGAGGACCCCTTTCAATATTTCTTGTAGGGCTGCTTTCGTGTTTGCAAATTCCTTTAGTTTTTGTTTGTCCTGGAAGATTTTTATCTCTCCTTCTATTTTCAATGACAGCCTAGCTGGATATAGTATTCTTGGCTGCATATTTTTCTCGTTTAGTGCTCTGAAGATATCATGCCAGTCCTTTCTGGCCTGCCAGGTCTCTGTGGATAGGTCTGTTGCCAATCTAATGTTTCTACCATTGTAGGTTACATATCTCTTCTCCCAAGCTGCTTTCAAGATTTTCTCTTTGTCTCTGAGACTCGTAAGTTTTACTATAAGATGTCAGGGTGTTGACCTATTTTTATTGATTTTGAGAGGGATTCTCTGTGCCTCCTGGATTTTGATGCCTGTTTCCTTCCCCACATTAGGGAAGTTCTCTGCTATAATTTGCTCCAATATACCTTCTGCCCCTCTCTCTCTTTCTTCTTCTTCTGGGATCCCAATTATCCTAATGTTGTTTCGTCTTATCGTATTGCTTATCTCTCGAATTCTGCCCTCGTGATCCAGTAGTTGTTTCTCTCTCTTTTTCTCAGCTTCTTTATTTTCCATCATTTGGTCTTCTATATCGCTGATTCTCTCTTCTGCTTCATCTATCCTAGCAGTTAGTGCCCCCATTTTTGATTGCACCTCATTAATAGCCTTTTTGATTTTGACTTGGTTAGATTTTAGTTCTTTTATTTCTCCAGAAAGGGTTTCTCTAATAACTTCCACGCTTTTTTCAAGCGCAGCTAGTATCTTTAAAATCATGATTCTGAACTCTAGGTCTGACATCGCACTAATGTCCGTATTGAGTTAGGTCCGTGGCAGACGGTACTACCTCTTGTTCTTTTTGTTGAGGTGATTTTTTTCATTTTGTCATTTTGTCCAGAGGAGAATAGTTGAATGAGAACAAAATGCTAACAGGTTAACAACGTCCCCAGAAAATATACTCTAAACAAATCAGAAAAGACCTGAAACCAGGGGAAAAGAAATGGAAAGAAAGAAAAAAGAAAGAGAAAGAAAAGAGAAAAAGATAAAAACAAAAACAGAACAAAACAAATAAAATAGGATATGATCAAATATGATCATGCTGCTGCATAGATCAGTGCCACACACTAGATTTTGGGTGTATTTTGGTCTGTTAGAAGAAAGTGCCTCCTAAAATTTTAAAGAAAGAAAGACTTATATGTGTACAAAATGAGGGTTGATACAATGAAGGGATGGAATATGAGTGTAAAGATGAAAACTATAAAAAATTTTATAAAAGGAATTGATAAGAAGGTGTTTGAAAAAAGAAAGAAGAGGATTAAAAAAATTAAAGAAAGAAAAAAAGGGGAGAGAATGTAATCAGGCAGGAGATTAGAACAAAGCCATACACTAGAGATTTAGGGTATATTTTGATCTGTTAGAAGAAACTGTATCTCAGAATTTTAAAGAGAGAACAACATATATATATATATGTATATATATATATATATATATATATATATATATATATATATATGCCAAAAATACGGGTAACTACTATGAAGGGATAGAATATGACTCTAAAAATAAAAAATAAAAATTTTTTTTTAAAAAAGGGATTGATAAGATGTTGTTTGAAAAAGGGAAAAAGAAAAATTTAAAAAAATACAGGTAAAAGAAATTAACTTTGAAAGACTAATGAATCATGGTAAAAAAGCCATGAATTCTATATGCAGTATACCCCTAACACTGGAGTTCTCCCGTTCTCATTGATCGGTAAACTTGGTCTTGGCTGGCTGTTCTTGCTGATCTTGTGGGGGAGGGGCCTGTTGCCGTGGTTCCCAAATGTCTTTGCCGGAGGCGGAACTGCTCTGCCCTTGTCAGTCCAGGCTAAGTCATCTGCTCGGGTTTGCTCTAGGGAGCTTTTGTTCCCTGCAAGCTCTCGGTACAGCTTTGGAGGATGAGAGTGAAAATGGCGGTCTCACAATCTCTGCCCGGAGGAGCTGAGAACTTGGGGCCCCGCTCCTCAGTGCACCCCCAGAGAAAAGCAGTCAGTCACTCCCGTGTCCCCGGTCTCCGGCCGCACTCCGTGCTCACCCGGCCTGTGACTGAGCGTTTCTATCTCTGGCATCCGACCCCGTGTGGAGTCTCCAAACCCAGCTGATCCCTGCGGTGCGCTCCTGCGCCGCTCCTCCCGGGGGAGGAAGGGGAGTCTCCCCGGCTCTGCCGCTAGTTGGGTCCCTGCTGGAGGAGCAGTGGCCCGACTGGGCCGCAGATCACAGTTTATGGCAACCCGGAGCTGAGAGCCCGCACCTCGGCTCCGTCTCTGCAGCCGGCTTCCCCGCTCTGATACCTGGGAGCTCTGCCGCACTCAGGCATCCCCGGTCTTTCTGTGACCCCGAGGGTCCTGAGACCACACTGTCCCATGAGGGTTCCACCTCCCGCTTTGCCACTGGAGCGACGTCCCTCAGCGGAGCCGACTTCTAAAAGTTCCAATTTTGTGCTCCGCGGCTCTATCACTCGCCAGAAGCAGCCGACGGAGGCCCCCTCCCCCGCCGTCTATCCTCCCAAATATCGCCTCCAATTCACTTCTCCACACGTCCTACCTTCCAGAAAGTGGTCGCTTTTCTGTTCAGAGTTGTTGCTATTCTTTTTTTCAATCTCCTGTTGAGTTCGTAGGTGTTCAGAATGGTTTGATCCCTATTCAGCTGAATTCCTGAGACCAGACGAAATCCAGGTCTCCTACTCCTCCGCCATCTTGTTCCGCCCAGTATATTTATTTTCTTTAATGAAGCCTGAAGTGGAAGTTCTGCTCCTCAGTGTAATGTAAGATGTTTTTCCTACTTAACTTTCATTCTAAGTTCAAAGCAGACAAGTAAAAGCCTGAAGTGAAGGTTCACATTCAGTTGTTACAGCTAGTGATTGACTTGGCCAGTGGTTATCTACTGTGCTTATTCTTATTATCAGAGGCTGATATAACACCCTAGTGAAGCCATTAGTCAATCATTTTTATTACCTTATGGACAGATCTGCCCATTTTAGTGCAACCAATGTGTTTGATTCATGTAGGTAAAATACCAAAACTCAGATTTTGCCACCAGTTTACACATGCCAGATTTCACTCATTTCTAAAATTATAACCAATATTTTGAAATTCAGCACTTCAATATACTTAACCACTGTTCTGGCTCGAAGTATTATTTATGATATATAGCCCTTGAAGCCTTAGTAGTTTGAATGAGTTTACTTAACCAGTCCTCAAACTTTAATGAGCATCCAAATTCCTGTGGTGATGGTTAACAGTGTGGGTCCCTGCGCACACACCCAGAGATTCTGATTCAGTAGTGCTGGGGATTGCCTCCATTTTAATGAGATCCCTGGAAGTTTCAGGAGCAAGTGGCCCAGGGACCACACCTTGAGAAACACTGAGTTAGCACATTTTCACTCAAGTTCAGGAGAATTCTAGTTTAGAAGCTGTAGTTGGTCATAGGTAGTCATGTGCAAGGTAGAATTGGTCATTATGTAGCTGAGGGGCAGGGTTGCAAGAGCACCTGGCTCTGGGGATGCCAACCAGACCAGGATCGGCCACTTTTCTGAGGACAAAATCTAAAGACAGAGACATGAGTGGTGGTGAAACAAAAAAGGGATTTATTTCAGTGAGGCCAACACCAGGAAGACAGCAGACTAACATCTCAAAGCCTGTCTCCAAAGTGCCAGAAATACTTCCAGGTTTATATGAGGAAAATATGGGACAAAGTTTGGTGGATAGGCGCAGGTGGGCAGTGAAGGTCAAGTTGATCATTGTTGTGGGCTCAGTCACACAGGGTCTTGCCGGTTCAGTGCAGTCCTTATTGTGTGAGGGGGTAGTTTCAGGTCCCATTAGGAGATGCTTTGCCTGAAGAGACTTTTGCCTGAGTTAAGAGATGGGCTGGAAAGAAGATTATTTAATCAATTAGAAAGTTTGTGGTCAAGAGTAGAAGCGGCGGTGGCGGCGGCCCAAAGCGTAGGGAAGGAGGAAGGCAGGGAGCTTAGGAGCGGGAGCTGGAGTCCCGGCGGTGGAGATCCCTGTGCGGTGCGGAGGGGGCCACGGCCCCGGCTCTGACCCGCGCCTGGGGGGTGGGCCATGGTGGAGATCAGCGACCTGGACCGGCAGATCGAGCAACTGCGGCGCTGCGCGCTCATCAAAGAGAGTGAAGTCAAGGCCCTGTGCGCTAAGGCCAGAGAGATCTTGGTAGAGGATAGCAACGTACAGAGGGTGGACTCGCCAGTCACAGTGTGCGGCAACATCCATGGGCAATTCTATGACCTCAAGGAGCTGTTCAGAGTGGGTGGCGTCGTCCCTGAGACCAACTACCTCTTCATGGGGGATTTTGTGGATTGCGGTTTCTACAGCGTCGAAACGTTCCTCTTGCTGCTGGCACTTAAGGTTCGCTATCCTGACCGCATCACCCTGATCCGGGGCAACCATGAGAGCCGCCAGATCACCCAGGTCTATGGCTTCTACGACAAGTGTCTGCGCAAATACGGCTCGGTGACCGTGTGGCGCTACTGCACTGAGATCTTTGACTACCTCAGCCTGTCGGCCATCATAGATAGCAAGACCTTCTGCGTGCACGGGGGCCTCTCCCCCTCTATCCAGACCCTGGACCAGATCCGAATGATTGACTGAAAGCAAGCGGTGCCCCACGATGGGCCCATGTGTGACCTGCTCTGGTCTGACCCCGAAGACACAACAGGCTGGGGTGTGAGCCCCCGCGGGGCTGGCTACCTGTTTGGCAGTGGCGTGGTGGCCCAGTTCAATGTGGCCAACGACATTGACATGATCTGTCGTGCCCACCAACTGGTGATGGAAGGTTACAAGTGGCACTTCAATGAGACTGTGCTCACTGTGTGGTTGGCACCCAACTATTGCTACCGCTGTGGGAACGTGGCAGCCATCTTGGAGCTGGATGAGCATCTCCAGAAAGATTTCATGATCTTCAAGGCTGCTCCCCAGGAGACCCGCGGCGTCCCTTCCAAGAAGCCCGTGGCCGATTACTTCCTGTGATCCCTCCAGCCCCTGCCCCTCCAGCCTCTCTGGCCCTCGGACCACTGTGACTCTGCTCTGTCTCCCTACGGAGGCTGGGCATCCGGGGGGGGGGGGGCTGTCTGGGCTCTGCTCTCCCCCCAGAGAGGGCACTGTGAGGGTGAGGACTTTCTCTGGAGAGGCTCGGAGTCTCAGCTCCATGCTCCTCTCTTTTCTCCCCACTTGAACCATGGAGTTTCCAATAATTTTTTGGTTTTCTTTTTTCCTTTTTTTTTTTTTTTTTTTTAAATAAAAAAATTTGAGAGAAAAAAAAAAAAATTCTAAAAAAAAAAGAAAAAAGGGAAAAAAAAAAAAAAAGAGAAAGTTTGGGGTCAAAATGGAAGTGGTTGAAGTCCTTTTTCATTAAGACCCATGCAAGCTTTCATAGTCAACAAGTGTATCGGTGGGATGAAAATTGGCTTCCAGCATCTACAATTACAGGACAGATGCATCAGTTTGTTCATCAACATTCGTGTGTCAAGGCTGTGTGATGTTGGTCCGACAAGGGTGGCATCAAAGCCAGAACCTTGGTCGACCAGGCAAAGCTGCAGCATGTTGTCCCCCAGGCAGCCAACCCGAAGGGCCAGGCTTTCAGGACTTTGGGTTTGGCTGGCTAGTGTTCTTATTAACTAAGACTCAGAAGTGACTGGAGACAGAGTACACATGCCACATGATCCTGGTTAAAGTCTGTTTCCTTTCTTTGGTTTTCCCTGTGGAACAAGGACAGATGACTGAAAAAATTATTGTCTTCAGCAGAAAGAAAGCAACTATCAATCATCACATATTTAATCACTTATTCTGAGGGCTTTCACAAAGAGTGTTGCATTCAATCATCATAAATTACCTGGTGAGGTGACTTTATTATCACAGTTCCACAGATGAGGAAAGGGAGGTGCAGAGAGTAGGAAGTTTGTGTGTGATTACACAGCTAGTAAGTGGACATGAAGAGTTTTGACTCTTGGTCTTTCATCTTTAAATCCAGTGCTTTGTGCAATGAACATTGTATCGGGCAACCTCTTGTATTTTGACTTTGCTTTTCTTTTCCAAAGGATGCTATTCAGGAAAACAGACACTGTCATGGATGAAAGTAAGCCTGACAACAGGACTCGTGCATGTTGGGAGCATCCATACTAGCCTCCTTCTCTCCTCTGCCCATATCTACAATCATTAGAGAAAACAGTAGACCCTTGTCTGCTACAGTCCTGGGTCTTGCCCTCTCATGGTGGAGTGGGAACCAGGCTTTGGTTATGCAAAGTGAAAGCGAAGATCCTCTTCTGAAGTGGAAATATTTCATAGAGGGTTTTCTTCCTTTACATTTGTACAACAAAAAGGACCATTTGGGTGATTTCACAAGAAAAGACCAGCTTGCCCTCTAAGGATTACTGTAGAGCTCATCACCTCCAGATCTAAAGTGCTACTTTGGATACCTCCCACCTCCATCAGCTCCTTCCTCTCAACATTTTGGTTCAGTGCCCATTATGGGAGTCAAGGGTCCCATGGTCCTTAGACCTCAATGGCAGCACTTGTGCTCATAACCTAGAAACTTGAACTGACCAACCTCTCCCCACTTGTAAGAGCCAGAACCAGAACCCAAAGCCAGATCTCCTGACATCAAGTGATTCCTTTTTCCTCAGAGCCTGGCAGTGGGTGTGAGTGTGTGTGAGTGTGGTGGGTGGGGTGTTGAGAGGCTAGACAGTAGTCCCCAGCTCTCTCCTAATAGTCTCCCAGATTTTGTGTAAAATACTTGGATCAGTCCAATTCATGGTCCCTTTTCCTGGCACCCTACAACTCAACCCATCCAGTGGTGCAGCAGCACAGTAGCCCCTAAAGCTCAGTGCTTTGGGGGGATGCCACAGAAATAATACCAAGAGTATAATATGAGACATCTATACCCATCATCATATCTAATCCATCACCAAGTTGGACTAATTTTAACCCCATAAATATCTGCCCAATGATTCCCCTTCTCTCCAGCTCTATTGTCACCATTCCAGCATAAGCCGTCATTGTTTGTTTTTAGTGGGGCTGCTGCAAGAGTCTCCTAGGGTCTCCCTCCTTTGTATACTCTGGTGCCTCCTTCAGTGTATTCTCCTCCCTGCATCCCAAGGTCAAGGGCTTCTCTCTTGACAGTCCTAAACAGCTTTTCCCTAACTGTTTTGTCTGTGTAATATCCATTTATTCTTCAGATCTCAGCACCAGCAAAGGTCACTTCCTTAGGGAGGGTGGGTGTCCTTGCCTTGCAAGTTCTTATGCTGCTTGCTCTTATGGAAATTTCCTCTTTATAACTTCATGGCATTTACCTCCACTGATGATTAAACAGTCATCTGCATGACTGTTGCATTAATGGCTGTCTCCTCTACTAGACTATAAAATCCATGAGAAAGGGGGATACATCTGTATCATTCTTTTTCTCTCCTTTCCCTCCTCTATTTCTTCCTACTTCCCTTCTCCCACCTCACTTGGTTTGTGTGTATGTGTGTGTGTGTGTTTGCCATAGGAATTCTGTCTTCTCACTGAGCAAAAGGTATGAACTATTCTACATTGAAAAGGAAAAGATGGAAGTTAATTCTCTTGAAGGGCAGGCTTCCAAAGATCTGAGATGTTCCACTAAAGTCTAAGTTAAAGTAATTCTGCCAGGGCCCCCTACCACCTTTTAAGCTTATAACACATTTCTCTCGTTTGTGCTTTTGTTTTTGCTTTTTTCATTCTTCCACAGTTTTATTTATTAAATTTTCAATAGAAACTTTCAAAAAGAAACAGGTGAAAATAGTATTACGAACTTTCATGTACTGTCACCAGCTTCAACAATTAACCACGTCTTGCCAAGCTTGCCTCCATCTTTCTCCTTCCACTTTTGTTGGTGGTGGGGGTGGTGGTGGCGAAGTAATTTAAAGCACATGCGGGCATCATATCATTTTATCCACAAATAGCTCAGTAATTAACACACAAGGATTTTTAAAAATATTACCCCTAACAATAATAATACTTTCATGTAATTTTAATAACGTCTCATTCCCCGTCCATGCTCAAAGCTTCTCCATCCTCCAAAAACGATTCTATAATTGGTTCATTTAGGTTAGGATCCCAAACAAGGTCCACACGTGGCATCGTAGCCTAAGTCTCTTTTAACCTGTAACTATTCCCTCTTCTCCCATCTTTTAAAATTCCACTTGTTTGTTGAAGACATTGGGTCGTTTATGAGGTACAATTTCCCACCTTCTAGATTTGGCTGATTGGCTCCTCGTCCAACTTGTTCTTTTATCTCCTAGGTCTTCTGTTTGTTCTTCTATTACTTTCAAACTAGCAGTGAGATCTCGAGACTTGATTAGATTCAGATGCACCCTCTTTGGCAAGAACAACTCCTAGGTGGTGCTGTGTACCTCTTGCATCACATCAGTAGACATATGATGTCCCATTTTTAGTGATGTTAAGATTGATCCGGAGATTAGACTAATGGGAGACAATTCTCCATGGGGCTCTTGCATCTCCCTAGGTTTTGCAAGACAAGATTTTCACTGCCTTTTGTCTACATTATCTTTTCAAGGATGTTTGCGTATGAAGAAAGAGATGGTGTTTGTTGCTGGAACAAAGGACAGACAAGCTTGTTGTACAGTGTCAAATATCAGAATTCCCTAAGCTTGGGGTTCCTTTCCTATAAAGCAACCCCCTACGTGTACAAGGTCATCTGACTCTTTTCCTGTTGCTCTATTAGAAATGAGGCTCAGGGAACCAGTGTAAAAATGATGATACTAAAAATAGCCACTGCTTTTGCTGTAATTGATGGTCCCGGATCTCTGTATGAGACTGGATTCTCCAGACACACACACACACACACACACACACACACACACACACACACACGGCAGAGGGGGCGGGGGCAGGGAGAGAGACAGAGACAGAGAGACTGATATGCTGTGAGGAGCTAGCTCACATAATCCTCCTGATTATGGAGGCCAAGAAGGCCAAGATTATAATCATGCAGTTGCGAGAGCGCAGAAATCGCTGGTTTAACTTCCGGTCCACGTCCGAAGGCCTGAGCAAGCAGGAGAGCCCCTAGTGGGATAGTGGTAAGTTTCAGTCCGAATCCAGGTCTGAAGGCAGGGGAAGTCTGCAATGTTTCAGCTCCAATACAGACGTAATTTTTTCTTTTTCAGCTTTTTGTTCTATTCAGGCCTTGGGTGGAGTGGAGGAGGCCCACCCACATGGGGGAGGGCAATCTGCTTTACTCAGTCTACATTCAAATGTTAATCTTATCCAGAAGCACCCTCACAGACACACCCCAAAATAATGTTTAACCAAATATTTGGATACCCCATGGCCCAGTCAAGCTAACATATGAAATTAACCATGGGACTCTTTAACCCAGAGTCTATACCTTTAATCAGTTTCCGTGAAATTTGGCAGGTTAATCTGTTAGCTTGTAAATAGAGTAAAATCTCAAACCCTTCACAGCTCTTGATACATACTTCAATAAAAAATAAAAAGATTGGTCAGTGGGTTCAAGTTGTGTCAGCCTGATCTCTTCATTATGAAACTTCCATCACCTTTTCATCTAAAGATTTAGTATGCATTGATTTCGTTGCTTAGATTCATTATTTTATTAGGGGTTGCAAAGTGGTGTCCATCTAATTGTATCATTCTGTTTGCATTTATTTAGTAGGAATGTTTCTAAAAAGAAGAATTTTCTTTCACACTATTTGGTTATGCTGAAATCCAATTTATGCAGGAAAGGCAGGATTAATTGCTAGTTCTTTCCTGTTATTTACTAATTTTAAGAATAATGAGTTGGTGTGGTTGAAATCTCCAAAGTGATCATTATGTTTGCCTTTATTATGAACTTACGGATTTTTTTTATATTTCATATTTTTAATGCATTGCAGTTATTCTCTTTGCTCAAATTAATCCATCTTTGGCCATTTGGAACCCCTTTGGATGATTACTGTCACCTTTAAATATGATTGCAATAGTACTTGATAATTTCTTCACTTTCTTGCCCAACAAAGTGGCCCGGATCATCTTGCACACTCCTCCTGCTGCTTACTGGAATCAGTCATTTCTCCAAAGAGTCCTGATTTCTATTGGTAGGACATGGTCTTTAGAAGACATAATTTGGGTTGAGGGGGTACTCAAAGCTACTGGCTTATTATTGTTTCCAGGCCCTCTTAGTGGCTAGAGCTGGGAAATACATATTTTTTTTTAAAGAAAAAGAATCATGCATTCATATTGAAATTTCCAATTCAAATTTTAGGGTATAGAGTTTTACTGCACTTCTTCAATTTTAGATTTATCTTTTATGCTGAAAATCTTGGTTCATAATTATTTACATGTTTTAGTCTATAACAAACACATGATCATTTCAAATATTACTACTATCAGTAAGATAACCAGTACAATTCATGTTATTTATGGTTCTTTTACCCTTAGGCTTTTATCTTATATTCCACTCAGGATATGGAGTTAAAATGCTGTATTTCACAGTTACTTGAAACAATTATTTTCTGTGTGGTTATGCCACTAATTTGATATACTTAGGTTTATTTGTTTTCAATATTTACACAATGCTTTTTAATTTTTGATTTAATTTTATTCTTGCTTATATAAAATATTTATACAATTCCAAATCCTCTACCTACCCTGTTCAGCTGTATCAAAACTTGAGGTGGGGGATGCCTGGGTGGCTCCGTCAGTTAAGCGTCTGCCTTTGGCTCAGGTCATGATCCCAGGGTCCTGGGATCGAGCCCCACATCGGGCTCCCTGCTCAGCGGGGAGCCTGCTTCTCCCTCTGCCTGCCCCTTCCCCTGTTTGTGCGTGCAGTCTCTCTCTCTCTGACAAATAAATAAATAAAATCTTAAAAAACAAAACAAAACAAAACAAAACTCGAGGTGGTCTTTTCCTACCACCTATTCATTCATTCCTTTATTCATTCAACAGATATTTGTGAAGCACCTGCGCTAGGCTAGTGTGGGGTCTACAGTAGGGAACAAACCAGACGGCAGTCCTTACCCCCATGGAGCTTGCATCTTAGTGTGATGTTTGGAGAAACAACTCTCTTGACAATCTCTGCAGTTCTCCCTTACACCTTCTCTTCCTGTCCCCCCTTGGTTTCTCTTCTCTTCTCCAGGGACTCTGCATTTTTGAAGCAGAAGTTGCAAGTGGTCTTGGGTGGTGAAGGAAAAAGAAAATTTCCCTCAGTGCCTTTTTCTGTTTTCTCTAAATTCACATTATATTACTAAGTTACTTCATATTTCTGAGGCTGAATTTATACATATGAAAAATGTATTCCCCATACTCTTGAATCTGGGTTAGGCCTCTGACAGCTTTGACCAACTGAACATGACAAAAGTAACACTATGCCAGTCTCAAGTTTAGCCTTTAAGAGAACTGATAGTTTGCATTTCTTTCTTGGAAGCAGTTGCCATGTCAAAAGGAAGCCCAAGCAGCCACAAAGAGACTCCAATGGAAAAGAGGGAAAAGAACTGAAGTCCTGGGCTGAGAGTTTCCAGATGGTAGCCAACCACAATTTGCCAACACGTGAGTGAGCCATCTCGGACGTGAATCTTCTAGTACCAGAAGTGCCCACCAATGTCCTACGGTACAGAGATAAGCTGCCTACCAAGCTCCAACCAAACTGCAAAATTTGAGCAAAAAATAATTATTTGAAGCCACTAAATTTTGAAGTGGTTTGTTATGCAGCAATAGAGAAGTAACATAGTAGGTCCTTATTGAGAAGTATTCCTATTCTAGAATATTTAAAAGTATTTACAAGGCTTAGATGGACCTTAAATCTCTGGCCAGAAACCATGAGTTTTTGCTCAGGATCTGATGCAGCTGTGTGTCATCAGGGATTTCTGTTCACATCTTACCATTTAGATTAAGAAACTGTAATGAAGACTGTCATCTACAATTCAAAGATTTCTAGCTCTGGCAATACTTTTTCTTGTCTGTATTTGCTGCAATCTTCCTATTCCTTGTCTTTGGACCTCCATGTTGATTTGCTGATGATAAGTTTTATTATCATTATAATCATACCCCTTTACAAGTCATAGTTCTTATAGGCCAATTAACTAGTTTTTATTTATTGAGAAAACTTGCAACTCATTTGTGTCTATAGGAGTATTTTTTTTAATTTTATTTATTTATTTATTTATTTGAGAGAGAGAGCATGAGCATGTGTGAGCTGGGGAAGGGACATAGGGGGAGGGAGAAGGAGAGGGAAAGAATCTCAAGCAGACTCTGAGTCAAGCACAGAGCCGGAAGTGGGGCTTCATCTCACAACCCCAAGATCATGACCTGAGCCGAAACCAAGATTTGGAAGCTCAACCAAATGAGCCACCCAGGCACCCCCATGTTTTAAATCAGAACTGCACTAGATTGATTGATTACGATAGAATCAGATGACCCCAAGGGATTTCAAAACTCCGCTGGCTTAGCTTTCCCTCACTTGTAGACAAATAGATATTTCATTTCCCAATATTTCCAGGCAGATCCCAGCCTGCAGGGTAAAGGGAAGAGATGCAGAGTAGCCCAGCAGATTTGGAAGAGGAGATAGAGATGGGGAAAAAATTAAAAATGGGAGTAAGGAAGGGAGACTAAATAACGGGACAGACTCTGCCCTCAGAATTCAGTGGGTGATGCACCTTGTCCTGATGAAACCTCAGCCTGGTCTGCAGGGCATCACTGGGTAGTACCTGTGGATGGCTCGATGTGTCTGCCTCTATGAGCTCCCAGCTTATTGGTCATTAGATATTATTTTCAACACTTGGTATGTCCTACATAGCCTATATTTAGGAGTACTTCTGAAACACGACGTCAGGAAAGAAGCCATCAGCTAGATAACATGGACTTTGCGAAGAGTAATGGGAAAAACTGAAGTCAGCTCAGTACAAGACAGATCCCCTGACCTGTTTTCCAGAAAGGGGGATGAGGAATGCCTGGCAGGTGACTCAAACCCCAGAGAGGAGAACAAGCAGGGGAAGAAATGCTGGGCTGGGTGAGAGGACTAAAAGATGTAGAAAACAGTCTCACTGGTCCCAACTTTTTGTGATTACTCCCCCCTACTTTTTCTTTCTTTTTCCTTTTTAAACTAAGGAGGCATGTAATGAGGATGGCCAGCAGAGGGCCTTCAAATGAACATTAGCACGGAACACTTTCATGTCTGTGTGAGATCTTTGAGCTTTTGATTTTCTTCCCTATAGGATTTTATTTTAAGAAAATGAAAAAAAAAAAACACCTCTTCACATTTTATCAGGAAATAGTAGTAAAAGAATACAGACCTCGATGCATGTCGCTGGCATTAGGATTGTTTGCAGTATTTCAAGGAGAACCAGGTACTTCAGCAAAAGGTCAGTAGGTGGCAAACTTCTACAACCCTTAGATTGAAGGCCTGTAATGGGTAGATTCCATTCTAGATAAATACTGGAGGCTCTTGCTTCATTTTTGGGGGTGGGGATGGGTGGTGGTTGGTTTGTGTGTGTGTGTGTGTGTGTGTGTGTCTGTGTGTGGGTGTGTGTCTGTTTGTGTGTGTCTGTGTTATGTTGTAAAACACACTGAGTGAAAAATAAGTCTCTTTTCAAATAATTATTAAGACATTTACCAATTAAGCTAAATAGGCATGCATCAAAATCAGTCATCCCGTCTCTCATGAAGGTCACCTCTGAGTGTGCTTAGTTATCTCAACCCCTGTGGGAGAGAGGGTGGGATTAGAAGGTCCCTAAATTCTCCTTCATTTAGAGACTCTGGTGTGAGGTGTTCCACTTGATCCTAAGTCTAATCTGCCCTTAATAAGCCTCCCCGTGTCTTATGAGCTGGAAGTTGATGGAGAGAGTTCCCAACTTACATGGTGAGATAAAGCTTGGATTATATTTTTGGAGGTAATTATTTTTGGGCAATGTTGAAGGATGACAGGAACATCTGAGTAAGTCTATTGGCATACAAAAAAATAGGACATTGTAAAATAACATTGTGTTTCTTTCCTGAAAACCTGGATTCAACGTTAGCATCTTTCATTCCTGGAATCTCCAAATTTAGAGTTTGTACTAATGAATTCTGGAGAGAAATTATTTCTTTATCCGTTCTCTCAGAGGGCCATTTCCTGGTAAAAGGCTGTTACAGAACCCCCGCAATCTTCTCCATCACTGACGTGTTGTTCTTGGATGGGATGGTGCCATTGCTTTGCTTTACACCTGCGTGATGTGTTAGGGACATAGCCAGTCCCTAAGCATCCATTTGTTGTGGACATCTGCTGCGTTTATTCAGTGTCCTTGAATCCCTTCTTGGGGAAGACTGTGCATCCCAACTCCATGTAGTTCTGCAAGGCTCTCAATCACCTGGGCCTGCCCTCCCAAAGTGTGGAGATGTGAAGTAGCATGGCCATTGGATTCTTTTGGGGATTTGATTTTCATGCTGGAGGGGGAGCATGCAATATGATATTTTATTTCCATCCTTGCTAAACCTGAAGGATATATAACTTTGGCTGCTAATGGTATGATGCCTGTTATACACTCTAAAGTCTACTTTGTCTAATACTAAGATGGCCACTCCAGGTTTCCTTTGATTAGTGTTGGCATGGTACACCTTGTTCATCCTTTTACTTTTAATCTAGTTGTGACATTATATTTAAAGTTTGTTTCTTGCAGAGAACACAGAGTTGGTTCTTACTCTTTCATTCAATCTGGCCACCTCTGTGTTTAAACTGTATTGCTGGGGTGCCTGGGTGGCTCAGCAGGCTAAGTGGCTGCCTTCGGCTCAGGTCATGATCTCAGGGTCCTGGGATAGAGCCCCATGTTGGGCTCTTTGCTCAGCAGAGAGTCTGTTTCCCCCCTCCCTCTGCCTGCCGCCCCCCCTGCTTGTGCTCTCTCTCTCTGTCAAATAAATAAATAAATAAATAAATAAATAAATAAATAAATAAAATCTTAAAAAAAACTGTGTTGTTGACCATTTACATTTAATATGATCATTGAGGGATCATGTAGAGATCATAGGTAGATTCCTACTCAGTCCTATTTAGAGAACCAGGCTAGAGCCATACTGATTGATTGCTACCTGTGCTCTGAGTATAGTTAAATATTTTGCCTGTCACTGCAGCCCTTTAGGAAGATTTGTTGACCTAAAAGCATAAAAGCTATGTCTGTCTCTGCAGGGTGGATAGAAACATATATTTTGAGGGGGGGGGTTTAAAAAAAATAAAAATCATGCGCCCTCTTTGTAGCAACATCTGGGGGCTACAGCAGGCTACTGATGGCAACACAACATGTTTCTGCAGACAGGGCCTTCCTACTGCACCTCCCAAGCCTTGACTCCTGCGGGTTACAGAGAGAATGCCAGAAAAGGTTTTCCAAGGCCTCCAAAGAGATGGGAGGAGGAGGAAAACTGAGAGCCATGGGGACTCTGTACAGCACGTGGGATGGACAGCCCACTTCTGGGACTGCAGAGAAAATAGAGTTGATTCTTGGAGGATGAGTAGCACCATCTAAACTGAGGTGGGGCCCAAGTCAGCAGGACAGAGCCACGGGACTTGCAAATGAGCAGTCATTCTACAAGGTTCGTGCTGAGAGTACAGGAGGAAGTAACATCAGCCAGGGAGGTCGGGGTGAGTGCTAAGGACAGGGAGGTCGATGCCCAATATCATCAAGATGAGTATCTCTCAGCTGAAGCCCGAGAGGACAAAGGGCAGCACTGATGAAGTATTCCCCACCTCTCCCAAGGACAGGGTCATCATCCAGGCCTGTCCTTACCCCAGACAGGGACCCTGGCTGGGGAGAGAATCCTAACAGAATGCATTTTAAGCCAGAAGTGCCTGAAGTACTTGGAACTGGGAAGGGGACAGATTCGACCAGTAATGGAAGTGAGAACTTGAGAGCTAGGGTTACAGAGAAAGAACATTCCAAGAGACTATGCTCTGACACTTTTCCCTTAGTAACCCCACGATTTATCCTTGAACATTTCCCTTGGCCCATTGGTATTTTTATTTCTGTTGGATAAATTCCGAGAAATGATTTGCAAAGGCTGTTGACTTTAAAAGATACCTCTTTTATCCAGACACCAATTTAATTCCATTATTTAAAAGTTTTTCAATTGATTCCTTTGGGCAGTGTAGGCATATGGTCACCCCATCTGTGAATCATGGTACATTTATTTTCACAGTTCCATGGTTATGTACTTTTGTTTCATGTCTTGGCAAACAGACCAGACTTCTAGAACCATAAAACATTCTAATTTTGTTTCTAATTTCAATGGGAATAATACAGCTACTTAACTAACATGTACTGAGCAGTTATTATGTGTCAGGTACTGTCCCAAGCACCATATATGTATTATCTTATTTCCCCATCACTATCATAATTTCCATTTTACAGTGAAGAGACTGTGACCAACGGGGTTAAATTGCTTACCTAAGATGAGAAGTGGCGGAGTTGGGATGTAAACTCTGACTCTAGAGCCTGTTGGTCTTCACCTCTAGACAGGTGTGCTGCTAAATGTTTAACAACCAGCTCTCCGAAAAACACTGATTTATAACATTTGCCATTTTTTTGTGTGATGTAAATACGCCCTCTGTGGCTGACATGACATCACTGAACCTGGATTTGGGAAGAGATGCTCATAATTCCTCTGGCAAGCTAAGACCGGCCACTGTAACCAATTCTAACCACCACAGCCTCTAGTGTGACACCATGAGGCACAGAGGTGGTGTTGTGTAAGGAGTCTATTAGTGGAATTCTTTGGTTTTAAGAAATAGAAAATCAAGCGGAGCTGGCCCAAGCAGAAGGTGGAATTTACTAGAAGGAAACAGTCTCAGAATGAAGAGCAGGAAGCAACAGGGCCTCAGGAGGGCTAGGGATGAAGACCGGATGTGCCATGGGGCCTTGATGGGTCCCTTGTGCCTCAGTCTCTGTTTACTGCAGGGCAGTGCTCCTATGTCTCTGGCCCACAGAGCAGAACCTACCAGCCATTGTTCCTGAACTTACTCACCAATGTTCTTGCCACCAGCAGAGACCGAGGTCCTCTCCGACTGGCTCAGTTGGGTCAAGAGTCAGTCCCAGGTCAGTCAGCTATGGCCAAGTGGCTTTAGTGCGTCTGTGTGCCTCTGCTCGTGATCATATTGGGGATGTCAGTCTAGATTAGGACCAAGCCCTTCTGCCTTTGAAATTCTATTACACTTAAAACTCATCATCATGCTGTGGTCCTCTGGGTTCCCCTCCATCTGCGCCCTGATGACCTTTCTGACTGAGGTTATCCCTGTCAGTCTCCTCTTTGCTCCGTCTGCCATGCTGGCCTTTCTGTTGGCCCTTGCGCATTACCAGCTCATTCTTACCTCAGGGCCTTTGTACTTGCTCTCCCCCCACCCCAGGCTTCTCATGGCTCACACCACCCCCTTCATTCAGAGCATCCCTCCCTGAGCACCTGCTTGCAACAGTCCACTCCATCCATGCCACCCTCCTACCTGCTTCATTTTTCTTCAAAGATGACCTGAAATTGTATCGTGTATTTGACTGTCTGCTCCCCACTGGAACATAATCCATGGGCCTCAGAACATTGTCCTGTTTATGGCTTATATTTTCAGCATCTGGAATGGTGCTTGGCATGTAGTAGATACTCAAAACCTATTTGTTGAATGCATGATTCAATGAATGAATGAATGAATGTATGAATGACTTGCAGACTTACTACGAAATATACACTTAAAAATAAACCTTAACTGTTATCTGAGTTTTCAGATGTGTTTTTGCTTATTCTGTACTTGAATAAAATAGTGTTTCTTTAAAAATGAGATGTAATCCAGATTTTTAGTGGTCTGACCTTTCCTAACCTATCCCTTAGCCCACCTTCTCCCAGGCTTCCCTAGAATATTCTAAGTTAGTGACCTTTTGCAGTATTATGTGGAAATAGGCTTTCCTTGTTCATTCAAGGCAGAAAATAGTTGATATGAATAATGATTTGATGATAAGTATGCTGTCCTGGTAGGAAAGGGAGTGGTTTGGAGAGCTGGTGTTTTGTTTTCCTTTTTTAAAGGCTCTGAGCAAGCAGAAAACAGTATCCATTTGTTTACGTGACTATTTCACAGATGACTTTGGCAAGAGTCATCTTTAGTTAAATCCCAGCATAGTAACCCAGAATTATCCTCCGAAGAGACAGATGAAGAAAAATGGCTTCCTACCTGAAAAAAAATTTTTGAAAAAAAAGCATATTTCCAAAAGGATACAAAAAAAAAAAAAAAAGGAGAGGGGGCATTTCTCTTTCTCATAAAAAATTCAGAGCAAGAAGGACAATACTATTTTCATAAGAGAAAGCATGCATTAAGCCATAGATAAGCCTTTTTTTTTTTTTTTTCCAAAGCAGGAGATTTTCAGTTGAAGAAAACTGACAACTTTGCCTCCAGGCTGAATTTTATAATTTTTGCCAACAATAGCTGTATTTACTGATGGCCCTACGTTGCCCCCCAACAAATTCAAGATTAAGTAAAGGACTGGTGTTCTCAGACAATCACCAACAAAGCGGACATTTTCTTCCTGTTTGTGGAGCTCCAGGCTTCATGTCCTTACCTTTGAAAAATTACCTCAGAAGTTGTTGCTTTTAAAGATAGAAGTTGATAGAGCTGGTAAAATAGAATGTTCGTACCGCTCAAGCTGTAGTTTTCAACCTTAGCTGCACCCTAGCTTCACCTGGGAACTTAAAAAGGTGGTATTTTGATAGGGACTGCATTGAATATGTAGACTGTTTTGGGTGGTATAGACGTTTTCACGATGTTTGTTCTTCCGGTCCATGAGCACGGAATGTTCTTCCATTTCTTTTTTTTTTTCCCTTAAAGATTTTATTTATTTATTTGAGAGAGAGAGAGAGAGAGAGAGCATAAGCAGGGGCAGAGGGAGAAGCAAACTCCCCGCTGAGCGGGGAGCCCGACTTGGGGCTCGATCCCAGGACTCCAGGATCATGACCTGAGCCGAAGGCAGATGCTTAACCGACTGAGCCACCCGGGCGCCCTGTTTTTTCATTTCTTTGTGTCCTCTTCAATTTCTTTCCTAAGTGTTCTATAGTTTTTAGAGTACAGATTTTTTACCTCTTTGGTTGGGTTTTGGGAACTTAAAAAGGAAACACCAACCCAATGCCAGAGTTCTATCCCAGCCCAGGTAAATGGGAAGGTGGGCCCATTAATCCTCATTGCTGTTAGTTTTCTGGTTGTCAGGTGATTCTAACCTAACCCGTGGCTGCATTGAGAAGCATTGCGCTCCAGCCCTTGCCACAGGGTGCTACCGAATCCCATCCTGGATGGGGCATCTGGTGGGGTTGCGCACGGTCCTGCTCCCCAGCCAAACGGTGGAGAAAGCAAGTTTGTCTTGGCTCTCCTCTCCTCTGCCCTTGTGTGTCCCTCTCCTCACTCCTGGAAACTTGCCCTCCCGAGCTATTTCTCAGGCGTTCTTATCCTGTCCTGTGCCCACGGTGAAGCTATCAGGCTCTAAGGAAACGCTTCCTTGCTAAAAAACAATCCTACAGAGCTCTCTCCCTTTTCAGGGTAGTATTATCCCTCTCAAAAACAAACAACAACAACAACAAAAACCTAAAATCCAAAAAATCCGCCATGTAATAGAAAAAAAATGTGGAAGGCCACATAATGCAGCTGGTGAGTTCGAGGTAAAATTGAGGAGAGGGGGACGTTGCTCCGGGCTCCCCTCAGGCCCCTCCTGGTGGGCAACAGTCTACTCCAGAGGGCCACTCTGCGGGGCCACTCTGGCAAGTTACCTAACCTCTGTGTGCCTCCGTGTCCTCGTCTGTAAAAGGGGGGTGATGTTCATACCGATGCACACAGTTGCCGTGAGGACTTCAAACAGAAAGCATTTGGGGAGTACTGCCACAGTGAGCAGTCAATGCCCACTAGCAGTTATTACTATCATCACTATTACCATAATTTCAAATTCTTTTTCTTTTTTTAAGATTTTATTTATTTATTTGACAGAGAGAGACACAGAGAGAGCAGGAACACAAGCAGGGGGAGCGGGAGAGGGAGAAGCAGGCTTCCTGCCGAGCAGGGAGCCCGATGCGGGACTCGATCCCAGGACCCTGGGATCATGACCTGAGCCGAAGGCAGACGCTTAACAACTGAGCCACCCAGGTGCCCCATAATTTTAAATTCTTGAATTTATAATTAAGTGAGGGGGAATTCCACATGGAGCGAGCAAATACATTCCAACAGGGAAAACATTCTTCGGATAGAGTCTCGAAAAATATTTTGAGCTGTGACATCCTCACTGGCATATGTGTCTTGCTCCAATATCCCAAGGCAATGCTTAATTTATGCCCTCCATTTAGATGTATAAATTCCAAAAGCTTTTGAAAAAAATCCCCCCCCCTTTTTTTAACTGTATCATCAACCTTGTATGTCTGTGAGTCTTGGGAAATGATGGAGATTAGAATGAACAACCGCATAGCTGGGGAGAAACCAGCACCTCTCTAATTGCCTAGTTAACACAGAAGTTAACAAATTCAACAAACATTTCATAATAAACTCTGTGCCAGATGTCGTGCTAGGAAGTGCGGGTGCCACAGGGAGGAGACACGGCCGGTGCCCGGATGGAGCTCACAGGCCAGGGAGCTGAGAGAAGGGGTGTCGTCCAATCTCAAGTCACAGCCCAGAGCGATGAAGACATGCTTGGGCCCCCGCTCTCTTCAGCAACTGTTCTAAGCTCTTCCAGGTAAACCGTAATGTGTGAGGACATGAGGAATGGGTTGGACTCATTTCTCCTCTCAGAGATCTTCCTTTTTCAAGAAGGCTGGCTGGTCAAGCAACTTATGTATTGCATGGCAGCAAATAGGCTTCTCACTGACCACAGAAAAGTCGGAGGTGGGAACAGAAATGCCCAGGGATGACCTAAGTGTCTTCCATCCTCTCAAGAACACGAAGGTTTGTCCCCTGACTCAGCAGGCTTCTTAGTGACTGATCTGAATGCACTGAATGTCAAATTTGGGTGGTGTTTCCCTATTTTTTTTTTCTTTTTAGATGTTTCCTACAGAAGGCTTAAACGGATGTTTTCGTTTTGTTTTGTTTTAAAGTTTCCCTAAATTCTTAGAAGCTTCTGAATGGCTTACAAGTATTTTTAGATTATGCTAAGAGTGGAGCCTAATTTTACACAAAAGAAGCTCTTAAAATCGCCTAAAAATCTGATTTTTGTTAATAGAGTCACTTTGGCGACTGAACATTTCTAGGATTCCTTTTAGTCTTAAAGAGTCCTAAGATCTACCTCATAATCTAAGAGATCTTTATTAACTTTTGAAATTTCATTCGCCTTGACCTTCCACACCTGACCTTATCCCATCTCTTTCCTGCAGCCTCTCTGTTATAACAAGCCGCTAACTCCCAAGGAGTGACTTCCGTGGGCTTAGTGTCTAATGTAGTATTACTGTGACTTTTCTTTAAAAACTCTTTTTTATTTGTATAAAATCTACTTTCCCATCTATTTGTTTTATAAGACCTAATTTGCTTTTTAAAAGTATGGTGTGGTGGCAGGTCTCAAAGAGGAACTCCAACAGAGCACACTCTGCAATTTGTGCCCTGTGTAGCCCTCTCTTTCATGGTCTGTGACTTGCTTTAACCAATAGGATGTGGTGAGAGTGGTGGGGAGCCCGTTCCATTTGGAGGATTTAAGAGGACTGGCAGGTCTGCTGCCCCCTTTTGGAACACTTGCTGTGGAGAGTCCTGGGCTGATATAAAAGTTCACTACTATGATGGAGGGACCACTTGGAGAAACCATGTAAAGAGGCTCTGAGACTATAGGGGAAGGGGTCAGGTCCAGCAGCCTGCACAACCTGGTTGAACCTTCAGATGATTCCAGTCTAGCTGCCGTCTGACTTTAACTACATAAAAGATCCCACGAGAGGCCAGCAGAACCATCCAGCTGAACCCCACAAGCCACCGAAAAGAGGGACAATCAAATGCCCTAAGTTTTGAGGCAGTTAGGCAGCATAGTTAATAATATAGGACAAACCTGTTAACTGTAAGACTCCAGATGAAAAGACAGTGATGGGTTTCCTCCAAATAATTCATACAAAACTAACCTGAAGAACTTTTACAGGGAAGCAAGCTTTCAATGCGCTCAGTTTCTAGGTTAGTGAACAGCACTTTTATTCTCGATCAAAAAACTCATCAAAAACTGGGATTCTCTCTGTCCTGGTCCTCACCAGTGCCTGTGGTTTCTTCTCACTTTTTGTCAACTCCTCTGAGTCAGAGCTAGAACTGTCCCAGAGAAGCTGGCCCCGGGCCTCTTGTTCACGGAGCCACGTTTCCATTTTGCCAATTTTCCGGGGACAACAGTCATTCCTTGCTTGATGTTTCCCCAAATCTTCATTCTGTGAATTTCCTACAAAAAATTTAAAGTTTAATTAATTCTTTTTCTCCTAACAGTGATTTGTTTGTTTATTAAGTGCCTAGATGTTTATGAACACAGAATAATGTGCTTGGTATTCTTTTTGAAATATATACATATGTTGAAATATATATCATATATATTTACATATGAGTTCAACTTTATATATATATATATATATATATATATATATATATAAAGCTCTGTAAGCATTAAAAGTGTTTTTCTTGTTGTTTAAAATTCTTAAAAATCTTCTGAAAGTCACAAGAATAATACAATACATACCTATATATCCCAACTCATTGACATTTTGTCACAATATTACTTTCATTTTATACATGCATGCATGCACTGCTGCTTTTCAGCTGAGCTATTTGAGAACTAGCTGCAGTTACATCCCCCCCACATACATCACCACAAATCTAACAGCAAGGGTGCTTTTCCTACTTAACTACAACTATTGCACTTAGAAAATTTAACATCGATATATTACTGTTTTCTAATATATGGTCCACATTCTAATATTCATGGTTGTCCCAGTGATGCTCTTTATAGCTGCTTTTTGTTTGCCTGTTTGTGTTTTATTTTTTAGACCCAGGATCCAATCTAGGATTCTGTATTGCATAATCTTCCCTATCTGTTTCTTTTCTTTTTTCTCTTCTTTCTCTCCCTCCTCGGCCCTCCTCCTTCTCTCTCTCCCTCATTCTCACTCTCGACCCCTCCCTTCCTCTTCCTCCAAACCCTCTTCATTGTCTTCTTTCTCCCTAACACTGACATTCTTAAAGCAGCCAGATCTGGGCGCCTGGGTGGCTCCGTTGTTAAGCGTCTGCCTTGGGCTCAGGTCATGATCGCAGGGTCCTGGGATCGAGCCCCGCATCGGGCTCCCTGCTGGGTGGGAAGCCTGCTTCTCCCTCTCCCACTCCCCCTGCTTGTGTTCCCTCTCTCGCTGTGTCTCTCTCTGTCAAATAAATTAAAAAAAAAAAAATCCCGATCAATTGTTTTGCAGAATGGCCCTAAATTTGGGTTTGTCTGTTTCCTTGTGATTAGATTACGGTTAAGCATTTTTGGCAAGAGTATTGCACGGGTGATGTCACCTAGTGCAATTTCTTCAACAGCTACTATGTGCGAGGTGCATGACACCTGACCTTCCTATCCACTCTCACCTCATATAGAATCGCCTATGAAGCCTTTTAGAAACACAAATGTTTGGGCTGCACCCTAGACCTGTAGAACTAGATAGCTCAAAGGGTCATGCATTTTCTTTTACTTTCTATACTTTCTAGAAGAGATTTAATCATTTATTTTTTGACATAGGATATTATGTATGTATGTATGTAGCTTTTTATTTAAGCCGTACCCAGTGCCCTTTTAAAATGCACTTCAGGGGGGCGCCTGGGTGGCTCAGTCAGTTAAGTGTCCAACTCTTGATTTCAGCTCAGGTCATGATCTCGGGGTCATGGGATCCAGCCCCAGGTCGGGCTCCATGCTCAGTGGGGAATCTGCATGAGATTCTCTCCCTACCCCTCCCTGCCCAGCTCATGCTCTCTCTCTTTCTCCCCCTCAAATAAATAAATAAAACTTAAAAAAAATTTTTTTAAATGCACTTCAGAACAACAGGTGCTTTATTCAAGCAAGGCTGGCTTTTAACAAAACAAAAACAATGGCCACTTCTGAGCTAGGAAAATCATCCTGGGTCAAAACCCTGAATGTCCCCTCCATCTGGTTGAACCATCTGTAACGTTTGGATGTCATCTTAAGGATAATTGTTTATTAAACTTATGGCATATTTTATTTAAGCCCTTGATAGCTGACGTTGCGTACTGTTATGCGGCATACTGTTACACGAGAAAATCAAGCATCTCAATGCGAGCGTTTGTGCCTTGTGATCCATCAATTTCCTTTCTGCCTTGGTGAGGGGCTACTTGAATGTTATTATAATTATTGTTATTGTCTATACACATAGTAGTGACCAAAAACCATAGTTAATTCATGTCTGCAGCCCTAATCTCTCTCCTGAGCTACAATACACTTCTGTTTGTATAATCAGACGCCTCCATTTTTGTCTCCTGGCAACATGTCACACTTGCCTTCTCTTTCTCTTTCAAACCCTCATTTCCTCCCAGTTAGCCTAATTCAGCAAACGGCCCTAGCTTTGCCCCTTTGTCTGCCTAGTTCTTCAAGAGTGACCCAAGAAACCTCCCTGTCTTCTTGCTCTCTCCACGAATCCGCCTGCGATCCATCACCGGGTTCTTCCAATTCTGCCTCGTACGTATCTCACATCCGGCTCCTTCTCTTCTGTCCCTCTGCTCTCCTGGTCCAAGCACCACCTCGCACTTGCACTTCTGCTATGTCCTTATCACTTGTCTCCCCATGTCCTCTTGCATTCTCCTCCCATCCATCCTCCACAGGGTAGACAGAGTCATGCTTAAAAATGTAAGCCTGATTGTGTGGCTCCCCTGACCTTTCAGTGGCTTCCCATTGATCTTAAATTCAAGTTCAAAGTCCTTATTTGACTCAACTTGCAAGACCCTGTGTGCTCTGTACCCTGCCTGTGCCTCCAGAGCCATCTCTGATCACTACCTGAATCTCTCTTTCCTACCCAGTGTCTAGAATCTGCCAGCTTCCTTCCTACTCAAGAGATTTTGCACATACTGTGACCATTAACAGTTTGGAATGTTCCAGCATCTTGGTCCTCACACGTACATGGATTCCTGTCTCTTTTGTCCAGCTACTTCCTGTGTTAGTCTAAATATCACTTCCTCGTGGAAATCTGACTCTCTCAGACCTCTCAACTGAGGTCTCCCAGTTATACTGTCACCGGACTTCTCCTTGTTCCTTGTCTGTACTATTGCAAAGCCAGGAACCACATCTATGAATACATGAATGAGCGAGTGAGCCATTGGAGAATTTGGGGAGGCGAGAAGTATTGGTAACTAGGACTGGGAAAGACTTCATTCCTTGGGGCCAGGGGGTGTAACCATTTCTACTCTGCCAATGAGCCAAGAACTACTAGAGGCATCGTGCAGACTGGGAACAGCAATTTGCAGACTAGAGGCAGGAGCTTTGAAACAGGAAGAGAATGTTTGTTAATGGTGGAGTCTAATGCAATATTAATAACAGCTTAAGTCCCACCCTGCTCTTGATGCTATGATAACACAGGTCTAAAGTTAGTGCGTGAAGCCAAATTCACATGGTCTATTTTATCCTTGGATCTCTCTTAAATCATTCATAAAGTATTATGTACTATAGTTTTGTATACATAGCATTAAAGTTTAAGAACTTCTCAGCTAGATGTCTTTTTACTTGTTACATTTTTATAAATCCCTGCTTGATTCTCTGGGGTTGCTAGACTTAAGGAAAAAGAAAAAGAAAAATACGTTGAAAAACCTAAATGGGTTTTGGGTGAGCAGAGCAGAGGAGAGTGTGTCCAACTTCAAAATTAATTTGGGAAGAGAGAAAAGCAACAGAGACCAGTGGGGGGAAAATAGGGAGTGATTTCAGGTAGTTCAAGGATTCTCTAAAGTGTTAAAAATGTCTGATGGTTATGTATTTTATAATATATGTATGTTTTAGCGAAATGTATCACCATTCCATCAAACCCGTAATTCCACACTTATTTCATAGACAAGGCTGAATTTAAAACAGACACACACACACACACATACACACAAACCCTCAGGATACTTTAAAGAACAATACTAAGTAGATAGTGGTGCGGGTGGCCCAAAAAGACCAGGATTGTGAAGGTGACAATGTTTCCAAGGTGCCGCTTGCCCTGAAGTAGACAGTGATTTTCACTATAAGGACCTCAGTCCCATCTTTCTTCAGTTGCCGCTATTTCCACGCACGGGCTTGGCGCTTTACATCTTGATGTGCTTTTACACCTATTGGATTAATTTTTCCATAAACCCTACATGGCAGGCAAGGCTTTATTCCTGTTTTACAGATGTGGAGACTGAGGTTCAGAGAGGTCAAGCAACTGGAGCTTAGCTAGTTAGACAGCTAATCTCTGTCTATATGTAGAATAAAGCTATCTAGAAAAATATACAGCTAATGTTTATTGAGAGGCTACCGTGTACCAGGCACTGTTCTGGAAACAAAAAGCTCCCAGGGAGTTTACATTTAGAAATGTATTTCTTGGGGCTCAAATGAAGAACTTTGATTTATGCCATGTCTCTGGAGGTACTGAGCTTCTCAGATGCAAAGTTGCCACCTGAAAGAGATATGTCTTTGATAAAGCTATCTAGAAAAATATATAGCTAATGTTTATTGAGAGGCTACCGTGTACCAGGCACTGTTCTGGAAACAAAAGCTCCCATGGAGTTTACATTTAGAAATGTATTTCTTGGGGCTCAAATGAAGAACTTTGATTTCAAGTTCACTGCTTTTTCTACCCACGACCTTATACTAGATCACGGCTTCTGGAAAAGGCAGGAGCCACATAAACATGTTAAATTTCATGAAATTGTACACCCATAGAACAATGTTCACTTTGTGTAAGTTAGGAACAAGTGAGCCATCATATAAATTATAAGTAACTTATTGTATAAGTTGTATGTATTTATCATACAATTATACAAGTCATGTGTAATTCATTATATAAATAGACATGAAATGTATTTGAAGTGGGTAAATGTAAGGTATATGTAAAATTTCATTTTAAAGAGGCGGCAGAAAACAAAGACCAACCTTTATCTTATAAGAGACCTAAAACTCTCATCCCACCTTCCCAAAGAGGGAACAAGAATGGGCAAATATAGCATTAAATAAGAGGAGGTGGGTACAGCAGAATCTTAGTGACCAGAACTGGACTAGCAGAAAGCTCCTGTAAATCTATGATCTTGACTTTGCCCCACTTTCAGGAGAAAGCAAAATGAACTGCTTTTAGTAGACAGAGAGAGAAAGCAAAGATGCTACCTGGGAATAAGGAAAAAGGAATCATTGCTTGAGCACATGCCTATTGCGGTGGTGAAATCTGTGGGCTTGGCAGAGGGGCGGCCAAGGTTGAGGAGCCCCTCCCCTCTATTTGCAGACTTTGCCAAGGTTGTCCTGGACAGAGCTCCAAGTCCCTGGATTCCTGATGAGGGTATAGGAGGGGTGGGGGTGGTGGAGTGAGCCTTTGGAGTCGGAAAGACCTGGCGTTGAACTCTGGCTCTGTCACCTGAGAGCTAGCACTAACTCCTTCACAACAAGGAGGTGCAACAAGCAAGCACTCAACAAACCTTAACCAGAGGGGAGCCTGGGTGGTTCAGTCAGTTAAGCGTCCGACTCTTGGTTTCGGCTCAGGTCATGATCTCAGGGTGGTGAGGTCAAGTCCCAAGTCCGGCTCCACACTCAGCACGGAGTCTTCTTGAGATTTTTCCCTCCCTCTCCTTTTGCCCCTCCCCGCACTCCCGTGCTCTCTCCCTCTCTCTAAAATCAATCAATCAATTTTTAAACCTTGACTACAACAAAATGAAGCAGCTGTAAAAAGCATCAGGAATGCAGAGAAACCCTCTTCTGTATGCCACCATCTTTCCTGGGCGCCTCCAGATCTGGGGCATCTTCCAAAGATTTTACCAATGTTGGTTTTTCTTGGCTTGCCCTCAAGCAACGACTCTAAGTATCTAACTTAAGCTGAGACACTTTTGGGGGTTGTTTTGGCAATAGGTTCTAAACTGTAAAAGTTGTTTATCTCTGTGTGCACATAGCATATTTCATTCTGGCACTGGGAGTATAGGTTCAATAGATTCCCCAAGTAGATGTTCAATTATTCAGCCTCTTCTTATTTAGTTAACTTATTAAGCATCCTGTTCTTCCGAGCAGGAGCAGTGTCTCTTTCACCTGGCAACTTTGCATCTGAGAAGCTCAGGACGTCCAGAGACATGGCATTTCTGTAGATCTCTCAGTGGTCAGTCCTGCTGATGTGGGGATTTGGCTCACGGCACAGCAAACTGTGCGTGTGACCAAGATTATACATCCAAATATCCCCCCCATTGCCCTGGGGGGATATGGACCTGGCAAACTTAATGGGGCTGCAACTGGTGGAACCACACAGCACAGAGGCTATGAACAGGATGTCTGTTGGAAATCACGGAGTAGTCTGGCCTGGTTGGAGGCAAAGGCGGGCACAAGAATGGCAGCAGAGACGCCACAAGGGTAGGCAACAAGTAGATCCTAAAGGCTTAGAGTACCAGGATTAAGAGCTTATTTTTTAAATTTTTATTTACTTATTATTTTTTAGAGGGAGGAGAGACAGAAGGAGAGGGAGGGAGAGAAGTTAAAGCAGGCTCCATGCCCAGTGTGGAGCCCTATGCGGGGCTCCATCTCACGACCCTGAGATCATGACCTGAGCTGAAATCAAGAGTCAGATGCTCAACTGAGTGAGCCACCCAGGTGCCCCCAGGGTAAAGAGTTTAGATTGTCCTCAGGCTGATGGAGGCTCACTGAGGATTTTTTTTTTTTTAAGATTTTATTTATTTGAGAGAGAGAGCAAGAGAGAGAGCATGAGCAGGGGGAGGGGCAGAGGGAGAAGCAGACTCCCCACTGAGCAGGGAGCCCCACGTGGGGCTCCATCCCAAGACCCTGGGATCATGGCCTGAGCCAAAGGCAGACGCTTAACAGACTGAGCCACCCAGGCGCCCCTCACTGAGGATTTTTTTTAAGCAAGAGAATGATATGGTCAGATTGGCATTTTATAAGATTACTTGGCTATTAGCTCTGTGCTTCTGAAATGATCGTGCATGAGAATCACCTCAGCATCTTGATAAAATGGTTCAGTAGGTCCGGAGTGTGGCCTGAAATTCTGCATTTCTAATAAACTCCCCGGTGACGGAGATGCTGCTGGTCTGTGGCCAATACTTTGATTACCAAGTAGAGCTGTGGTTCTTAAACTTTAAGGGTATCAGAATCACCTAAGGGGGTGTTAAACCCAGATGGCTGGCCTCTGCCCCTACATTTCCTGATTCAATCACTCTGGCTGGGACCCAGCCACGCCGCGGGGTGATGCTGGGGCTGCTGGCCTGGGGACGGTCCCAAGAACCATCAGGACAGAGGGCTGATGGAAGCAGGGCGAGACTTGAGGGAGGAACACAGTCAGGAGGTTGGAGCCACAGCCCTGGTGTGACACAATGCCCTGCGGGTGGCACTGGGAATGTGGAAATGTGCCAGGTGACATGACAGGACGTTGTGACTGACCAGCTGCAGGGAGGAGGAGGCCTGGAAAGGCCTCAGGTCTCTGGCCTGAGAGCGTGGAGGGCTCACCCACTCCTGCAGATGCAGCAGGAGCAAGCCTGCGGTGGGCCGTGATGCTGGCTTCAGTTTTAGACGGTCCGAATGAGCTTCGGCGGGCTGGCGGGGGAGAAGCGGGATGGCGGCAGGTGTCTACAGAGGGCAGCAGACTGACTGATACCGGGTTGCTATTTAATAGAAGTCCACGTGCTTCATTCTCTTTAACCACAAGCTGAGGCTCTTTTGCCTCTCCTCTTCCTACGGATGGAGCAGGCATGGCCAGAATGCCCGTGAAGCCCGGGAGACCTCTGAAAAGAGACATCTTCCTACAGTGTTTGAGCTTCTGTCTTTTCCTCCCAGCCACTCCAAATTACATGACAGTGCGATCCCTACTTTCCAGGAAGTACATTAGCAGCAGAAACCCAAGGCTACTTGCTGTCCCTCCACCCCCCTCCCCGCACAGGAAGTTTATTTGATGAAATTTTAAAAACACCTGAAATATTTTATTCTGCTAAAAAAATTTGTATGACTGACCTGGACTTCTTCTGTTCAAGGTTTCATCCGGCAACAAGGTTGGAAGACCCCTGTCATGTCTTGGGATGCTTTGAAGGATTTTCTTGGCTTTACGGTCCCTCGGTTTTTGCTTATTAATTCTTGCCTCCCTGTGAAGACTCTTCTTCTGAAAATGATCAGCTATAATGGATTAGTGTTCTCCCCCCTGAGCTCCTGTCACCAGAATAGGTCACCAGATCAGCCACTTTGCAAGTTGTGTGCTTATGTGTATTCTGGTCCCCTAACCAGAACACAGTTTTCTTTTTCCTATTAGAAGGTACAGAAACTTTCTCTAGGCACAGGCTTGTTAGGAGAGAGGAGAGTATGCCCACAGTCTCAAAAAGGCATGGCTTGATTTAAGAGGAGGACCTTTGTAAAAACATTTGTTGGTAGGCCACCGATATACTTGGGATTGCAGAAGACAGTGACTTTAGGCTTAAATTCCAGAGTGAGGAATGGAATATGACAATTACAGGAGACATGACTGTAAAGGGGTTTGTTACCAGAGATGGTTCTTGTAGGATAATCCCATGGTGTGCAGTATGGAGGATGCCTAGGTATCAAAATAAAGACCCACTCACCCCCCTCTAATCTCCTAAACTGAGACAAGTGATCTCACCTCATTTTCCTGCTGGAGCCAGAATGTCATGGGAGCAATTTGTGAAGAGGAAAAAGAAAAAGAGGAAAGCAAGAACAGAGAGACTTGGGACACAGATTCATCCTTGTGATTGAAAACAAAGAAAAGGCTCAACAGGGTTGGTGGCAGAAGGGATCTTGCTGATGTTTCCCAATTCCAGTAGTTGAGGCTTCGGTGCCAATGACCAAATTTAAAATAAGTAAAGCCTGGGGACAGATGCTAAACCATTCAAGTGCGAGGGCAGTGATGACGTGGAGTAAACGTGGTAAATATGACACTCCTCTCTTCTCATACTTACCTCTTGTCTGTTACGGTTCATTTCCAGCATTTGCATCTTATGTAAATATTGTCTTTTCCCGGGAGTGTACCCTGGAGTTTGCATCTTCTTTTCCAGTTCCAGCTGCGAAAGATGACACACTCGTTAGAATGGGGTAATTTGTTACTGACTCTGCAATCCACAACTTTAAATTTTTTTTTTTTTTTTGGAACAGAGTGAGATCTTCATCAGCCATCAGTTATAATCCATCGAGATCTCTTGCGATGTCAAAGGTGGATCGTTGTAGCTCCCCACTGAGTCCTTTGTGTAGCTCTCCGTGAATGGAACTTTGCTGTGCGTATAACATAGTTTCTAAGGCTCCTGTAGAGTTTTGCACACCTTAAATGGAACTATGTTTCCACATCTCATTGTGATGAACTATCGCTTACCCTGTCAATAGATGCTTATCACTATCTCCCCAGAAATATGTTCTGGTTGGATAAGATTGGCCTCTTCCTTCCAGCCTCTTCTGCCATTGTCTGGCCATGGCATTGGAGGGGAGCCACTGAATGGCTAAATGGAACCCATTTCTGTAGCCTGTACCTCCATATGCCAATATAAGTCCTGGTATATTAGGAGGTTGATTATTTGTGACTTTGGTGATCTCCCCTGGTGCAGCATAAACCCCAGGGGGACAGTGCAGACAGTTATTAAGGGCAACCGGGGTGAAAACACCTTTGTTCGCCCCTTGCTGTGGCCAGGAGAGGGAAGGGATACGGCAGCCAGATGTGCTCCGTGATACCTTTTTGCTGCCCTGTGGACAGGGACTGTGTTGGCTGCTGCGAGCCTCCTGAGGGGACCATCTCTACAGTTCTGCCAGCATTGCACACCTGGCCTTGACCTCTTTTACCAAATCAGCCAGGTGTGCAGCCTAGCTGGTTCCAAAATGAAGCAGGAGTGGAAAGTGTTGAAAGTTTACTACCTCCCAGTTTTCACGTCTACACGAGGGGCGTTTTCTCAGCAGAAGCTGACGAATGAATACAAGGAAAAAGCTCTTCAGAAGACCTTTTCCAAGGATTCCTTTTTGGGGAGGTGATGGTAAATAAGTTAGGAACACCTCGTAGAAGTGATTTCCCCTGAAAACTGAGACTGAGGAGAAAGGTTTAACCTGAGGAGAAGAATAAAAAGAAAGAATTTTGCCAGATTTTTCATAAATTTGAACACTTCTAGAATTACCAATGTCCAAGTAAAATTCCTCTCTCTTATCTGCATCTCCCTGTTTTCACCAGGAAGTGGAGAAGGGCCCAGAGTTTACCTCAGAGACAAGAGTCTTTGCCAGCTGGAGGCAGGCCCAGGAGAGAATGGATAGCTCTGGAAGGTCCTAACGCTGAGTGACGTCATAGTCAGATTTGGCTTTGAGGTCTTCTGTGCAAGCAGTATATGAAAAGGAGAGCGCCCCCCCCGCCCCCGTTACCCACCCCCTCCAGTGAGTGCTGCAGTTCACCTTTGCTTTGTGAGTTGTTCTGGCTTCTTGCTGGCTCAGGAGCATTTCAGAAGTAATTACTTGTGGCAGGTCAATGGGTTCAAGCTTCTAGAAGTCCAACATTTAGAGCATTCAGCATTCCTCATGCCATGAGATGATGAAACATAAAAGCCAGACATTAAACTATCTTAATACTTTGCCAAAGCAGCACTTATTCCTGAGAGCACATAGGGAAGGCGAATTCAACAGGACTGTGGTCGTATCAGTGCAAAAGACTTTTCAACTCATCTGGGTTCTTTATTGTTCTATTGCACTGCTGCCAGGGACTTATTGATCTAAATATTGGTCAGAGAGTCAAAACGCTAAGAATCCTTTTCTGTCTGCATCGACGGACCGAGTCCAAAGTTATCAGACAACTAGGGGCTTAGAGTATTAGAGATGAAAGAGGCACCAGGAATTTGTTTTATTCATTCCTTAACCACCCAGTGGACCCTTCCAGTCCTTAGGGAAGTGACCTGTATTAAGCTCTCCAGAGAAGCTCCCTCAGCCTTCTCCATAATAATCACTGGCACCCAGGAGGCGCATTTAAAATGAAAGTGCAGTGGGCTTACAAATCTTAGATGTGGTCTTTTTTGTTTTATTTTGTTTGCCTTTTTTTTTTTTTTTTCTAGCCGGGGCTTGTCTTTATGGGGGAGATCATGTTAAGCGTTTCAAAGGGTCATTAAGACTGGTAAGCCAATGATGAACCAGTGGGTCTGCCTTTAGCCCTACTTGCCTCGGATGACTTAATGCTCTGGCAGTAGTTGAGCAGGCCTGGGAGACAAAGGTGGGTCTCTCCACACTGACATGCGGGCAGGGACCTTGGAGGGCCGTAGAATTTATCTATTCACTCAGTGAGTATATACTGGACAGCTAGTGTGTGCCACGCATGGGGGTGCAGTTGTCAACAAACATGGTCCCTATGGAGCTTATAATTGGTGGGGGAACAAATACATTTTGCTTGTATGATTATTCATTGATAATTACCAACTGTGATCAGTGCTTTGAAGAAAAAGTCTACAGGGTAGGACAATGACAGTATATAACCAGAGAACTCCACATTGGGAATGGAGGGTGTTTATGAATTGAATTGTGCCCCCCACCCCAATTCATATCTTGAGGTCTTAACCCCCATAATCATAATCTCAGAATGTGACCTTATTTGGAAATAGGGTCCTTGCAAATGTAATTAAAGATGAGGTCATACTGAAGCAGGGTGACCCTTAATCCAATATGTCTGGTGTCCTCATTAAAAAAGGGAAATTTGTATGTTCACAGGGACAACACCATGTGAAGATGAAGGCAGAGATCGGGGTGATGCTTCTACAAGCCAAGGAGTGACAAAGATTGCCAGGAAACCACTGGAAGTTAAGAGAGAGACATGGAACAGATCCTTCTTCTGCTCAGCTCTCAGAAGGAACCAACCCTGCGAACACTTTGATCTTGGACTTCCTGCATCTGGACTGTGAGATAATACATTTCTATTGTTTTAAGCCCCACAGTTTGTTGTACTTTGTTACAGCAGCCCTAGAAAATTAGCGCAAGGGGGGAGGAGTAAGGGGGCAGTCCAAGAAAGTTTCCTGAGGAAGTAATTGCTAGCCGAAGTTGGACATTCAGGAAATTTTAGGGGACTAAGGTGTTCCAGATAGAGGGAATAACATGCACAAACACCCCAGGTAGAAAAGAGCAGGATCTGTTGAGGGAACTGCAGGAAGTCAGTTGACTGCAGTTCGGAGTAAAGGGAAGAACTGCTCAAATGAGGCTGGAGAGGTAGTAGGCAGGGGCAAGGTCTTACAGGGCCTGATGGAGCTTCTAAAGATGTTGGTCTTCTTAAGAGCAATGGGCAGCCATTGACATATATCAAGCAAAGTAGTGACATGATTACATTTGCTTTTAAAAAATGATCACTCTAGCTGCACTGTGGAAACTAGAGAAGAGCAATCCCTGATGCGGTGAGGGCAGTTAGGAGGGACAACAGTGATGGGCTCCGGGCTCCTGGAGGAAATCAATGGGCTCTACAAATATTTAAAACTGACCAAACAAGATTTGTTATAGTTGGTGAGGAACAGTGAAGGGTCCAAATGGCCTCCAAATACAAAGGATGGATAGTGTTATCATTCACTGAGATGGGAACCCTAGGGAAGGCCAGATGTGAATGAGATATCACAGGAGGATACAGATTCAGTTTAGAGCAGGTTGAGGTTGAGATGCCTTTGAGGCCTACCAGTGTAGATGTTGAGTAGATAATGAGATATACAGGCATGGAGCTCACAGGAGAGGTCTGTGCTAGAGATGCATATTTGGGGATCATCCCTGAGTAGAGAATAACTGAAACCATAGTCATGGTCAGACCATCTTGACCGTAAGGTCGAGAGTGAAAAGAGCAGAGCCAAGGACTGAAGACTTGAGGAGCTCCAACCTGAGAAGCTGGTGGATGGGGACAAGCTGGCCAAGGACACGGAGAAGAGATGTTTCGAGAAGTAGGAGGAAAGTGAGGAGGACACCGCGCTGCAGCAAACAGTGTGAGCACCCCTCCCACCTCAGTCCAATGCTAAAGGCAAATGATGATTTATTTTGAAATTATTTTTCATTTTTAGTCTGATGGGTTGCATTATCAAGGGGTAGACCTGGAAGCCAGCTTGGCTTTCAAGGTGACCAGAGTGAAAAGAGAGAGGAAGGAGACAGGGAAATGGATGCTGAGCAGCCAGCACTCATGGCGAGCATGACCTGTGCCTCCTGCTACTTCTCTGTAGAACAATTCCCTGGTCTTTGGGCCTGGGCCTGAGCTGTTCTAGGGAGAACAACCCACATTCCTTTCTGCTGGTACAGCCCAAAGCTCACCAAACAAGGACAAAAACGAGGGCAACGCATTTGGAGACAGGGAGGAGAGACAAATAATCTTTAGTTTAGACATGTGCCTGTGCCAGACAATTTGCATTTGTGGTAGAAAGTGGTTCCCTATTCCATTCTCACCTTAGGTGGAGAAAGTGGGGGTTTTAGCATAAGAACTGCGCAAGGATGTCATGAGAGGTGATGAGGACTAGTAAGAGAGAGGTGTGTCTGGCTCTCTTCTCTGCTGGGCAAATGGGACCTGTTGGCATGAGAGGTAGCAGCCGATCAGATCAGAACCTGTGGGGAATGGAGACCAAAAGGAAAGAGCTATCCAGGCACCTGTGGGAAGGAGAATTAGCAGTGACCAAAGGGGGGTATTCAGGGCCTGACGGGTGGACAAGGAAGTGTTTGTGCCATTTCCTGGACTTGGTTCAGGATCTAGTTCTTCCTGGTGATGAGGCTCATGAGCCTTTACAGTTGCCCTTGTCTGTCATTCCCAGGGTCACAATATGTCATCTGGTTCAATCCTCCTGTGAACCCTGTGGGGAACTCTGATGATCCCCCCATTGTCGAGAGGTTAATAACTTGTCCAAGGTTTCACATCTAGAAAATGGCAAATTTAGAATTCAAACTCAGGTTTGAACCCATTTCCAAATCCCATGCTCCTTCCTCTTCTACTTGTTCCTAACCCTGGTTTATCATCAGAATCTCCTGAAATTAAACACACACACACACACACACACACACCCCAAAAAACCTGGGCTATTCACTGGGGATTGTGATTCAACAGGTCTAGAATATGTCCTGGGAATGAATATACATATCATATATATAAATAATAAACTTTAATTTTTAGGGCAGATTTAGGCTCATAGCAAAACTGGAAAGTACAGAGAGTTCCCAGATGCCCCCTGCCCCCACGTATGCACAACCTCCTCCACTACCAACATCCCTCACCAGAGCGGTACATCTGTTAACAATTGATAAACCTACATTCACACGTCATTATTACTGAAAGTCCATAGTTTAAGGTTCACTCTTGGTGTTGTACAGCCTATGGATTTGGGCAAATGTATAATTACATGTATCCACCGATGTAGTATCCTACAGAATAGTTTCATTGCCCTAAAAATCCTTTGTGTTTTGTCCATTCATCTCTCCCTTCCTCCTCTTATCCCCTGGCAACCACTGATCTTTTTACCATCTCTGTTGTTTTGCCTTTTCTGAAATGCCACTATTTTTGGAATCATATATTATATAGCCTTTTCAGATTGGTCTCTTTCACTTAACAATACACATTTAAATTTTCTCCATATAAGGGCACCTGGGTGGCTCAGTCGGTTAAGTCTCCGACTCTTGATTTCAGCTCGGGTCATGATCTCAGGGTTGTGAGATCAAGCCCCATGTTGGGCTCCACGCTCAGCACGGAGTCTGCTTCTCTGTCTCTCTCTTAGCCTCTCGCCTGCTCATTGTTTTTTTTCTCTCTCTCAAATAAATAAATAAGTCTTTAAATTTTCTCCATATCTCCATCATAGCTTGGGAGTTGATTTCTTTTAGTGCTGAATAATATTCCATTATATGGATGTACCACAGTTTCTTCATCCATTCAACTCCTTAAGGACTTCTTGGTTACATCCAAATTTTGGAAATTATGAATAAAGCTGCCATACTAATCCCTGTGCAGGTTTTTGTGTGGACATCAATTTTCAATTCATTTGGGCAAATACTAAGGCTCACAATTGCTGGGTTGTATGGGAAGAGTATGTTTGGTTTTATAAGAAGTTCCTGCTGCTCCACATCCTTGCCAATATTTGGTGTTGTCAGTGTTTTGGATTTTGGCCATTCTAATACGTGTATGGTGGTATCTCATTGTTGTTTTAATTTGCATTTCCCTGATGACATATGATGTTGAACGTATTTTCATATGCTTACTTGCCCTCTTTGATCTTCTCTACTTGCCTTCTTATTCTATTGACAATGTCAAGAGCAGAGCAGAGCAGAAGGTTTGAATTTCAATGAAGTCCCGCTTCTCAGTCGTTTCTTTGGAATATATCTCCCGGGGATTCTGATGATTTTCTAGGCTGGGGTCCCCTGGTTCCCATACTGCCTCAAGTGAATAGAGGAACTACATCAGAGTGGACCACAGAGGATTTGTTTGTGGTGCATTATTGAAAAATTGAATCTGAAGACTCCAGCTATTTGAATATTTTCAGCTTTTCAAAACAATCTATTCAGAGATTCTTAGGGCCAGCTTTTTCTTTGAAAATATAAATATATATTCTTCTATTTTCAGCCTCATTGTATTTAAACCCGTAATTCTGATAAGAGTTAAAGAGTAGGTATCTTTAAGAACTCTCTCCAGGCAATTACTTTCTTCCTGGCCTTTGAGAAGAACTGAAGAATCGCACTATTCCTCCACAAAGGGCACTAGATGGCAGCAACTAACATTGCACATCCCTCCCATAAGCATTTGCACTTGGCCTGAGAAGCACTGCAGAAAAAATTGTTGGAAAATTGGCTTCTCTAAACAAACCAGTCAAATGAAATTGCCCCAGAATTCTGGGTCCATATCAATGTTCCTTTTCCCTGCTTGGGAAGCAAACTGCCTCACTTCATCATCTTCAGAGAGAATACAAGGGAAGGAATTACTGGAGAACTGGTATGGTAGAATGACACCTTTTTTTATCTCATGTTATAAAAAATGTATTGTCTGTCGAAAGGTTTCTGGGTTATTTGGCTTCTCAAGTGAAACAAATGGTCAGGCTAATCAGTTGAAGTGTCAGCTGGAAACTCCGAAATGGAGATTAAATCAAGCAGAAGTCACTGAGCTTGGTGACACACTAACCTGAGATGGTTGTTCCTACATAGTAACAGGAAGAGAAAGAAGGGCAGGAGAAGCTCAAAGAAACTGCAACATTTGTTTGGCACCATAACTTAAGAATGTATGTCCTTTAAGGTTCTCAGAAGAAGGTAAAGGTGTCCAGGGCAACTTGAAGCACAAAATCATGAGCTCAAGGAGGAATTTCTGGTCAAGGCATTACAACGAGTTCACGCTTCAATAATTTTCTTTGCCCCAAACATCTAGCGATGAAATATAAAACATAAAGCCAAAAAGATGTGGTTGGGCTTTAATACAAGATATGTATCTCCATGGACCAGGAAACAAGCAGAAATACATACTTAGAGGAAGCTGATCCATAAGGCGTTTAGGGCTCCTGATGGCTGTGAGTTATTTCTAGAGATTAAAGGGGACCTAAAGATGCGCCATGTGAGATGGCAAACTAGAGCCAGGATCACAACTTGACATCAGAGACTGAGTTTACAGTCAGTAACAGGCAGACTTCTTTACAGGCAGACTTCTCTGCCTTTCTACCCAGTACAGGAGAGCTGCATCAAAATGTAAGTTGAAAGATTTGTTTTACAAGCATTATCAAAACGCTGAACATGAAGAATATTAAGTAACCATAAAAAAGGATGAGATCTTGCCATTTGCTCCAACATGGACAGACCTACAGAGTATAGTGTTACGTGAAATAAGTCAGACTGAGAAAGACAAATACCATGATTTCACTCACGATATTCATAATAGGAGGGGAAATCCCCCACAATGTTATTTTGATGGTAAGCATTGACTTGCCTAGGGTGCAGCCTCCGGTTATTCAAACACTAATCTAGGTGTTAATGTGACATTATTTTGTAGAGGTGATTAAAGTCTATAAGCATTTGACTTTTTTTTTTTTAAAGATTTTATTTATTTTGAGAGAGAGAGCGTGCACAAAGCCGGGGGTGGGGCGCAGAGACAGAGGGGGAGAGAGAACTCCAAACAGACTCCATGCTGAACATGGAGCCTGACTCAGGGCTCGATCTCAGGACCCTGAGATCACTATCCAGGTCGAAATCAAGAGTTGGACACTTAGCTGACTGGGCCACCCAGGCACCCTCATAATGATTTAAGTAAGGAGGATTATTTTAGATAATTTGAGTGGGCCTGATTCAATCAGTTGAAAGGTCTTAAGAGCAAAGCTGAGGCTCCCTTGAAGAATAGAAAATTCTACGTATGGACAGCAGCTTCAGCTCATGCCTTGCAGTTGCAGCCCGACCTCCCTGATGGCCTGCCCTGTGGATTTCAGACTCGCCCTGCCAGTCTCCACATTCATGTAAGCCAATTCCTTGCAATATTATATATATAATCTTCTACTGGTTTTGTTTCTCTGGTTGAACACTCACTGATATACGTACCTAGAAACAAACCTAAGAAAAAAACCTCACACAAAACCCCCGTGGAGAAATTATGAAACGTTATTAAAAGATCTAAAAGAAAATCAGAGTAAATTGAGATTTATGCAATGTGTGTGGTTTAGAAGACTCAGTATGATAAATGTGGTCAATTTTCCCCAATTAATCTATGAATGCATTTCAATCAAAATGTTAGCAAGGTTTTTAATGGACTTGATAAAAAGCTCCAAACTTCACATGGAAGAGCAAAGCACCATAAATAACAAAGATAATTCTGAAAAAGAAAAATAAAAGGACTTATTGTTTTAGATATTAAGACCTAAAGATACATAATTAAGACTGAGAAATTCCTATGGAGATACACAAATAGACCAATGCAACAGAAGAGAGAGCCTGAAAACAGACTCATGAAGCTCTGGAAACTGAATATGGGACCAAAGTAACTTTTTAAATCAATGGTCAAAGAAGGATGATTCCATAAAGAGTATTGGGACAATAGATTTTTTTTTAAAGATTTTATTTATTTATTTGACAGAGAGAGACACAGCGAGAGAGGGAACACAAGCAGGGGGAGTGGGAGAGGGAGAAGCAGGCTTCCTGCTGAGTAGGGAGCCCGATGCGGGGCTCAATCCCAGGACCCTGGGATCATGACCTGAGCTGAAGTCAGACGCTTAATGACTGAGCCACCCAGGCGCCCCAGGACAATAGATTATTCAAATGAAAATAAAGTAGTTAAATTCCAAATTCACATCTGCACACAAATGAATTTCAGACGGATTAAGGCCTAAATGTGAAAAGGTAAATATTATAAATTTCAGAAAGAAGTAAAGAAGAGAAGTGCTTGCATGGCTCAGTTGTTTAAGCACCTGCTTTCGGCTCAGGTCATGGTCCCTGGGTCCTAGGATGGAGCCCCGAGTCGGGCTCCCCACTCAGTGGGGAGACTATTTCTCCTTCTGCCTCCCCCTGCTTGTGTTCGTTCTCGCTTACTCTCTCTCTCTCAAATAAATAAAATCTTAAAAAAAAGAATTAAAGAAGAATATCTTTATGACCTTGGGGAAAATAAAAATTTCTTAGACAAAATACAAGAAATACAAAACATAAAGACTAAGATTGAGAAATTTGACAACATTTAAAGTGGACATCTTTGTGTTCACACACACACACACACACACACACACACACACACACACACACGCAAAATGAAAAGGCAAACCATAAATGGAGAAAAGATATTTGTAACACGTGTAACTAACGAAGGGCTAGATCTAAGATATATAAAGCACTCTCACAAATTACAAAGAAACAGATAATCAAAAATGGGCAAGGAGAAAAGATAAGGAAAGGGAATACATTTGTGACGAACTATATAATACTGAAAACAACACAATAAAACCATCCAGGTCAGAACCGCCTTCCTTATCTCCCACCTGCAGGGCTTATACTCATCTTTCCCCCTTTGCATTCCTTCATTCAACATTTATTCAACTCATATTTATTGATCACCTATTATGTGCCAGATACTGTTCTAGACACTGAGATACATTAGTGAAGACAACAGACAAAAATCTCTGCCTGTGGGGAAGATAATATTGTAGCGCTGGCGGGGAGGTGATAAACAAAATACACAGTGAACGTCATAGAAGTCAATTGCTTGGTGTGTTAGACGTCAGTGTTCTGAGGAAAAGAAAAGATGGTGGTTCACGGTCAGGAGTGTCAGGGTAAGGGTTCCAGCTGTCACGAGGTTGTCATTATAGGTTGTCCTACTGCCTGTAGGACAGTGAGACTTAAGAAAATCTTGGGAGATGAAAGAGGAAGTCATCTGAGGAAATCACATTACATGGGGCCCCGGGGGCGGGGGCGGTTGACCATCTCCCCCTTAGGTGGAACCGGAGATGGTTGGATGAGAAGGTGAATCAGGCCAGGAGGGACAATGTGATCAACTTTGCAACACGAGGTGAGCACGCTGGATTCAGAGTTCCCTGGCAGAGACTCTCTGAATTCAGCAGCCCCGATTTGGAGAACTTTAGTTCATGACCTGCTCTTTACTTGAGGAGTAGATGTTTAGGAAGTGGAGAGTGCCAAATGTGCAACTCAAATTATTTAGGATGCAATTAGATTTGGTTTAATAATTAAAAATACTTTTAGAATTTTCTTTGGCAGAGATTAGGCTATTAATTAGCATGTCATGGGAACCCAGCATTTATTTTTCTCTCAAAAACCCATTTGTGGTGGAAAATGTGCTGAGCCTCATTTGTGAAGATAATTATAGTTGATATCTTTGGGAGTGTCTGCCAAGTTCCCAGTGATTTCCCTCTTCTCTGGGAGCTGCTTCCACAATTTATCGGGGTAGGGGAGGGGGGCTTCTCTGCCCACATTTCTACTGCATGAGCATATCCTCTGGTCATAGATTATTGGAACAGAACTGGAATCATGAACAAAGCTGAGCCAGTAAGATCTTTCCTCCCGGAATTTCGAATTGGAGCCAAGAGAGCCAGGCTGATCTGTCTGTTTGACTGGAACTATAAAATGTAAATTCAGGAATTGAGGGTGGCCATATTTCACCAAGTGGTCTTGAGGAGCAGAGAAAGTCGCTTTGCAGGAAGAATAAAGCAAATGCACAGAGAAGAGCTTAGGGGAGACACAGAGAGAGTTGTGCCTTTCAGGTTCCAAGGCAAAGCTGAAGCCCAACTGCTTCCCAGCTCTTGGGTTCAACAAACACTCCTATATCTTCATAATCCCATGACATTGGCAGCTAGTCAATTAGACTTACAATTCAGGGATACTATAGGTCTGCAATAGCAGGGAGAATGCATTTTGAATTTTATTCCCACCAGGGATAATGGGGCTCATTGTCATTCATTCACCATTCATTCATAAGCTTTTTGGGGGGTACATATTAAGTGTTAGTGACTGAAGATATAAGACAGAGTAAGACATAGTCTTTGCACTCGAATGATTCGTTTGTCTTGATTTTTCAGGTGGTTGGTTAGGATGTGGGGGTAGAGTCTTTGGTTCTGAAACACTAAAGTTCTCCTTTTGAGCTTGAACTGATCTGAGAATCAAAGCCTAATCTTAGCTGCTTTAGGGTTGATAGACATAAAAAGTACTTTGTGAACTACAAACTGCTACACAAATACTTTTCACTGGTTATAGTAGTATCTCCTACTTGAGTTATTCAGCTTACTGCCTCCACCGGAACATGTATTAAGCACATTCCTCTGAAGAGGTACGTTTGATTTAGGAAGAAAACTAAGTTTTTAAATTGTCCAGTTTAGCTAGAGATTTGCTCAAGAGTTTTAAAATAATATATCAGTTCGATATAATTATACTTTATTTTTATTTAAATAAAAATGTTTTGAGATTTCCAGTATTTTGGGAAAAATGCTTCTTTTGTGAACAAAAGATATAATCACTTCAAACAATGATTGTGAGCTTCTGGAGAAGACAGGTAAATAAAAACCAACTGAAACAGAAATAACCCCCAACAAATGAACTAAAATACCTCTGGGATTTGTCCAGATATCTGGGTGAATTGTGTAGCAGGTGGGATTTGGCTCCAATTCTTTTTTTTTTCTTTTCTTTTCTTTTTTTTCCCAATGTCAGTGATAGCTCCTGCTCACAGGAGAACCCAAACAACCCCTTCTCTTAGCTGATGCTCATTTTCAAGGATCCACTCAGATCTCTTTCCCTTTCTACGATGAAGAGTTCTTAGAATTTATAGCTCTCTGGAGGGAATTCATTACATATTTATTAAGGTGAATGCATTTAAAGCTCTTGCTTTGCTGCCTTGGAATCCAATGTCCTCAATTTCAGCAACCAGTTAACATTTAGAACAATAGAAGTTTAGGGATAGAAGGTCTGTAGAGATCAATGATGCTGATAGTTAAGAGCATGGGCTTTGGAGATCTGGTTGATATCTGACCTACACCGTCCTTGGACAAGTTACTTAATTCTCTAAACCACATGTATTAAGCAAAGATAATACCTCCGTTCTCCTAGAGGAGTATGAAGATTAAATGACTGACACTGATCAAGTTGTGCAGTCTATCTGACTTGCAGTAGGTGCTAATTAAATAGTCCTAGCTGTTATGATTGTTATTATTATTTGTTACAAGTGATTTCTCCATAGTCCTCTAGCTCATCAGTGCCAGATGCAGGTCTTTTGAATCACGTGGCACCTGTGTCTTAGATACTATGTTTCCTTCTTTTGGGGGTGGTCTTAAAAGCGAAATCATTACAAAAGGAAATCCTAAAGAAATAAGGTCTTTGTAACTGACAGCATTCTCTTCAACAACATTCTCATTCTTACTAACTCAGTCATTTGCAATATCCCTCCTTTATTAGAGTTAAAAAGGGATGTTACCATGAAATCCAAGAAATTCTTTATGAAGCCTTTTAAATTCATCTTACTTGAAGTCTTCGGGGTGGATGACTTTTAATAATACTTGTTTCTCCGTGTTCCAGTGGGATGTCAAAATACATGGCCCTGGGCACTTGAAGGATTGGGAGAGAAATAAAAACAAACCATAAACATACATACAATGGAATATTACTCAGCCGTCAGAAAGGATGAATACCCAGCTTTTACATTAACATGGATGGGACTGGAGGAGATTATGCTAAGTGAGATAAGTCAAGCAGAGAAAGTCAATTATCGTATGGTTTCACTTACTTGTGGAACATAAGGAATAGCTGGAGGACATTAGGAGAAGGAAGGGAAAAATGAAGGGGGCGGAATTGGAGGGAGAGATGAACCATGAGAGACTATAGACTCTGAGAAACAAACAGGGTATTAGAGGGGAGGGGGGAGGGGGGATGGGTTAGCCTGGTGATGGGTATTAAGGAGGGCATGTACTGCCTGGAGCACTGGGTGATATACAAAAACACTGGATCGGGGATCACCACATCAAAAACTAATGATGTATTGTATGGTGACTAACATAATATAATAAAATTAAAAAAATAAATTAAAAATAAATAAATAAATTTATAAATATTAAAAAAACTATAAACAAATTGACTATTAAATTAGACTAATCATTAGATTTTGTTAATACAATTTGGGACCTTTTTAGTTATACGTGTCTAACCTGTATGTTGAATGTGGAGATGAAACACATAAGGCAGAGGTCCTACATGAATGCAAAGGATAAAATTTAGCCTAGCCCCAGGATTTAATTTTTGCTTTCCTCATCTCTTCTCTGGATTCATACTGGATGGAATTTATATTAGATTTATATTATAATGGATTGGAAAAATAAAAAATGTATTGACTACAAATATTTTTCAAACACAGAATTTGGTCTGGAAAATAGAAACTTTTTCATTTGTTTTAATTTCATGAAATTGCTCCAAAATAAATTTCGGAAATCAGAAAAAAATATATCTTTAAGAAATGAAAATAAATTGTCTTTTCAGATGAAATAGATGGATGGTGGACAGATAGATGGGTAGATATTAAATAGATGATCAAAAAAATGGAGCATGAGTTTGGACAGGAGTATGCAATATTTAGTATTGTATGTTCCCAATTAAATAGTCCCTCCAACTAGGGGAAGAAATTCCCACAAGTTGCCCTACAATACAACACATCAATATTCTTTCCTGATGAAGCAAGCTAGGGCTCCAGAGCTAAGCCTTGTTAGGAAACAGAGCTGGGACTCAAGAGGTCCATTATGGGTTTTAGTTTTTAGCTTGATTACCCCGGGGCGGTAGGACTGCTACCATGATCAACGCTGCATGAAGGAAATTTTGTCTTTTCCTCTTAGTAATCGGGAAGCATTCTGATTTCCAGATTGTTGCAGAGACTATCCCACAGTTTCACTTTGCATTTTAAATGGAAAAATCCCTGCGTAATTATGTGTTTCTATCCTTACAACATTTGAACGACTACCTTAAAAACTTCACCATGTCTGTATTTTCTCTCAGGAGATGCTGGCACATTGAACAAGACAGAAACAGCAGCAATGGCAACAACAACACAAAAACATTTTCAGTTAAGAAATGTAAGTATTTCTGGCAACATGTTTTTCAGCAGCCTGACTCCTCCTGATTTTTGTGCTATGATTTGAGTGGTAACACCTCATTATTTAATTCAATTCATCCAAAATGGCAGAGGCTATGTCAGGCAGTTTTATTTTTACCCTTGATTTATAGGTGAAGGAAATTGGTGCAGTAATTTTCCCAAACTCATATAATTTGGCATTTGGTGGAGCTGAGTTAGAATATGGGTCTCTTAAAATTAGTGATCAGAATGTTCGCCATCCATCCCTTTGTTATTTTTAATGTGATTTTGTCATTTCAAAAATAAGATTATTTTCCAGGTGGGACTCTAATGCATTAGAATCAGTTTTCGCTATTCAGTTACCAGAATCTTAAAACTCTGTACACATGGTTTGAATAAAAAAAGGAACTCTTCAATGAAACTACAGGAAAATTCCCATTCACATGCTTAGGAAGTAGGAGACATAAAAATAGGCCATATCCCCCGTCAAAGGTTGTCAGTTCTTCAGAAAATAGCCATGGGAATCAGTCTGGGTGAGATCTACCTGACACTGAAAGAGAATATAAGGCTTTCTGGCCAAGTTGGCCAGTAATGGGAACTTTTTGTGTTATTGATCCAGAATATAAGTAAAGAAAAAATTACATAGATATATACATATGCATTATATACTTGTATTTCTCTTCCCAAGTTAGAATCACTGTTTAATTATCATTGTGGTTGTCATAAAAATTTTACATGTCTTATAAAATATCCCAGGATAATTTATAGCCACTTCAGGCTCAGAGCTTCCAATCCTAATGGGGGAAAATTCTCTTAGTTCTGCAGATGACAGAACTTAGTTCATATTCTGCGTGAAGAATGTGGGGTTGGGGAGGGAGGGACTCATCCTATCTGTTCTGCAATAAATCAGTTCTGTTTGGGGTGGTTTCCAAATTCACATTAGGATGAATTCACTCCTAAAGTGTTGCTTTCAAAACAACAAAGGCTGATGCACTAAATGCTTCTGAAGAGAATGATTTAAATTTAGAATCTAACTGAAACATATGATTGTCATAATTTATCACATCTTATCTATATAATTTTAATCGTCTGGCAAAGCTAGGTATAAACATTGAAAGCACTGTAAACTAAGCTGAAACAAAATGGTTTTTTCCTTCTCGTGCGGAACGGTAAAAAGCCCTCGGTGCAGAGTTTACACACCGGTTCTAATGTACCCGGAATACTCGACACACATGCAGCTGCAGCCTCGAGTTGAAAGCTGGCCCCTTAGGTTTCAGCCGTTGAGAAACTTCCTGATAGGATTATGGAGACAGACAGTCCCGTACGTCTGTCGATAGCTTCCCCTGGCCGGACTCCGCAAACCTCACAACGGGTGTCACACGTACCTGCCGAGTGTCTTCCACACCCCGTCTGTCGGAGAGGAGGTGGCTGCCTTTCCAAAGCTGTATTCTGATCCTGCAGCCTTGTGAACACAAAGGAACTCTTTCCTTCCAGATTCTGGCTGAAAGCAAAGGCCATGGGGCTGGCCGAGGGAGCCCCTTCCTCTTTGTTTTGCAAGGGTGCTACTTTGGTCACCCGAGGGTGAGCCTTAGAATGACTCAGGCCCATTTCACGGTAAAGGTATTCAAAGCACAACCACGGTGAAAGTGGTTTGGGGCCTTGAACTTAGCTTGTCCTAATTAAGGTCCGTCAGAATTTTTACCGCAGCTCCACAAAACACTTCACGGCATCTTTCTAGCTTTCTTTCACCACACAGTAAACCCTCTGGCCACTGCCTGGGAGGCTGGTTTCCATGGAGATGTCCCTTCAGCTCCTACTCTGCCATTCCAGGCCCAAAGAATCCAGTTAAACATTGACTTGGTTGTGCTACTTTGTGAAAGACTCAGTGGTAGGAACAGAAGCCACTGTTGATCATTAAACAAATCTCTAACACCAGGAAGGCCATTAACCGGGATGGAGAGCAGAGGTTTAAAGAAGTCTTAAACTTGACCCTCTTATTGCACGTACTCTTCAATACCATCTTTGAGAACTACCGGCTGAGAATAGCTAAATCACCTTCAGAGACGAGGGGATGCATGCTAATCATCATTTGTTGATCTTTAATTTTAATTGAAGCATTTCTTTTCCTAATAGGATAGGTAACAGCAGCGTGGCTAAAATAATTTTATTTTTCTTTCAATACCTTGAATTGCCTTTGAAGGGGATTAATACATTACAGGAGGGCACGAAGACAATGGAATTTTTTTTCCCCAGGGACAAGGGGACACACTTTTTCTTCTTTTTTTGATGTATAGTTAAGATAAAATTTTGTATTAGATTTAGGTGTACAACATAGTGATTCGACGATTCTGTACACTACACTATCCTTACCATGATAAGCATAATTACCATCTGTCACCATACAAGGTTACTAGAATGTTATGACTATATTTCCTATGCTGTGACTTACTGATTTTATATCCAGAAGTTTGTACCTCTTAATCCCCTTCACCTACTTCACTCATTCCCCCAGCCCTCTCTGCTTCAGCAAGACCAGTTTGTTCTCTGTATTTATGATTCTGTTTTTGTTTTTTGTTCATTCATTCTGTTTTTTAGGCTCTGCCTGTAAATGAAATCATATGGTATTTGTCTTTCTCTGTCTGACATATTTCTCTTAGCATAATATGCTCTAGCTTCATGCATGTTGTTGCAAATGGCAAGATGATTCTTTTTATTTTAAAGATTTTATTTATTTATTTGAGAGAGAAAGAATGAGAGAGAGATAGAGAGCACGAGAGGGAAGAGGGTCAGAGGGAGAAGCAGACTCCCTGCTGAGCAGGGAGCCCGATGTGGAACTTGATCCCAGGACTCCAGGACCATGACCTGAGTTGAAGGCAGTCGCTTAACCAACTGAGCCACCCAGGCGCCCAAGATGATTCTTTTTTATGGTTAATATTCCATTGTGTGTGTCTGTGTGTGTGTGTATGTGCGTGTGTGTATACCTCCTTTATCCATTCATCTATTGATGGACACTTGGGGGCTGCATCCAGATCTTGGCTATTGTAAATAATGCTGCAATAAACATAGGGGTGCATGTATCTCTTTGAATTAGTGTTTTCTCTTTCTTTGAGTAAATATCCAAGGGACAAACTTCTTGAATAGAGGGTTCAAATAAACCTTGAGTTTTCAAAGATAGCTTATTAACAGTGCTTTAAAAATGGACCAAAAAAACTGGAAGAAAAGGTGCTGAAATGTTAGGTAGTGATTTTTGAATGGGATTATGGGTGATTTTTATTTTATTTTTCGTACTTAGAAACAAAACTCACTTTCAAGTGTTAATTGTTCATGATCACATATTACTTATGTTTTCATCATTTCCCTGTAGAGAAGTTCGGAGAAATATATTTTTTTATTTTTGCAAAATCTACTTGCTAAGAGGCTGACATGGATTTAGAAAGTCTCACTAGCCAATAGAGTTCATCTAAAAAGATATCTGAGTTTAATTTTTTCCTACTTAACTCTCTTTGCATTTTGCACGCAATTTTCTCTGTGGCAGAGAGACTCGTAAGAAAGAATCACATATTAACAGTATCTGCAAACAAAATTACCCCTGACAACTAGAGACTAGTTTAATTATGAAGATAAAAATACTTGAACAAGATCTTATTTCTGGATACAATCAGTTTAAGTATTTCTAAGGGCAGAGGAAGTATTGCAAACAACTGGATAACTAGAAATTATGCTGGAAATGGTGGACTTCATGGATGTGGACCAGTGAGAGAGATTCTGCTCTCAATTTTAGCTTTTTTGTTATTTAATTTCAAGAGACTTTATCTGTGGAGAATATGGGCCTTTGTGGCAGGAGTTGGTTACTTGTTGAGGAAATGATCAAAGCAGTGGATTTACACCATGTTTGTTTCTCTTTTTATTACTAGACCCTTCTAAGCTTTATAACTTGCACAGAATCACTTGACCGTTCCATGCCTTGATTTCCTCATCTGTAACAAGGGGTTAAATAATAATACTTCATGAGGAATGAATCGATTGATTCCATGTATAGCTCCACGAATAATACCTGACATATGCTAAGCTCTCAGTAAATATTAGCCAGTATTCTCCTCCTCCCGAAAAAGTAGTGCATGTAATGACAGAGTCCTTATTACCTGTTGGTCAGAATCCATTAAAATAGACATACTCCTGTCTAAAGGAGTTTACACCTAAATATAAAAAAGACCAATGAGGAAAGGTACTTTAGTCGGGTCTATTCAATGGAGGAGACAGTGGTGTTTAAGGACTATCATTTAAAAAGTCTTCATGCGCTGAAAGGATTTTTATAAGGATGATGGC
>NW_027397070.1:31802653-32075408 GCF_003265705.2 Callorhinus ursinus
GCCATCATCCTTATAAAAATCCTTTCAGCGCATGAAGACTTTTTAAATGATAGTCCTTAAACACCACTGTCTCCTCCATTGAATAGACCCGACTAAAGTACCTTTCCTCATTGGTCTTTTTTATATTTAGGTGTAAACTCCTTTAGACAGGAGTATGTCTATTTTAATGGATTCTGACCAACAGGTAATAAGGACTCTGTCATTACATGCACTACTTTTTCGGGAGGAGGAGAATACTGGCTAATATTTACTGAGAGCTTAGCATATGTCAGGTATTATTCGTGGAGCTATACATGGAATCAATCGATTCATTCCTCATGAAGTATTATTATTTAACCCCTTGTTACAGATGAGGAAATCGAGGCATGGAACGGTCAAGTGATTCTGTGCAAGTTATAAAGCTTAGAAGGGTCTAGTAATAAAAAGAGAAACAAACACGGTGTAAATCCACTGCTTTGATCATTTCCTCAACAAGTAACCAACTCCTGCCACAAAGGCCCATATTCTCCACAGATAAAGTCTCTTGAAATTAAATAACAAAAAAGCTAAAATTGAGAGCAGAATCTCTCTCACTGGTCCACATCCATGAAGTCCACCATTTCCAGCATAATTTCTAGTTATCCAGTTGTTTGCAATATCCAGTAGTAGAACATTTTACATTTGAATGACAGAAGGCTTTATGTAGGAGTTTGGTATCAGAGGGTGGGTGAGGTGACCTCTACACTTACAACTTTTAGAGCTGGCAAGGCAACAGCGATTGTTTTTCTTCTGTGAAAACTTTTCCTACCTTTGTCTATAGGTTCGTGATTTGAAAACTCTTGTGGTAGTTTTGATGGACTTCCCAGGGTCATCCCTACTTTCTTGGCCCTCCACCTTGGTTAAGATGGCGCTTGGAGATAAGGAGCCTGGGGCAAAGAAAGGCAGATTTTCACCAGATACTATGTGATCAAACGGGAATGCTGATGGCAGTAGAAGTGGGTTCTGAGCAGCAACGGACAAAAAGAAAACTATTCAACTGCTCAATGATTGTGAATGTTAACGGGTAGCACATTATAAAATTTAAACAGCCTAATATTGGACAAATGTGTTTCTTAATGGGCTATAGATATATACATTTGGATGTTTTATATTAAGCAGGTGATGAATGGTAAGGTGATACTCTTTAGGATAGAATGGTGGCGGTTTGGAGTCAGGTCGGTTAAGACTGCCTTTTGATCCTTTAGCGTACAGTTTGCTTAGAAAGGCTTCAAACAGGATTGAAAACAACATGCATATAAATATCCCTTAGGGTTGAATTTAATTTCACACATGGGTTAATTATTGTGTATTGGCTATTCAGTAAGTGAGGTTTAAATCTTAAATGTTTAAAGGATTCCTAAATTATGCTTCTAATAATGTTACAGCCTTTTCTGCAATTGATCTGTAATGGATAAGCAATCACTGGAGTCTGTTCAGCAATGTGAATTGTGTGTTTGGATGCCAACTAAGCAGAGTTGATGTATGACCCAAACCTTAATTTTCCTCCCAGTGATTATTTCCCACTATATTTATCTATACATTGAGTGTGAGGGTGACAGTACAATCAGACCTACTTGGTAGGGAAATGCTGAAGCAAAACAAATGGAAAAAAGGTAAATTGAAGCTTTTTTTCATAAACTGTTAAATGAGATCAGTTGAATCAAATTTGTATCTTTACCCAAATCTGCAAGTGCATCATTGAATTAAATGCTAAAGGCAGACCATCACATGCCTGCTACTCTGATGACAGCCAGTGCAAACATGAGGTTTTTTTTTTTTTAAGATTTTATTTATTTATTTGATAGAGAGAGACACAGTGAGAGAGGGAACACAAGCAGGGGGAGTGGGAGAGGGAGAAGCAAGCCTCCTGCCAAGCAGGGAGTCCGATGCGGGGCTCGATCCCAGGACCCTGGGATCATGACCTGAGCCGAAGGCAGACGCTTAACCGACTGAGCCACCCAGGCGCCCCCATACATGAGTTTCTGAAAATGTATCGCTACCACGGATTTCACTTAAGGTCAAGGAGTTTTCATATATTTTCTCTCTCACTGGGAGAACATCAACCTTTGGTTATAATAATCCTTTTAAAGACATCTTTAGGAAATCTGCCTTCTTTCTTCTTTCTCTCCCTTCTTTCCTTTCCTAAAATAAGGTTACACTTTAACTGTTGTCCATAGATGTTTGTCTCAAGAATTTACACTGAAATTTACCCCCTTAATATATGGTCTCTGTTCTAAACAGTCACTCAGGATAGGCCTAAATTGCAGAACATGTATTTTCTTCCTTCTTAAGGCAAAAGGCTTCCTCTTACTAATGACTACTAAAAACAAATTTTAGTCTTTTTTTCCCCCAGAAATTTAAATTGTGGGCCCAGAAGTGAAAATGTGAGTTTCAGGTGCCTGGGTGACTCAGTCGGTTAGGCGTCTGTCTGCCTTTGGCTCAGGTCATGACCCCGGAGTCCCAGGATCGAGTCCCACATTGGGTTTCCAGCTCAGCAGGGAGTCCGCTTCTCCCTCTGATCCTCCTCCCTCTCGTGCATTCTCTCTCTCACTCTCTCTCTCAGATAAATAAATAAAATCTTTAAAAAAAGAAAATGTGAGCGTCTAGCCTTCACGAAGTCATAAAAACAGGGTGAAGAGGCCTGTGATGAGCCAGATGTCCTAAAGTTCAGGATGGGCCAAAGTGGCCCAGAGTGATGCTTCAGCTCGTGGCTGGTGTCACTGAACTAAATGCTAGCCTGGCCAGTGCTAGTGTCCAGGTTCAGAAACCTCCATTGTCAGTGATGTGTTGTAGAATGCATCTGTTCTGCATTCTGCACAGATCAAGGATGTCTCCCTATTCTGGGAAAATCTGTACTTTATTTTTAATTGCTTTGAGATGAAATTTAGAGGACACCAAATAAAGAGACCTTCCCAAAAGATTTTCCTTTCCTTGCATCCCCTCTTTTATTACTTTTCTTTGCCACTAAATGTAATGCTAAGCAATACAGAGATACCCTCCTCTCTGCTCTGGCCCTCTGCCCGACAGTCTTCCTTTGTCCAGGTGGCCCAGGAAATCTGCCCAGGGCCCTTGGAAGTGCAGTGAGGACAGAGGGCTTCCTGTTCCCTGTGGCTGAGCTCCTAGCCACTCTGACTTCATGTATGCCTTTCCTCATACATGAAGTCAGAGTGTCCATTTCTGTCCAGCAGAAATCACGTGTCCATGATGACATCCAACCTTAATGTAATGCTTACTTTGGGGACCTTCTGGGGGCAAGTTTCTGCTTTTCTTTTCCTTTCCTTTCCTTTCTTTTTTTTTTTATCTAAAGAAAGCAAATCAGCACAATTGCTAAACAAATGGATATAGGCAAAGAATTTGCAAAGAATTTGCTAATCTTAAATTTGCTCCCTTGCTACCAGTTTGTATCCTAGTAAAGACACAGATCTTTTCTGATGGCTGAGTAATATTCTGTTGTATATATGGACCACGTCTTCTTTGTCCATTCATCTGTTGAAGGGCATCTCGGCTCCTTCCACAGTTTGGCTATTGTGGACATTGCTGCTATGAACACTGGGGTGCAGGTGCCCCTTCTTTTCACTACATCTGTATCTTTGGGGTAAATGCCCAGTAGTGCAATTGCTCTATTTTTAACATCTTCATTAACTACATCAAAAACTAATGATGTACTATACAGTGGCTAACTGAACATAATAAAAATAATAATAAAAAAAAAGACACAGATCTTGGTGTATCTTGCTTAGAACAATAGAATAATGGAGGAACAGGCTCAATCTGTTTATTCTATCTGCTTCTCACAAGAAGGAAAAATATGTTACCTAGTAGTTGTCAGGGTGCTACGGAGATTTTCCCAAGAGTCTCCCACCATAATACCCACTTGGACCCATACTCTTTCTGAAGTTGTTCCAAGAGCAGTACACAAAGTCTTGCTGACAGTTTGGCCAGCTGCCTGATCTCAGTGCTTTGGCTTGTTCTGGGTCTTGTCAGCATGCTCAAGCATGCTGAAGCAAGGCAAGGCCTTAGCATTCTATTAGCGCAGGGCAGTTTCCCACGGGTCTGTTCCAGGATTCTCTTAGTTATCCCGTGGAAGGTTAGGTCCCTGGTGCTGGACTCACAGGCAGCCAGGGGCTCCCTCCAACCTTTGTCCCTTCTGGATGTTTCTTGCTAAAACTGGCATGATGCTCTTTGCAGGATTTTACCCTTAGACTTCATATGCCTCCAAGCAGAGAGCAGTAGTTAATTTCTATGTAACAGTTCACAGCCAAGATGGCTACAATGCCCACATAGGTCCTGTGTAAGCAGGGCTCTGGGGGTACCTCCAATTTCCTTGCCTGTTGCCCCTGGGCAAGCAGGATGGGAAGGCTGCTGTTGCTGAGAAGCCCGAGGCAGCCCGCTGAGCCAGGCACTACATGGAAAGTAGCTGAGGTGAATGAGACACAATACTTAAAAGACTCCTGGATTCAAAATCCAGCACTGATGATGGAAAGGCAAAGAGCGGGGCAGAACCTGGATCTCTGGGACACTTACTAAGAGCTACAGTCTAGTGAATACCTCATCAGCTTCCCACTGCCCTTAGGGTAAAAGGTAAACTCATGTATGTGGTGTTAGACAAAGCTTCTGGTGCAAGTGGATTTAGGATGTGCTCCTAGAAAACACAGGTGGTGGGTGGGGAAATTAACTCAGAGAAGGAATTAAAGCTAATAAAGGGGCGTATGATCTAGCTTGTTCTACTGTGAGTGAGCGGAACTTAGCCCTGCTGCGGGTTCATGAGAAATGGTGTAGAGGACACACTTGGGAGCTCTCCTCTGAGTGCCGGAGCGAGGGAGCCGGGCTAGAACAGCCAGGGGAGGGGAGAGAGATGCTCATTGCCTGGTGCGTCCAGGGGGCCACACTCTTAAGGGCAGAGCAGTCTCTAGCAGTCAGAGAAAGCCCCAGATCCAGAGAGATGAGTGCTGGCCGGGCGCCCCGAAACGGCAAAGGCCTGGGGGGAGCCCTCAGGGCACCCCCAGCCTCCGCTGAACAGGTCTCACCGGATCCCCATGCAGGCAGGCCCCCGGTGACTTTTCGAGCCTCAGCTCAGGAAGACCGAGTGTATGAGAGGCTTCGTGTTTGGGGAGATGATATTTCCAACAGGGTGGGTTCAGTATTGTTATGTAAAGGGGCTGATAAGTGGTAAGCAGGAAGGCTCGCCCCATCGAACTGGGCTGTAGGGACATCGTGGTGAGTACCCGGATGTCGAGTGTGCTCCCCAAGCAGCGGCTCTCTCCTGGACGCCCGTGCGTTTTCCCAGTTTTCACCACAGCCCTGTGAACCACCACTCATTGTTCTGTTCGTGTAGCCCGGGAAGTCAGGCTCAGAGAAGGTCAGTAACTTGTCTGAGGCCACAGCCTTTTGTTGTGTTCTGTGTTTTGGAAGTGTTCTATCCCGAAAACGTCAACTCTTCTTTCTCTCAAGCAACCCTCCCACCCTTTCATGCCACTAACTTGTTGGAGAGCCTGTGGAATGTCCCACATTCTGGATCGGGTTGTTTCCTCCTGGTGTCATTTCACTTGTTTCTCCAGCCCCTGAATTGTCTGTGAATTGGGAGTTAGGTCTAAAGGCTTGTTAGATGCAGGTGCAGTCAGTGAGCAACACTGATTCTAATCGGTCCTGCATGTGGCACACTGCATCCGCAGGGAGTCTGGATGCTTAGATTGATCCATGGGTTCTCGAGGTGACTACTGAGCCATCCATTGCAAAGCTACTTTTTCTACCACCCCCCACCCCCTGACCCCAAGCAGTGAGTAACCCGCAAGGTGATACTTTCAAAGCCTGTACTCCTAACCATAAGGCAATGGAACTATTTCAACCTCAGAGGCGCAAATTCATGTGGACCATGACAAATCTGACACCTACCAAAGGACTGAGGTTGTCTGACAGGGGAGTCTCAGGCCTTCTTTTAAAAAAAACAAATGGAGGGGCGCCTGGGTGGCTCAGTCGGTTAAGCATCCAACTCTTGATCTTAGCTCAGGTCCCGATCTCACTGTCGTGAGTTCAAGCCCCACGTTGGGCTCTGTGCTGGGTATGGAGCCTACTGAAAAAATAAAAAATAAATGGAGACAGGGAGGGCTGGGTCCCCTTTGCATTTCCCTCATAGAAACGTTAGGACCTTGTCTTTTCAGGTTCTGTGTGGAGATAACCATCAGGCCCTTGGGACCCTGAGGAGGTCAGGCCAGGGGATGTTAGCACAGAGCCCAGGACACAGGCCGCACTTGCCCAGAGTCATTCTCACACCAGTGGCTGCTGGTCTCAAAGAAACCTCCAGCTTCCACTTCCAGTTATGTCAGGTGGGTCCATTACGCAGTCAGGTCAGGTTGGGCCCCAGCACAGACCCCAAAGCACCAAGTGACTTGAAGATATTCCTACGCACTCTGTTTTCATTAACACTCCGCCTGGCCTGGTGAGCTGCTCCACAATATCCAGGTGTGTCCTGGGGGCCAGAACTCTACAGTGCGGGGAGAGCCCAGGGCTGGACTGTTGCCGCTGCTAACCTGGAGGCCCGGAGGCAGACTCCTCGGGCAGGGCCTGTCATTTTCCCTGCACCCTCGCTACATTTCCTTGACATTTGGGGCCAGGGAAGAAGTTCACAGGCCCCTCCATTCCAAAAAAGTGACATCCAACTAATAATAATTGTGTTCGCTCTAAAGGGCAAGCGTGGCGGTTTGGAGTATGTGACCACGGGGCCAACTCACCTGGAAGAAACTCTTAATCACCTTCCCCCATTCAAACATCTTGCCAGGTCAGCAAAGGACACATGGAAATATGTCTAAGAAAGAAAAGTAATTGCCCAGACTTTTGGTCACATTTCTAATCTTATCTTGTTTCTGGTGGGCAGGAAAGAAGTGTGTGTGAAAGAAACAAGTTTTAAAGAAAAATGTTAAGGCTAAATGAGGAGAGACAGTGTGAATAGCAGAAAACTGGCATAGGCCACCCTGTGGTTCAGGGGAGCAGGGAAAGTGGAGTTGCAGAGATTAAGATCTAGTTAGGAAGATTGTTTTTGCATTTGGAGGGGCGTGGTCCTAGGAAACAATGCCATGAAGTCAGGTCCAGAGCCCATGGAGTGGCCAGCAAAAGGCAGTGGGGTCAGGCCAGGTAGCGGTCTAGAGGTGGGGCTGGAGTTGAGAGCCTTTGAAGAGAAGAGGAATCCTTATTTTGGGAGAACTCACAGCTTTCATTCTTGTCAAATGTTTTCTGAAACTTCCAACCTCCTAGGGAGCCAAATCCCTTCTAGGTATCTTCCTATTCAAAACATTTCTATCTCTATGAATTTTATCTCCATGATCATCATGATTACTGTGCTTCTTAACTGCTTTTGGTTATTTACAACAATAATAACTAACATACAATGAGCTCTATGTACTAGACATTCTATACAATTTCTTAAATACATTATCTCATTGAGTTCTTACAGCAACACTACGGTGGCGGTCCTGTCATTATTCCATTTTACCAATGAGGAAAGGGAAGCTTGCAGAGACCAAGTCACTCACCCAGAGTCACATGGCCCATATTAACTAGGAGATGAATTCAAGTGCTCTGACCAGCCTAGAATCCTAGCTCTGTCTCTTCTAGTGCAGTAAATTATCATTCCTGAAGGTGGTGATTATACTCTGCTGTCTCTCACCCCCGCCCTCTAAACACTCAATGCAGAACCCATAACAGGTCCTTCTAAGTGTTTATGGAACGAATGGACATGTTACCCCTACTCCACCGCCGGCCCCCTTCTGCCCCAGGCTCTGTGGAAAAACATTCTGGGTTTCTAATTAGTGCTACATCTTCAGAATAACATAAAGAAAAAAGTCCTTCGATTCTCATTAAGCTCCTAATGAGTTTTATTATAGGCACAAAGAGGAAGAAGAGCAGTGACCATTTTGGATCTCGCAGCTGTTGATCTGTGATTGCCTTTATTGTGATGTACATTGTGAAGACTCACGCAAAGCATTTCAAGTACCTCCATTTGACGACAATCTTGGATGCTGAAAGCTGCTTTTTTAAAAGCCAAAATGTGTGTTGGGGGCATACGTGGCCTGAGGAGTGTGGCGTGCCCCTCCCCAGAGAGCTGAAGGGCAGCTTTGTTCCCATGGTCGGGCTGTGCCACATCTCTCCCAACTGCGCAGCGGCAATCTACACTCCCATCCCTGGCCACTTCACCAAGGCTGCTAACGAGGGCATCTATTTTAGGGCAGTGGAGATCTTCTCACGTAGAAGGTGAAGGAGTGCTCCACTACTCTCACAGCCTTTAAATGGAGATGGGCCAACCTGCTGGAAAGCCACTATGGAGCTACCATGTGTCCTGTGTCTGAACACCCATGATGAGGGGTCACAACGAAAGAGATAAAAACCAATTGTGTTGCGACTCTAAAATGGAGTAAAAAATCTCCACAGAGCCAGAAAGACTACCAAATGGAGACTGATGCTCCCCTCGTGTTAAGCAATCCTTGACTCTGCGCAACTCCAGTAGAAAAAACGAGCTCGAAATGGGGTTTGACCAATGGGCCGTAAGGCCCCCTGGCTTCAGAAGTTCTCTTTCTGAGTTTCACTTGGGTCCTGACTTCCTCTGCTGAGAGAGTAGCTGGTTTTCTGTTTTGTTTTTTCATTTCTCCTTCTTCTCCAGCGTAGCTCAGAACAAGGTGGCCAATGCCGTGTGGTGTAAGGGGGTAAACCTGGCCACCAAGAAGCCTGTGTTCTAGCTCCTTCTCGAACTAGCAATAATTGTTCCCACTTTGTTGACCCCTCGCCACAAGCAAGGCTCTGTGTCAGGCACTTCATGTAACCTAATTTAGAGGCAGTAGACCGAGTAATTAAGAACTTGGATTCAGGAGCCAGCTGCCTGCTTTGAACCCTGTCCCATCACTTTCTGGCTGTGTAACGTACTATTTCTCGATGCCTCAGTTCTGCATTGTAAAAGGGAATAATAATAGTTCTTATAGGGTTATTATGAAAATTAAATAAGTTAGTCTGTGTGAAGCACTACAAGAGGGCCTGGCATAGTGGATATTTATAAATGTTCATTAATAATAGGAATAATAATTATTAGAGAAATAGAAACAAAGGCTCACCACTCTCTGAAGCAGGCAGCTTTTATTTCCAGTTCAAAGATGAGGAAATAGTGGCTCAAAGCAGTTCCCACACTACTAAGAGATGGAGTCTGGATTCCAAACCATGGACTTCATCTGCAACACCTCCCCAGGCCTCAGTTTCCTCAACTGTAAAATAAGGGAGCAATTTGGGCTCCCAGTTTCCTTTGGAACCTCAGCATTCTACAAGCCCACTGCTTTCTACCCCTGTGTTCTCCACAGAGGGGCTTTCTTCCTTCCCACTTCAAGTATATGCCCGGATCTCCCTTGGTCTAAAAATTCTGCGCTAGACCTTTCCTTCTGTGACAGCTTCAGTGTTCCTCTCTTACCTGTAAGGCCCAGGTGAGGAGGTGTGGAGACCACGCCCACTAACTTGCAGTCTTCTTGCTCTATCGCTCTGCTGCGGGGGCTCTCCTGAAGGTTAGGGACGGCTCCCTTCCATCCAAAGCCATCTGCCTTTTCTTAGTTCTTCCTGACTCAGCATCTTTGCAGTATGAGATATGTCAAAATGTAAGGATCTTCAATGATTGCCAGGTTCTACCCTGCCAGAACCCTCTACATTTGGCAGATCTCTTTCTCTCTCCTCTCAAAAACATAAAGTTTCACATAGTTCATAACATTGTGCCACTTTTTATCCCCCCAACTCAACATTATGTACTGGAGATCTTCCGATGTCAATCACTAAGAACTTCCTCATTATTTTTTATTGCTATGCATTATTTCAGTATGGATGCACGTAATCATTCTCTTATTGATGAACCCAAAGGTTGTTTTCAATTCTTTGGTTGCCAGCAACGTTTCAGTGAGAATCCTTGAATATGCTTCTTTGGGCATATTCAGTATTTTTCCAGAGTAAATGCCAAGATGGACTTGCTGGGTTATAGGATGTTGTATTTTAATAGATTAGATTTCTTTATTTTAACTGCCACCTTTTAGCTCAGCCTTGCTCAAATCTAGGATTAAGGCATGTTCCTAGCAGGGAGGCTCTTAGGAGATCCTACTTCAGCATCCTGTGATTCACCCGAAGCTGATTTTGTGGCTGCCCCACCTCTGACCAGAGTACTTCATTATCTGAGCTCTTGCTTTTTGTGTATTTCATTCCCTGTTTCAGCAACTTGCCCAGATTTCCCCCATGTCTGGGTCTCTGAACCCTGCATCTGCATCCCAGAGACTTCCAATACCTACCTGTTGGAATCTCCACCAATTACTGTTCTTATATCCTCCCCCAGCACACTGGCCAGGATGGACTCACCAGCACTTGGCCTCTGCTTTGACCTTGACTTGTAGGATTCTGATCTCAACTGGCCTTTTCCCTTAGTCTAATGTATTGGTGTCACAGTCTCCCTTGGGGTCCATATTCCTCAGCTCTAGTTGTGATCTTAATACCCTAAAATGGCCCTTTTTTTGGCCTCCTGCTCTATCCCAAAGTTCTGTCTGAACTCAGCCACTTCCTAGCCTGGTGGTTGTCCAAGCCTACACACTGTTGTTAGGTTTCGCAATATCATACAATACTGATTATCTTCCATTTTTAACCATGCTCTGTCTTTTTCCCTCAGTAAAAACTTCTTTTTCCCCCCTTTTCCTTATTCTTTGATATTCTTCAAGCCTAGGTATTTGCCCTCCTATTCTTTCTAAGCACTTCTTCAATATTTTTCTGCCTTCACTTATGTTAATAGACTTAAATACAGTTTATTCCTAAATCTATATATCCAGCCTTCACCCTTCCCCATGCTCCATTACTGCACTTCCAGTTGTCTGCATAACACATCCATTTGGATGTTTCCCATCACTTCAATTTCAATATGTCTAAACCCAACAGAACCATCTGTTACCATCCTCACCCCATCTGTTCCCTTTCCAGTTTTCCTGTTTCTGTAAATGACATCATATTTTCCTGATCACCCAGACGAGAAATCTTGGAATTATGTCTGACTTATTTCTTTTTTTGCCTCTTATATACAATCCATTACTGAATCCTACTGAAATTTTCTCCTTTGAAAATAACTTTGTGGGTGACTTCTGGTTGAAAAGTGGATTGTGTACCTGCATTTATCTCTGTTCCTTTCTGAAATATAAATAAGATGGCAGTAAAGTTATGTTTTTACAGGCAAAAGCCCAGCAAGACAGGAGAAGGAGAAAACCGTACATTGGAAAGTACATGGGTGAGTAACTTGTTTAGTTAGAGGTTTGGCCTCTAAAAAGGCTAAACCGTAAGCCAAGAGTAGAAAAGACTGTAGGAGCATCCCAATTTTTACATCTCTGAGCAACTCAATGGCCGAGAAATTTGGAGGTATTTAGGTACAACAAGAAGTGAGGATGAAGGCAGGCAGGGCTAAAGAGATGGACAATTTGAGAGCCTTTTTAAGAGGCTAGTTGCCCTTCGCTAATACTCCCCACCCCACAAAAAGACTAGAGAACAATGGGTTTCTGGCCTAGGGACACCAGTTACTGTTACAGATTGGTGCTGTACGACAAACAAGGTGATCAATTAAAAGTTTATATACTGAGTGCTGAGACTTTTGGTTCTCTTCCCCTGCTAGCCCCCAGAGCTCAAGCTTCTCTGAGGTGGGAAACGGAAGGTATCTCTCTGGGGATTCTGGCTAGCTCAAGAGAAAAGACCTAGAGATAATGACACCAGAGAGGCTCCAGTGACATGGCCTGTTCATTTCATCTGTCAGGGAAGCCTGCAATCAACAAACACATCCAATCAGCCTTTTAGTGCCCCACTCTTAAATTTGAACAGACAGAGAAGGAAGGCCAGGCATTTGAAGAAAATCTTTAATATGAAAGATAGAAAATAAAACAAATGAAAAATGAAATGAAGGAAACAGAGACCATACAGGGAGAAGAAAATTGGAGAGAAAGACCAACCTCTTAACATTTTCAAAAGTCTAGGAGAGTATTTTACATCCATGAATAAGACTACAGATATTATGTTAAAAAAAGAAGAAGAAGAAGAACAGGAAGAAGAAAGAAAAAAAAACATTCAGGGAACAAAAAGAGCTCTTGGAAATTAAAAATGTCATAGGAGAGATTTTTTTTTAAAACTCCATAGAAATTTTGAGAAATTAGTTGAAATTTCTGCAAGATATAAAGTAAAAAGGTGAGAAAGAAAATAGGGAACAATAGAGAACAAAAGCAGCAGCAACAACAAAAGACATTTCAAAGAGACAGAGCAGCAAAAACAGAAGGGAGGAAGTTATCAAAGAAATAATTTATGGAAATCTCCCAGAACTGAAGGACATGGGTTGCCAGACTGAAAATGTCCACTGAATGTGTAGCACAATGGATGAAAGCGCTAAGTCTTCATGGTGAACCTTCAGAACACATGGGACTGAGAGTAGATCCTAAAAGCTTCCAGAGAGAAAACTCAAGTTTTAAACAAAGAATCAGAAAGGTACCAAACTTCTCTATGGAAATGTCAGAATCTAAAAGACACCCAAGCAATGTCTTCAAATTCTGAGGGAATAAGATTTCCAATGCTGAATTTTATACCTAATCAAATAAGCATAATTTAGTATGAGAGTATGAGAAAAACCTTTGCAGGCATGCCATCTCTCAAAATATTTACCTGTGTACCTTACTAGCTAACATGAATCAAGTACTTGCTAAATGCCAAGCACCTTGGGTGCATTATATACATGATCTCGATCCTCATCCTAAACCTGTAAGGTTGGAACTATTTGATTGCCATTCACAGCTGAGGGCATGAGGCACACGGAGGCTAAGAACTTGCTCAACAACACACATGAGAAGTAGGGTTGGGATCTGAACCTCGTCTGACTCCTGGGTCTGTGATTCTGACCACTGTGTTATGTAGTACAGGAAGAGTTAAATTCTCCCCATTGACTCCAATCCATGAGGTATTTCTTGATAAAAGTTCAGTGTGCATCTTGCCACATTTTTTTCATGTCATATATATATATATATATATATATATATATGTGGATTTTTCCTTTTTAAAAAAATTGAACCATACTGCATGCTTTCATTTATTTCAGTTAACATTTATTGAATGCACTTTTTTTTTTTAAAGATTTTATTTATTTATTTGACAGAGACAGAGATAGTGAGAGCAGGAACACAAGCAGTAGGAGTGGGAGAGGGAGAAGCAGGCTTCCTGCAAGCAGGGAGCCTGATGTGGGACTCGATTCCAGGACCCTGGGTTCATGACCTGAGCTGAAGGCAGCCGCTTAACGCCTGAGCCACCCAGGCGCCCTATTGAATGCACATTTTGTGCTTGGCACTCTGCTGGGTATTTGGATGACATAAACAGGAAGTAGTTCCTGCTTCTCAGGAGCTTCTAGATTAATAAATTGAACATCTTGGCTTATTGAGAGTTATTATCATGAAATACTGGGTTTTTAATTTTCAAATAGAGTAGAGTCAATACATACAATGCTAAATTATATCAAATATAAGCTTTTCTTTGATTTAGATACCATTTTACATTCTTGAAATACCTTTGCCTTTTTAAATATGAACATCCAATATTCTTAAATAATACAGCAAAAAATCATCTTTGAATTTTCAGGTTTTTGGATTCTAGGGAAGTGAGTCTACACAGTGTATGCATTTAATCAGCCTGTCTGCCAACCCTCTTCTCTTAAATGCCATCCTCCCCATGACCTCACGCTGTGCCAATTTCATATCATTTCCTTGGCCACAGGCCAGATTCCATGTGAGTTTTTTTTTAAAAAGCTCTAGATAATGTTGTCTAGGTTGTTGGTGTGTCTAATTCTTGGACTGGTGACAAACTTTATGGTCTATTTAGCAGAGATTTTGCTTCATCACTTCACCCCTGAAAGTATAAAGCGGTAATAACTAAAAAATAAAGCCTGTTTAGTCAAAGACAAATTGTTGGCTTAGGATGATGCTTGTTTGCTGAGTGTAGCAAAGAAAAAGTAGGGAGTTCTTGCATTTGATTTGTCCTGAAACCGCTAAGCTCTTTCTTGTATGTGTTGGGGAAGCTCGGCTAGAGACAGAGCTTCGGTCAGAGCCATTTTTACTGGAATGTGAGGATTGTCTCTTTGGAATTACTTGTCTTGGAGGTAGCTGGCCACCTTTTAATCTGGATACACTTCCTCATTTGTAATCTTTATCCTGCATAGCTTTCCTACAGTCTTGAATCTTGTGGGATAAAAGGAGAAAAATTATGGGTGTTAAACTATAGGAGAGAGTAAGATAATGGATCAGTTTCCAGTCCTTTATCTGAGGAATACAGTATTCCATTGCAGGTGGTAGTGGCCTCTGTGAGGTCAGGGAAGACATCACATTCCCCAAACAAGAGTTGAAATACGATCTCTTCATTGTGATTGATGTTCTAGCATCTGGGAGTTTGTTTACTGGCTGTCATCCAGTTCCAGAGGCTGCTGCTGAACAACTGTGATTGCAATCCACAAATGATTTGTGAAGAGGAGTGTCTGAGCGTGCTGGAATCACAACAATGTATTCTGCTTTTTTTTTTTTCAGATCAACTTTATTGAAGTATAGTTGACAAACAATGAAATGCGTAAATTTTAAGTGTGCATTTCAACAAGTTTAGACAAATGTGTAACCACCATCTCCATCAACATGCAGACTATTTCTCTCTCCCCCAAGAGATCCTTTGGGGCCCGTCTTAGTCATTCTCCTCTCCATTCCCCATACCCCAGTCTCAGGCAAACTGCTGGTCTACTTTTGTGGCTGCGGATAGATTTGTAATTTCTAGAATTCCTTGCAGACGGAATCATACGGTACATACTCTTTTGTGTTCGTCTTCTATAGCTGAGCATTAAGGATTTTGAGATTCATCCGTGTTCTTTCATGCACATGCAATTTATTCCTTTTTGATGTGAAGTCGTATTCTGTTGTATGACTATACAACACTTTATTTATCCATTTGCCTGTTGATGGCATTGTTTTGAGTTGTTTCCAATCATTGTCTATGATGACTAGAGCTGCTATGAACATTTACGTACAGGTCTTCATGTGGGCCCAGGTTCATTTCTCTTGGGTAAATGTGTAAAAGGAGAATTGCTGAGTCATATGTTGAGTGTATATTTAACTTTTTAAGAAACTGCCAACCGGGCTTTCAAAGTGGTTTTACTATTTTATATTTACACCAACAATATATGAGAGTTCTAGCTGTTCTACGTCCTTGCCAACATGTGGTATTTTCAGCCATTTAAATTGTAGTCATTCTAGTGGGTGTGTGGTGCTATCTCATTGTAATTTTAATTTGGATTTCCATTTGCTTACTTTACATCCATCTATCTTCTTTGGTGAAATATCTGTTCAAATTTTTTGTCCATTTAAAATCTTTATTGTTGCCCATTAAGATTTTTTGGTCTTCTTATTCTTGAGTTCTAAGTGCTCTTTATGTGTTCTGAATACAAGTTTTGTTTTGTTTTATCAAATATACACCTTTAAAATATTTTCTCCCAGTGTGGGCTTACCTTTACATTTTCTTAAGAGTATCTTTTGAAAAGCAACAGTTTTTAAACTTTGATGAATTCTAATCTTTCAAATCTGTTTATGGTTTTTTGCTTTTTGTATTCTGAAAAATGTTTGCCTAACTGTTCTGCCACTTTTTAAAAAACTTTTCTTCTAATGATCAAAATGAATTATTCAGAGATGGTACAACTTTGTTCTTAGAAAGACCCAGGGGCATCTGGGTGGCTCATTTGGTTAAGCGTCCAACTCTTGGTTTCAGCTCAGGTCGTGATCTCATGGATCCTGAAATCACCATGTTGGGCTCTGCGTTCAGCAGGGAGTCTGCTTCTCTCTCTTCCTCCCCCTCTTCCCCTCCCCCTGCACTTTCTCTCTCTCTCTCTCTCTCTCTCTCTCTGGAATAAATAAATAAATCTTAAAAAAAAAAAAAAAGACCAAGGCAATCAAGTTAATAATTATGAAAGCTAATAAGAAAATTAAATAAGGTGACCAAAATGAGACTGAGATCACCACTTCCTGGCTTTAGTCAGGGAACTGGCAGGGTGGCCCACATATTTCAAAGGGGTGACTCAATGAACTATTGACGCAGCCGGGGCTAGGGTTAAGCACTCAGCATCTAACAACGGCAGGAAGCCTGGGCCTGAAGTGTCGAATTCTGGAACCCAGAGAGGTTTATAGCTTATACAAGAGGTCCATCCGATGGGACTGTGGTCTTTGGTAGAGGAATACAGCCACTGTCGGTCAACCCATGGCCCAGCAGTGAGGGAGTCAGGTGAATGAATACTTCAATCTCTCTCTCCTCCCACCCTGTGAATCTTCAGCCAGCGCCTCCCATTGGTCAAAGTCAACTGGAAACCAGGTGGTAAGGAAGACCAGCTGACAGAGTCAACAAAAATCAGCCTCTCAGAACTGACTGTTGGTTCATCAGCACAGAAAACCCAAACTGACTAGCGGGAAATCCCAGCTTGCAATTTAATGGAACACTGACTGTGTTTACTGGTGGAGTCACTTCTCCCTCAGGCAGGATGCTTCACAGAACTATTAAATTCAATGTTGCAGCATCAATATAAAGAGCCAAAACTCCCTACCTGGGCTATTATATCTAATAGTGAGAAGAGCTGCTCCCGCTTTTACCCCTTGCTTCTTAGACACAAGCATGCTGGCTATGAGGTGGTGGCACCTGTATATTTGCTTCTGATTTACTGCAGATCCTTTATCTTGTAGGAAGGCACCCCACCTGCAGAATTAGATACTAGGCTTGGCTTTTAGAAATCTCAACCCTGCGGCTATGGAGATATGGTTTCTTTCAGAGCAGTCACTGAGCCTTTCTGATAACTTATGCAGACCTTTGGTTGGAAATGCAAAGCCCTAAGCTCATCAGTTTCTTCTCCAAGCTCTCCAGCTCACTTAGAAGCAACCAACCTTATAGTATACTGACTGTGTATTTAAGGACTATATTTCTACTAAAATGTTCTATAGCAGCAACTACTTGGTCATCCAAAGCCTTTACGTACTGTAGGGATTTGACTCCAGGTGACTACAGACAGTACTTTAGGTGACATGTTTGTCACTCTGGGCCATACTGTGTACCTTTGACCAGGGGAAACACAGCCGTCAATGCCTTTAAAGCTAACCACTCAGAGAACCAATGCCAGATTCCCATCCTCACCTTCTGTTCTCCTGGACTACTTCTGGTATCAGTAACTTTTTCAATGAAGGCTTAGGCAGGAGAACCGGGTCCCTATGAGAATGACGGGATGAGGGATTTATTGTAGGAATTAGACTTTACACAATTATGGGGGGAGATACAGAGGTGAAGATCTAGAAGTAGTATCGTCTCTTCAGCCTTTCCAGTTTTTACAGCAACTTGTACCCATTGGCCACAGACATTCTTGCACTCCAAGCCCAGCCCCTAGAGGAAATTGTGTTTTGTCCTCCTTCGCTTTGTTTCCAAAGCAAAGCTGCAGACTCTTATCAATGAGCTAAAAGCTCACCGTCTTCTTTTTTCTCTTTCAACCTATTACATGTCATTGAATCCATTCATTCATTCAACAAATTATTTCTTAGGCACCTACTAATCTAGGAGCTGGAGATACATTACTGAAAGAAATAGGGAAAAAAAAAAAATCCATGCCCTACAGAGCTTGCATTCTCATAAGACGATAAACTAGGCAATGTAGTTATGTAGGTTGGAAGATGAAGGACGGGGGCTATTGAGAGGGAGACGGACAAGCCTGCTACGGAAATCCCCCAAATTGCGCTTGGCCTTGTTGGTCTCGCTCAGTCTTCCCCAGCCTTGCCTGGCATGCCTTGTCTTTCGCTGCTCTCCAACACTAACCCCACCATTCTGTGTCCTTTCTCCCTGCTCTTTTAACAAGCCTTGTCTTTCCTAAAATCAAGCATCCCCGCCTCTGCAGCATTCCTGGGGGGAGCCACTCCCAGTGCCTACCGAGGCTTCCCTTTTTGATTCCAGGCTGTGATGCCTTCTCAGGCTAAGTTTTCAGCCTCATGTATTCCCAGCACGTCTCCTTCTGCCACCAGATCTCTCCCGCCTCTCTCACACGCACACAGCATCAATGGTACAGTCACTGCTTCTGATCCTGATTTGCAAGTTTCTATTTTCCATGGGCTGAATCTCGAGCAGGGTGAGTGAAGTGAAGCAATATCTCACTTCACAAAAACCGTTGTCAGGTTGCCAGAGCACAGAGAACACGCACAGTTGAGAAATATACATGAGAATGGCTGCAGAAAATAGACTGAGGTGGGGCAGGAGGCTGATTTTCCCCTGGAGACATGAGCAGGTGTCATCCCTCCCCCCTCCCCCGCACCCCCCCCAATGGGATGGGAATGGTACTCTGCCCTGGTGATTGCCAAGGCACAGGTCCAGTGCTCTTTCCTGGGCAGACTTGATGTTTCCCAGTGCCTAGGGCAAGGGCGAGCTTAGTCCCGTTTTTGGGACACAGGGCTTAGAAACCGCACTTCCTTACATCTACGGGCCCAAGGGAGTGAGAGGTACCCCTGTGTGCTTGTTAGGACTGGAGGCAACACGCAGGGTGAAGACCTGGAAACTGTGCCCTACAACCTGGAGTCATGCTTTGGTTCTCATCTAACACCATTACTCAGGGCGATTAGCGGTCAACACTGCCTCAAGAGCACATCAGGGAGTGGTGGGGTGTGGAGCTGGTGTGGAGCTGACTCCTCGATTGTTCTCCCCATCCGCAAGTCAGCCCTCAGAGTGGTCCTATCACCTCCTGTGGGAGTCTAGGAAAAGGTTTCCAGGCAAGGGAGGGGCAAGCTTAAGCTTTCCTTTGAATAATTTCTAGTCTGATTTTCACAGTGGAGGCAAATTTCAACTCCAAAGTCAACGCTCAGAAAATTCTCCTGGGAGTCTAAGGAAACAGTGTAAAGTCCTAAGTACAGGCTGCTTTCCTATTAATAGTTCTTATTAATATCTGTATACTGCTTTTATCAGTTATAAAGCACTTCCATGTATACAGCCCTGGGATGTTTCCCAGATGAGAAATAGGCTCAAAGAGGTCACACAGGAAATATGTGGAAGGCTCAGGACTTTGACCAAGACATTCTGACCCCAAAGCCTGTGCTTTCAATATACCACAGTGCACAACATTTTGCCTATTAGACTGTAAAATATTTGCAACCATTCTTTCTGAGACTATTGTTTTGCCTGGGAGTTTATTTGTAATTCTGATGTGATGAAAATCTTTCTGTGGACCAATAGGAGGCAGCATGCTTTATTGTAAAGAGTGGTAGATTAAAACTCATGAGCCTTGAATTCGAGTCCCAGCTTAGCCACTAGATAGCTGTAGGACACTGAACCAGCTTGTTAACCCCTCTGGTCTTAAATTATATTCAACAAGGGGCTCAAACTTGATGATATTTGTACTGTTTTACAGAGCTCAAATTCTCAAGTAAACTCCATCCAGTTGGGGAAAACCATGCGGGAGCCCCTGAAGACAAATTCTCTGAAATACAAGCTCCTGTTCAGAATGTCCCATCAAGGGCTTGACTTCTGGAAAGTCAAAGATTTGACCTAAGAGCACTGGTAGCTGAATGGCCATAACTTTGTGCCCCTGTTTTGGTTATGTAGGGCTATGTTGGCTGGGCTTAGCTGGGTAGGTCTTCTGCTCCCTCTGGGGTCATTTATGTGGCGAAATGTAGCTGGGGGTTTAGGTGGGGCTGGAATGTCCAAGGTGGCCCCATTCACACACGGGGGCCAAGGTTCTGGCTGTTGGCTGGAGATGTCAGCTCTCCCTCACCTGTCCTTCCAGCGGGATAGCCCTGACTTTTTTTTGTGGCAAATTTGGGCTTTGAAGAGGGTGAAAATGCAAGTTGCAAAGCCTCTTTGGGCCTCAGCCTAGAAGTCACAGGTGCTCAATTAGTCAAAGGAAGTCAGGGCCACCTCAGATTCAAAAGGAGGGGAAATTGACTCCTCCACCACTTGATGGGAGTAGTGGCAGAGTGCCTTTGCGAACGCGTACACAGCATACCATCTTCAGAAACATTCTGCAAAAGGAGAAGGAAACTCTCCATGAAAGAACTGGTGATACAGGAAAATCGGGTAAGGCCAGAAGACTCGGGATCCTTGGGTGTGCTCTGTCTCTCAGAGATCTCCTTAACACTTTGATTCCCCAGAAAGCCATGGGCTTCTGGCGGTGCGTTGGTTGAATGGATTATCTATGACCAGTTGTCTGCTTTAAGCCATCACCCCACAAGATCCTTCTCTCCACCTCAGGCTCCTCCCTGCACCATTTCCCTACCTCTTACCCCCACCCCACTCCTATTGCGTCTCCAGACTTTTGTACTTGAGCTACTTGATTTTCCTGGGAGTCGAAGGCGAGGGTGTCTGGTGGAGAGTCTTCTTCATCTGCAGCTTGAATAACTGTGCCTGTCCGTGTTCAAGGGTGTATTTTTAATGGATTGTTACAGAGTGTGTCATCTGGAGACCACAGTTTGGCTGCCCCAGGGTGTTGTTTTGTTTTGTTTGACTTGTGTTCTTTTTATGGGCTTGCATTCCCCAATTTGGCCATGGACTCCAACAAACTCTCTTGTTTTACACCAAGGCTGCCCCCTTTTTGCTCATTTCTATCACCTGTCATTGTCCTGAGGGCGTTTATATTTGCCTCCTTCATCTAGTCCAACACCCGCAATTTACAGGCAAGGGAAACAGGATGAGGTAGATTGACTTCTCCAAACAAAACAAAAAACCATCCAACCTCTGCTTTCTCACTTATAGTCTCTTTTCACCCTTTCAACAACCCAGTGCTAAAGTACACAGATGGGAAATTAGTATTTTGGGGGTTAAAAAAAGGCCCACAGCCTGGGTGTCTTGGTTTCTTTTCCAAAATACTTTTCAATAGGGTATGCAGTGTTGGCTTGGAGCATAAGGAAGGAAAAATATTTGCTGTTCCTCAGGTTAAGCCAGCATTTTCCTGGGATTCTCTGGGATCATTTGGACTCTCCCTAAGCTCAGCCCCTAAGTATAGAGCATACTTCATTTGGTGTCTTTGAAAAACCCTGAGCAAGTGATGCTGATTAGAGATCTCCATGAATCACTTCACTTGCAATCTTAAAGCAAATAATAAAAGGAAATGTGAAACTCAAGTGAGCATATTACTTTGTGCAAACACTGCAGCATACATCTTTCACCTGCATTGTAGACTCCTAGAGAATAGGGAGCATTCATTCATTTGCTCAGCATCTGTAACAATGAGTAGAAAATAGTAGGTATTCAATGAATAGTTGAAAGCAGGAGTGGATTTTTGGGGGTTCTTTAAGTGAGACCTCTTTGCTGTCTCCTTGGATTAGTAGTTAGAGACCTGGTAACCAGGCTGGCCTCTTCTGAAACCTTATGCAAACCTCCCTGAGCCTCACTTTCTCATCTCTAAAATGAGGTTAGAGAAAGCAATCGCTTGTGTTTGTTCCAGGTTCAAAATCCCATAATTCTTTCATATTATATTGTTTCAGGAAATGGGAAAAAATACTTCAGTCAAATATTTTCTAAGTTTCAGTATCAGTTTCTTATTTTTTGAATTTTGGAATTTAAACCCTCCTACTAAAAGAAGCAATCAGTGATTGAGAGACAAGCTCGGGAGGTTACGCTTGAGTTGAAGAAATGCATTGCCTCATGGTAGCTATTGGGTGTGAGTCCCTGTGGCTCATTTTTATTTTACACAACCAAATCCTGGAACAAATGAGAGTCTTGGGAAGGAGAGAGCCAGAATAGCCTATGGGTTTCAACTATTAAAAATATTGTACATTTAATAGATTACAAGATAGACTGAGAAACTTACAAACTAGGAGGTAATTATTTTTAAGTTTTCCTGTATTAGGAAGATAGGCACTTCCTGAATATTCCACTATGAATGTAAACAGGGACATAGTGTCTGGCATCTAACTAATACTCAATGAAACTCTGCTGAGTGAGCAAATGTATGAATCAATGAATGATCTATGCTGATTCATTCTTCACTGAGTTTTTTTTTTTCCCTTCTTTCTCTTTTTTCCTCTCTCCTGCTTTGAAAGTTATGCATACTTTTCATATTCTTTTAGTGGTTGCCCTTACTTCTGCTTTCCCCCAGGTATAAGAAAATGTAAGTCTCCTTAAATCTGATTCCCAGTCTCACTCCAAAGAGGCAGCCACTGTTACAATCTTGTTATTTTTTCCTGAGAGTTAGAGGTAGATTTTCTATGATGCTAATGAAGCTGAGCTTTAGAGAAACTCACTTATATGCTCTAACATTTTAGTACATATTTAAGTGTGAAGTTATTATTTCTATTCTCCTCCCAAGAGGAGGTGCAGTACACACAAGGAATTGCATGATTTTCCCAATTTATATAGACAGAAATCTGGAGAATGTGTGTGGGAATGGATAATAAGAGTGTGTGATTAAGGTAGAAAGGAATATCACGTTGGAAAGCCTTAAAAGTGGGGCTGAGGGGCACCTGGCTGGCTCAGTCAGTACAGCATGCGACTCTAGGTCTCAAGGTATTGAGTTCAAGCCCCACGTTGGGCATAGAGACTACTTTAAAAAAACGGGTCTCAGGTTTCAGAGGGAGGAGGTGGGGAAATAGAGGGAGGCAGAGGAGGAAGAAGGAGGAAGGGAGAGAGAGAGAGAGAGAGAGAGAATTCTACTTGTGGACAATGGCTTCATCCCATGCCTTTTGGTTCCAGGCTGCTCTCCATCTTCCCATCCTTACTGCCTTTCTTATGGATTGTGAACTTGCTTAGTCAGTCCCTACGTTTGCAAACACCAATTCCTTGCAATAAATCTCTTAAAACACCATCTCCTATTGCTTCTATTTCTCTGGTTAAATCTTCCTGTTTAACTTGTCCCTGAGTTCAAAGTGCACTTTTCAGACTGTTCTTTTCCTGCCTTACTGTTTTGTTCTATTTCTTGATTGATCTCTTTAAACATTTTGAAAATTTTTATTTAGGAGTCTTTTTTTTTTAAGATTTTATTTATTTAAGAGAGAGGGAGTGAGCCAGTGAGAGAGAGAGAGAGAGCATGAGCAAGGGGAAAAACAGATTCCCCACTGAGCCGGGAGCCCAACATAGGTTTCGATCCCAGGACCCTGGGACCATGACCCAAGCCGAAGGCAGACGCCTAACCTACTGAGCTACCCAAGTGCCCCTGTTTAGGAGTCTTTCAAAAACAGTTCTGTTATTAGGAGTTCTTGACTGCAAATTCTCTCATTTGCTGCAGTGATGCCTCTTTTTTCCTGTGGTGTGTAACTTTTGAGTATGTACTTTACTTCAGCAGTGGTTTTTCTCTATGGAGATCTGTGTGATTTGGGTTGGGGAAGTATCCTTCTGTTGAGTTGTCTCTGTAGTGAAGTTCCACCAGGGACCCAATGACTGTCACCAGCTCCAGACTGTTTCATGCTAATTTACTGCCCTTGAGTACCTGCACCTTGCAGGTAATATGAATTCAGATCCCTCACCTGCATAGGGCACAAACCTAGCTTCCAACACCGATGTTGACTCTTTTCCCATTCACATGGTCCCAAGGAGATGGGAAGAGTCCTTCCATCATCTTTCAGTCAGTGGATAGAATATTTTTATTTGAACTTCCTGAATGGGCATTAATGCTGTGACCCTCCTCTTTGTTCAGGTAGCTCAGTTCTAGATCCAAGCAGACGTAGAACCTGGCGCTGGAATCCCCCTCTCCGGGTGCTAGAATCCCACCCGAAGACATTATGGGCTAATCTGGTAAGGCAGTGAGCTGTTTGGATCAGGCTTACTTTCAAACCTCTAACTTCTAGCTCATTCTTTATTTCTGACGTGGGATGGGTTCTCTTTCTTGGTTTCGATCTTACTGTAAGGCCGTATGTGAAGAATAGAGAGATTTCCCTCATCAGTTTAACTTACCATATTGACTAGGAATGGCCCTAGGTGTAGTTTAAGGAAAATTACAATACATCCTTAGTATATTCCATGTTCTTTATGTCCAGAGTCTCCGAAGAGATAATTTTCCATTTATCCTTAAAGACCACTTCAAAGGTTTCCTTGGAGAAAGCTGTCCTCGTTTGCCAGGGTCCACCTCTTTCTTGTCATACAATTCCCTCTTCATCCAGAATTTACTCATTACCCTCAGATATGCACAGATTATTTTCTACAGTGAGTATAATCTTCCCCTTGTTCCTAGTGCCCATTCCCCTCAAAACTGGGAATGAGAGAAGGCCGTACTCTGGTTATTTGAAGAACTTGAGATTATTTTATTCTTAGTGAGGAGGTCAATTTTTATTCCATTTCAGGCTTTGAGAAGACTTTACTCTAATTTTCTTTATTTTCCTCTTTGCTTGTAAAGGCAATGGCAGGGGAGGGAGGATTAAGACTGGAGTTCGGGAGGGGAGCTGCTTCTATTCCTTTCCCCCTTTCTCCCCACCTGGATCTTAGACTCTGCCTAGTTCCCTCTCATGCTGAATGAGGCTCATCAAAGTCTAAGTGACTCAGCAGCCTTAAGTCTCAGAGAGATTTTTATCCCTTCTGTTTATACCCAAAGGGAGACTGTCACTTACAGAGGCCATGGAAACAAGTGAGCCCTTCGAATGTAACACAGTGCGAGAAAGGCGACAGATATTCTTAGCAAAATACGTTGTAGGAGAGGTGCTGGCTGGGGTTTAGTCATTATAGCTGAAAAGTGCTAGTTGTCTTTTAAGACACTTGACCTGAGGGCTTCACACTCCTTTCTGTAGTGAGGCTATGAATTGACCCCTCCACATTCGATCCACTAGGGGGCACCAGAGAAGACACAGAATGACTTAGTAAGTCACATGACTCACTGAAGGAAAGACAAGATCCAGTACCAAGGAGTGACGCTTGAAGACATACAGAACTGGCTAGAAATGTCACCCATGGACTTGACGTGGTTAGGAATTTTTCAGGGGATGAGAAGCCACGGGACTGGCTGAACATTCTTTAGGACTGTGTGTGTGTGCTTGACTGGCTGACAGTAAGACCATCTCGTTTTAGGTTTAACGACCTCTCCCTTTACGACAGTAGGCAGGGTTACGGTGGAAAAAGAAACATCACGTGTCAGAGCAAAAACAGCCCTAGACCTGGAAGATTCTGATTTAATCACACTGCTTCTAATATTAAGGCCTCTTGATTCTTTCTACCCTCACCATCAGCTGCAGCAAGTCAGATTTCATGGATCTGAGCAAAGAGCATTGAACCATTCTTATGATTTATTAACTCACTGCACCTTCCAGCAGAGTATCATGAATAATTTGTGTTGTACTTACCACACAGAGGAAAGAGTGCAGCAGTTCATTTTCCAGTAGCCAAACCTAAGAGTGACTTTTGGGCCCGTTGGTTATTATTTGATCAATTGACCCCTCAGTGAACCATGCATCTGGGTTAAAAGACAGTTGATGGTGAAATTAAGTTGAATTTCATGAATCGAGGCATTCACACTGAAGGAAAATATTCCTTTCACAAACTGCAAGACCTTCACAAATTGGGTGAAAATGGGTTCTTTTAAAATGATGCTCTGGGTTCCAGCTTAATTTTACACTCTTTCTGTGCTGTTTTAGGGAAATGGTGCTTTCTTTACATGGCTGGGCATGAAACTTTCCTGGTTTATCTGTAATAGCAGAAGCTTGTTCTACTTTCTCATCCAAGTAAGAACAAAGATGGTTAAAGAACAATCGGGAAACAACCGAGGACATCTGCTTATCAATTTGCCATTTTTATAGGCGCTGGCCTTGAAATTCAATGGCAAATGGGTTTCACTAATTTGGGAAGAGAGAACAAATGCTACTACTTTTGTGAAAACTAATGCTTTCACCCAGGAAGAGATGGAAAGTTAACTCTAAAGAAAACAGTAATGACCAGAAGTCAGCCTGGGCTCAGGTCACTTCACTCCTCTGGATTTTGGTTTTCCAGAATGAGGTCTAAGATCCTTTCCCACTCTGACGTTTTATAGTACTTGAGCAGTGACGGTTCCCACCTTTCTCAACACTCAAATCTGGGAATCTGGGAACAGGCAGCTAGTGTGTGTCTGGTACGCACGCACACACACACAGGTGTGCACACGCACGTGCACGCATGGGTGAGCGCTTTCCTCCCCCAGCCTCTTCTTGACACGATGGCATAACCTCACTGTGGTAGGTGGCCTCTACGATGGCCCCTGGTGGTCCTTGCCTCTGCAATTCATGCCTTTGTGTAGTCCTTCCAACCCCTGCAATGGGTGCCAGTGAGACTTACTGATTCATTTCCAATGAAAAGAAAACAGTGGAAGTGACCGTTCTGGGATTGGATTACAAAAAGACTGTGGCTTCGGTCCTGTCCGCTTGCTCCAAGAAAAGCCAGCTGCCATGTCATGAGCTGCCCCGGGAGAGGCTCCGGTATGACAAGGATCCGATGGCTCTGTCCAACAACCAGCAAGGACTGAGTCCTTCCAACAACTATGTGAGCGAACTTGTAGCAGATCCTCTAAGCTGCACCTGGATTTCTTAAGCCAAAAAACTCTGATTAATGTCTGTTGTCTTAAGATGCTAATTTTGGAGTAATTTCTTATGCATCATTAGCTAACTAATATACTCATCAAAGGCTTCACCTTCTAACTTATCAAACTTCTCGCCTTACCATTGCTGATATTTCATTCTCCATCTTCGAGTTGGGTTTATTAGAAGGCTGGGGACAGTGTTAGATGGGAAAATCATCCTTTCTTTGCCCTAAATGTTTAATGACTAATGATAAGAGCTTACTTGTATTGAGCACTTCCTACCTGCTTAGAATTATGTGCTAATGCTCATGGCAATTCCTTGAGGGTCAGTATTATATTGTACAAATGTGGAAATGGAGACATGGAGAGGGCAAATAATGCAGGATGGTAATAATGCAGGAGGTAAGCCATACACATGAGATGAAAGAGTAGTGGAGATACAGTGGTATTGACAAGGGAAGTGATACTCTCTCCACACCGTGAGCTGGTTAAAACTACAAAATGGGTATTGAGTTCCAGCTAGAGCGCCTCACATTAAAAAGGATTTTTGTATCACTTAGTGTAACATCATCCAGGTTCATCCATGTTGTTGCAAATGACAGGATTTCCTTATTTTTTAAGGCTGTATATGTACATAAGGATACACACACACACACACACACACAAAAGCACACATACCACGCACAATGGAATATTACTGCGTTGGACTGGGGTATATGTACACTACATTTTCCTCACCCGTTTATCCATTGACTGACAGGTCGTTTCCATACCTTGGCTATTATGAATAATGCTACATGAACATGGGAGTTCAGATGTCTCTTTGAGATTATGGTTTCATTTCCTTTGACTACATACCGAGAAGTGGGTTTGCTGGGTGCTCTGGTAGTTCTATTTTTAATATCTAAAGAAACTTCCATAGTAGCTGTAACCAGTTTACATTCCCATCAATGGTGTACAAGGGTTGTTTTTTTTCCCCTCTACATCCTTGCCAGAATTTGTTATCTCTTGTCTTTTTGGTAACAGCCATCCTAAGAGATGTGAGGAGATATCTCATTATAGTTTTGATTTGCATTTCCCTGGCAATTAGTGATTTGAGCACCTTTTTACATACCTGTTGGCCATTTGCATGTCTTCTTTGGAAAAATGTCAATTTGAGCCACTTGCCTATTTTTTAATTGGGTCATATGTTTTTTTGTTATTGAGTTGTATGAGTTCCCTATGTATTTTTAATATTAACCTATTATTAGATATTTGGTTTGCCAGTATTTTCTCCTGTTACCTAAATTGCCTTTTCATTTTATTTGTGTTTCCTTTGCTGGGCAGAAGCCCTTTAATTTGATATAGTCCCACTTGTTTATTTTGCTTTCAGTGTCACATTCAAAAAATCATTTCCAAGACCACTGTCAAGGAGCTTAACCCCTGTGGTTTCTTCTAGGAGTTTTATAGTTTCAGTTTTTACATTCAGGGATTTTAATCCACTTCAAGTTGATTTTTGTGTATGGTGTAAGATGGGCCAGACAGAGAAAGATAAATACTGCGTGGTATCATTTATATGCGAAATCTTAAAAAAAAAAAAAAAAGTCAAACTCACAGAAACAGAAAAGTGGTTTCCAGGTGTAGGATGGGGAGGCTTAGGGAGAGGCTGGTAAAAGGACAAATTTTCAGTTATAAGATGAGTAAGTCCTGAGGATCTAATGTATAACATGTGACTATAGTTGATAACACTATATTGTATCACTGAAATTTGCTATGAGAGTAGAACTTAAATGTTCTCACCCCCCCAAAAAAGGTAAATATGTGCAATGATGGATGTGTTCATTAACTCAAAAAAGAATTTTTATAGATCAACATGGGATGGTATGCCCATAAGGATATGATTTAGCTTAAAGGAAAAATCCAAAAGGAATATGACATACCTCTGTGTAAGAGAGATTTGACTTGTGTGGCTCTAAGTAACAGTTTGCATCATCAGGTGGAACTTTCAAAAAGGCAAATGCCAGCTCATTATAGGGAGGAACTCTATAACCATAACAAGGGTTTGGAAAGGATGGGTTACTTAAAACAGTTCAAACATATTTCCCCTGGGGTACTCACCCTGGTGGTGTCCACTCCTCTGGGATGGGTTAGAAGAGATTTGGGCATTAGGAAGGACTGGAATGAAAGTTCCATGAGGAACTTTCCAACTGAGATTTCATGATTCTGGACGTTGATCTGAATTATGATGGCCCAGACCTCTTGGCCATTATCCAAGTGAATTTTTTTTTCCGTTCCTCATCTTTTCATGCTTCTAGCCAGAACTCTTACTGAAGTAGCTAAACAAAATATCCTAACTGAAACAGAAATTTGTCTATGTTCTGGGCTGGTTCACAGCCCCCTGGTTCTAGTACAAAACCAAGTGTGTTTCTGCAAAGAAATCCAGGACACCTCTTTGCTCCATGTCAGCCTGGGGCCACTCCTCAGTTGTACATTTTAGGAAAAACAGAATATTCATAAGACTATTGACTAATTTTATTTTTTTAAGCCAGGGTCCTTAATCTCTCTCCCTCCCTCTCAGTGATACCGAGTCTTGACCACACAATGAAAGATGGAATTCTAAGTACTAAAAAAATGTCAATAAGTACTTGTTTAATAAATGAACAAATCTTTATCTTGGCAGGACTGAGATTCCTTCTTCCTTCCTCCCACCGAGTTCCTCTTGTGAGCTATTGCAGGGCAAGCAGAGAGATCAGGACAGAGTCTGTTTTCAAAAGCTCCCAAATGCTTTTGTGTACTACCTAGTTCCATAAAGTTTTGATTATTTATAACAGATATCAGAAATGATATGACTATTTGACAAAATAAATAGATGATTGAATTTTGGTATCACGTGATATGTCTTATAATCACCACATAAGTGGTCATTTTTATGGTTCAGGAATGGATTGCTTTCATTAAATAAATATTCCTTTTGATATATTGTTCTTATTTAGAAGAGCTGGACTGCCAATTTTCTAAATCATAGTGTATTCAAATATACCAACTGCAAAACCATATTGAACAGCAGTTTTTCTTGATGATTCAGAAGATACTTTAGAACATATAGAACCACAGAAGCAACATTATGAATGTGGACTTTTATATTATTGTAGATGTAAAGAGAAAAAATAAGAATGAAGAGGAGATACGGTTGTGCCAGAGAGGCTCTTGGAAAACAGAGTCAAGTGATAAAAGTTAACACCAGTGTTGAGATTAAGTAATAGCAATGGCATCTAAAGATAGTACTCTTTCAAGGCCAGGAATAGGAAGAGCTGGAATGTAATCGATGATGTTACCATTTCCAAGAGAAGAAACCCATCAACCAAAAGTAGGTGATCAACACGAAACACAAAACATCTCAGTGTCCGCTCAGCACTGGTCAGGGATAAGGGATTGTGTGTAGGGGTTACTGAAGGAAAGGGGAAACTTTTATACAAAAGGAGGGCATTGGACAGGTGTTAGCTGACGGAGAATTACTGAAAATGAAAACATAGGTAAAATTTGAAAAGTAGAATTCAAAGTTGGATTTGATAGAAGGCTTTATGAAAGAGAATGAAAAGTGGAAATATTTTAACATTAAGACGAGTTAATGCAAATAAAAATATAAGAGAGAAATTTTGGCCAAATGTGCCCAGATAAATCACATAACCAGTAAGATACAGAACATGGAAAGTACCTTGTTTCTGCCTTCTAGGGACTTTAAGAGTGGAATAAGTCAAGGATGCTGACGGAGATAGAGATCTTGACAAAGACTGAATTTCAGTGCATCACTTTTAGCTACCTAGTTAAATGGAACCCCTAATTATATTCTAAAAATAAAATCCATATGTAAGGGAAGTAATTAAGGAAAGATCAACTTGTTAGCTTTTCCCTTGAGGGAAAAGATGGTTAGAAGGGATCTGTGTAGCAAAGAATAAGCCCATAAAGAAGATGGTCTATCAGCTGAACACTTCTGGGTACCATGTGTACCTGTATTGACTGTTTTAGTCATAACCAGTGTATATAAATCAAGTGTTGGCAAATCTATGATGTTTACTTGTTTATATTAATGGGAAGGAACGTTGGTGTGGGATTTGGTAGAACACACTCTGCTACTGGACTGTGTGATTGGATTGGAACGGGAGCAATTGTACCAGTCGGTTCTTCCGATTCAGTGGTCATTAGTCTTACGGTTCTTAAACTTGACCATACGTTGGAATCACCTGCATCCCCTGAGCATGTGCTTGGTTAATTTCAAGCAGGGCTCATTAAGAGTAGGTTGCTGGTCCCCACCCCCAGAGATTCTGCTTCACTAGATCTGGGATAAGGCTCAAGAACTTGCTTTCTGGGGCGCCTGGGTGGCTCAGGCTGTTAAGCCTTTGGCTCAGGTCATCATCCCAGGGTCCTGGGATCAAGCCCCATGTCGGGCTCCCTGCTCAGTGGGGAGCCTGCTTCTCCCTCTCCCTCTGCCTCCACTCTGCCTACTTGTGTGCTATCTCTCCATCAAATAAATAAATAAAATCTTAAAAGAAGACCTTCCTTTCTACAAAGTTCTCAGGTGCTGATTATGCTGCTACATCAGCATCACAAGTTGAGAATCACTGGGCTAGTTTTTAGGGCATTGACATGACTTAGTTTCTGAGCCCCCAGTGCAGAGGACCAGACCCCAAACAGTGGTGACATCTACATAGATGCCATCTTAGGAAGTTTCTTGATGGCTAGCTAACTATCCCATCCCTGAAGACTACTCTATCTCGGAAAGCATCTTTTAATTATTGATCAGGCTAAGTTATTACCTATAGGTCAAATCTGTCCTGATCTTATGATTTATATCAGAAACTGTTCACATTAGTAAATTCCTGATTTTCACTTGGATTACTTGTTATTTACTAATGTCATAAGATCAGACAATTCTACTATTGCCTTCTACAGAATACAGTTTAGCTTCTTTTCTGCAAGTTGATTATAATATCTAGAAGTCAGAGTGGTCTTTTCCAAGATAATTTTCCACTGTAATCTGCATCAGTGTCTTTTGGCTCTCTAGAATTAACTCAACGCAGTTTCTATCACTTCTGCATCAGTAAAAGCTGGTATTAGATGATGGTTTTCAACCATCCATTCTTCCAGTTCTTCACAAAGCTTTCCAGTTGGTTGCAGTTGCAAACTACTCTCTTCTACTCTGTTTCTTCCCTCTGCCCAGTGCTGACAGTTTGAAGTTGCACGACATAAAAACTCAGTATACTATTTTGTCTTGACTGACAGGATCTGACCACATAATTGCTTCTTTCCAAAGCTGTTACCTCCTCAATTTCCCTCACTGTTCCCTCTTATTCTCTAAGCAAGTCACTCTTAAACTTTTAGAGAATTTGTGCCCAATAGAAATATCATGTGAACCACAAATACAAGCCTCAAATATATTTTGGAATGTCTGGTAGCTATATTAAAAAAGTAAGAAACGGGTGCAATAAATTTTATAATATATCTTATTTAACCCAACATATCCAAAATAGTCTCATTTCAATATGTAATGAGTATAAATAAAAGCTATTAATGAAATAGGCTACATTCTTTCTTTCATATTAAGTCTTCAAAATCTGGAGCATTTGACACAGCACATCTTAATCTGGACCAGCTGTATGTCAACAGCCACACATGGCTAGTGGCTACCATGTTGAACAGTGGTTTTAGAGCCTCTGGATTCTCTGAATTTATTAAGATTTTATTTATTTATTTGACAGAGAGAGAGACAGCGAGAGAGGGAACACAAGCAGGGGGAGTGGGAGAGGGAGAAGCAGGCCTCCTGCGGAGCAGGGAGCCCGATGCGGGGCTCGATCCAGGGACCCTGGGATCATGACCTGAGCTGAAGGCAGACGCTTAACGACTGAGCCACCCAGGCGCCCTGGATTCTCTGAATTTATTCCTCCAGAATAAAGCAACTAAGTTCAAACTCTGTCAGGAGTTTTGTCTGAAGCCCATCCCTGGATGGGGTTTGTAATCCCAGGTTAAAATTCTTGCTCTTAACATTCCTCAAGCTCCCAAAGGATCTGGTGTTCGGGTCTCCAGCAAATAGTGACAAAGCAGCCCTTGCTTTTGTGGCATACATGGGCGAGGGAGGGATGGGCACGCTGGCCAATCAGAACTTTAAAATGTGGGTCTTATGTTCTTTCTGCCTCTGGGTTTTGGGTGCTAGCATCCCAATTCCATCACATCCTGTACTCTTCCGTTCTTACTTCACTCTCAGTTGCTACAGGTGTGTGTGTGGGGGGGGCAGTGGGGGGTGGCAGGAAAAGAAATGAAAGGAATTAAAAGTAATAGAGACTTCTTGTTCTAGCCTACCAGGGAAACCAGGATCACCTGTAGTAGATATTCTTTGTACTCGTGACAGGGGCTTATGGATAAGTAAGAAAGAGGATTTGTACTTAAATATCAAGAACATTCCAATGCTTAGCCGGTTATACTGTCCACCCTTTCATCGTTTGCATCGTCCTTCTCCAAATTATTTGTCCTCTGGTGGATCTTGACAAAGTGCCTGCATGCAAAACCTGGATGAGCCAAATTGATTTGCCTATAATTTGTTTGTGAAGTGATCAGGACGTGGTTGAAGTGATTTTAATTTTGGAGCCCAAGTCACCAGTCTGTCTTTTTGTCAGGCAATTAGTTCCGCTAGCTGGGCAAGAATGCTGTGATACAGGAGCCAAGGGGAACCGGGCAAGCAGAGGCAGTATAGCCTCTCTTTTTGCTTCCTCTGTGTGTTCCTCATGCCAGGCTTCTTTTGTCTCTCTGGTTTATTTGAGGTGAAATCTGCTGAGCACCAGGCTCTGTGACTTTGCTGGGCATCATGCTGTGGATAAGTGCTCTGGATAAGGACCCAGAAGGAGGTCAGCAGAGGAAACCCTAACAGTAGTTACTACTTCTGGCAGGGTGTTAGGCTCTTCACCATGTGTTACTACTTCTGGCAGGGTGTTAGGCTCTTAGATTCATTTCATGCACTCGACAACATCAAATGACAGGTATTAATACCTTCATTATACTGATGATGAAATCAAGGGGCAGAGGGAGGTCGGTAATTAACCGTAGTGCAGAGTCATGGCTGCAACATGGGTGCTTTTAATCCCTGGACTGCACTGCCCATTCGGCCACACAGAAGCCATGGCCTTTTGGACTTTGGGGAGGAACCATGTTGGGATAAAGAGGCAAGCTAACAGTAACCTCAACAAGGCACTTCTACCTCCGAGGGCAGGGACTTGGGAAGTATCCTCCAAGCGCAACGGAACCTGCTTCATCCTCGGCACATAGGAAGCACAACCATATTTGTTTAGTGACTACACTACATTATCCCATCTGATTTTCACAATGAGAGGCAGCCAGGAAAGGTATTATTATCTTTTTTTTATGATGACTTTCCCTGAATTTAAAGGAATATCTCATATTCCCAAAGTGATTCAAATAAATTTCCAAGTCATTTTAAATTGTCACATGGACAACTTAACCTAGAAAGATTTGAAGGTCCCAGAAGCAGGGACTACCTCCTGTACATCTTGTATCCCTTCCCCCCACAGTGCAGAGTACATTGCTATGGTCACAGAACGTTCTGTCGGACAGTGCTACTCCAGAGGCAGGCAGAAGCTAGTTGGTGATGACCTAACATAATACCCTACTTCAGAACCAGAGGTAGAACTTAATAATTTTTGAATGAATAAATGAATGAATACCGCAATGGAACTATTTTCTTAATATAGACTAAGCTAATTACGGTGATCAGTCATAGGTTGAATTAGAGCTTTCCAGAGTAGCTGACTTCATTTTTCAAAATGAATCATCAAAAAGAGCAGAACAACTCATTTCTTAAAGATGTCAAAGTGCAATTTTAAATGTCATGCTAAGTAATGGCAAGATGCTGGCGTGGGCTAGTCAGTGATTACTGCTATTTAACAGTAATTCAGAAATAAGGCAAGAGCGATGTTTGTACCAATATGGCATTGAAATAGTCAAAACCAACTCCAGTTAGATAATGAATTCATATTAATAATGCATTTCATTTATTTTGTACCATTTTTCATGAAGTTTAAAGTGAGTCATGGTTATTATTTTAGCTAATATGATGTCATCTATCTATGCCAGAAGACTGGCATTGCCTTTTCAAAAAATGACAGAGAAATGAAAAAAAAATAAGGTTTTGATGATGATGATGCCCAGTGGGAATGATATCCTGAGTCCCCTTTTCTGGTCCTGTGATTGTCTCACCTATATTTTGGGGGACACGTGAATAAAGATGAGTAAAATAGACAACAGAAAGGCTTGGTTTATTGCACTAAGCTCCCCAGAAAGTGCAGCTTATCTTATATTGTTCTATGCCTTAACCAGCCCCTTTGGGGAGAAGTGCTTTTTAGCAATTCAGCAAATTGGTATTTTGTGGAAAGACAGCAAAGGCTGTGGCCCATTTAACCCCTGATGTTCCTTACTTTAACCAGTCTCATCTGTACCAAAACCTGTCCTTAACTAAGACTGATCTCATACAGTTCAAGGGAGGGGCATATCTCCAGGGTAAAGCAACCCATTTATTCACTTACTGAATGTCTGCAAATGCCAGACAAGTGCTAGGAACACAATGACGAATGGTACACAGTTTCTGCTCTCAAGGAGCTCTTGGTCTCCTGGGACCTCAGGTGAGTAGACTGGTAATTACCACAGGGGGTGACCAGCGCTATAATGGGGGTGAGCAGAGGCTTCTGAGGAACGGGGGATAAGAAAAGGCTTTCTGGGAAAAAAGGAACAAATCATGTCATGAAGCCGAGGTAATGGTTAGGTGATGAGAGAGGCAAAGAGAGTACAAAAAAGAGAGCAGGTGTTGATAGAAGAATTATGGGAAGTCATAGTGTCACGAAAGCCCAGATTCCAGAGGCCCCAGTGGATGGAATGCTGGCATGAGGCTCTGGAGCTGTGCTGTCCAATATGGTAGCCAATAGTCACCTGTAGCCATTTAAATTTAATTACAAATTAATTAAAAGTAAATAAAATTAGAAATGCAGCCCCTCAGTTGCACTAGCCCCACTTAAAGAGCTCACTAGGCACTTGGGGCTACTGTGGTGCCCCCGTGCAGATCTGCAACACTCTCCTCACCACAGAAATTCCATTGGATGGTGCTTCTCTAGAGGCAGGCAGGGGCCAGCCAGCGGTAACCTTTGAATGACATGCAAAGGTACTTGGACCTTATTCTGAGGACAATAAGATGCCACTGAAGTGTTTTATTCAGGAGAGGAGTATGATCACATTTATATATTAGAAAAGCCACTCTGCAGGACATGGAAGGAATTAGAGAGAGGCAAGACTGGAAGTTAGAGAGACCAGCTCAGAGAGCTTTTCATTCATTCAAGAAAGAGACGATGAGGGCCTAGAACAGGTATCATAGTAGAGAAGTGTATGGATTCAAGAACTATTGAGAGAGCTAATCAACATGACTTAAAGTTTAGGTGTGGAGGGCAAGGAAGGCAGAAGTTAAGGTTGATCCCTGCTTGGGCAGCTAGTGAATGATGGCACCCTTAGCCTAGAGAGGGAAAAAGGGAGAGGAAGGAATAGATCTGGAGAAGAGAGATGATAAATTCAACTTCGTTCTTGAATTTGAAGTCAACAATGAGGCGTCCAAGTGAGCTTACAGAAAGGCATTTGGATAGTCAGACCTGAAGCTTGGGGTACAAATCTGGGCTGGAGATAAAGATTTTTTTTCTTAAAGAATTTGTCTCTCTTTTTTTTTTTAAGATTTTATTTATTTATTCGACAGAGAGAGACACAGCGAGAGAGGGAACACAAGCAGGGGGAGTGGGAGAGGGAGAAGCAGACTTCCCGCTGAGCAGGGAGCCCGATGAGGGGCTCGATCCCAGGACCCTGGGATCATGACCTGAGCCGAAGGCAGACAATGACTGAGCCACCCAGGCGCCCCTGGAGATAAAGATTTTTAAGCCATCACCACATGGGTGACATTTGAAGCCATTGGAGTAGATGAAATCCCTGGGGGAGAGAGTGTGGCATGAGATGCTAAGCACTGAAGGCTGATGATGATGAGACCAGCCGTGAAAGAGGAGCCCAGAGAAGCAGCCAGAGAGGCAGAAACTATATGGGAGCCAGGTAAAGAGGATATTTTGGGAAAAAGGAGTGGTCATCACGTCAAGCGCTTTAGGGATGTCCTCTCTGTAACCCCTGTGTCATTTTTAAATGTCTACCTCATATTAGAGATATTTGTAACCACTCGTACGCTCTGTACTACTCTAAGCACATCGCGAGTACAGACGGGTTCTTCTATATCGTCACACCTTCATTTTTCCTCGTGTCAGTGTTGCATATAGAAGATACTCTTTTGATAGTTGTTTAATTACTTTCCAGCCTTCAAACTTAAGGCTCTTATTGGACTTAAATATATATAAAGTGTGTATCCTTTACATGTGTTTTCCTCTTAATGCAACTTTCTCTGATGGAATGAAAACGTCTCAGTTCCCAGGGAGGGTAAGGTCATGATAAACCCATAACTTAGCAGAATCTCATGTTTTCAGGAAACTTTGCAAATTGGGGGTGGGGGGGTAATTCCCTCCAAAACAGAAGAAATAGAACAAAGATGAATATGTTTTAATAAAAAAATTTTATTATGATTATTTACACCAGTTCCTTGATAAGCATATAAATGTAAACTTTTATCATTGGCATTATTTCACGTATGACTTATCCAAATTCAGAGTTAATACCGTCATTTGAGTGTACAGGTAGTGAGAAAATTTTATTATATTCACAGAATATACATACACGTGCATCCAAAATGTGTCCCGCGTTAAGCCAGTGGTATAGACACAGTCCCATTGGCCCGGCTTCTGGTCCGCAGGTGTATACTGGAGTCAGTGATGTCCTCCACATGCTCCTCGCTCTTCTTTTCCTTCAGGCTGTTGATGAATCTCAGGGTAATTTCATCCCACTCCTCTGGCAACAGCATCAGCAGAAACCCAATGCAGATGATGATGGTAGCGGCCAGGCGGACGACATTGAATATCACCTCCTGCTTCAGGAGATCCACAGCTAGGGGAGAAAAATCAGGTCTGTCATAGGCTATGACTGTTTCTAGGCCTCTCTGAGAACAAATGACCAAACTCAGTGCTACATCTAGAGGTTTCTAAGGTCTCCCTTGTTCTTTCAAGCTCATCTTTCCTTTCTCCATATTATTCTATCGTTCCCTTTGTTTGCTTTCTGTTCCTTCTCTCTAAGTCTCAGGCTTATCCTTCAAGGCTCGTGTCATCTCATTTAATTGCCTCTGCAAGTTTTATTTCTTGAAACTTCTCCTCTGCGTCCCTTCACACTTTTCCAGTTTCATTGGGCCGCTGATGATTTTTCAAATGAGCCAAGCTTGTTAATGCCTACATCTTGGCACATGCTGTTCTTTTTAAAAACATTTTTAGGGGCGCCTGGGTGGCTCAGTCGTTAAGCGTCTGCCTTCGGCTCAGGTCATGGTCCCAGGATCCTGGGATCGAGCCCCGCATCGGGCTCCCTGCTCAGCAGGGGGCCTGCTTCTCCCTCTCCCACTCCCCCTGCTTGTGTTCCCTCTCTCTCTGTCTCTTTCTCTCTCTGTCAAAATAAATAAAATCTTAAAAAAAAAACATTTTTAATTGAGGTGAAATTCCTATAAATTAAAATAAACTCTGTTCAAATGAATTTAGTGGCGTTTTGTATGTTCACAATGTTGTACAACCACCACCTCCGTCTGGTTCCAAAACATCTCCATCACTTCAAAGTATAACCCCTTACCCATGAAGGAGCTACTCCCCAGCTCCCTCCCCGACCTCCCAGTTCCTGTGTGGGGATCTGCTGTTGGTTTCCATGAGTTAACCTATTCTGGAGATTTCACATAAATGGAATCATACCACATGTGACTTTTTTGTGTGTGGCTTCTTTCACTTAGCATGACGTTTTCGAGGTTCAACCGTGGGGTAGCATGTCTCCACACTCCCTGCCTTTTTATGGCTGAATGATATCCCATTGTACCACAACTTGGTTATTAGTTCATCTGTTGATGGACATTTGGGTGTTTCCACCTTTTGGCCATTGTGAATAGGGCTGCAATGAATATTCATGTACAAGTATATTTTTGAGTCCCTGTTTTCCATTTTTCAGCATATGTACCTAGTAGTGGAATTCTTGGTCATGCATAGGCTGTTCTTTTTACACGGAATGCCTGTTCCTTCTCATATCCACACCATCCAGCTAATCCCTTTGTTAGTTCTCTCTTTTGGCTTCTTACAGGAAGCCTCCCTGGATGCCACTCCTGTGTGCTCTCAGAGCATTCATTACATACCTCTATCAAGACAATTCTGTTTCTACATTGTAACTACTCAAGTCCTCTTGTCTCCCTCTGTGTACTGCACGGTCCAGAGAACAGGAACTGTGTCTCACTCAGGACCCCTCACCAGCGTTAGCACTGTTCCTGGCACATCCTAAGTGCTCAGAAATGATGTGTTGAATGACCGGATCCCTGGGTGAATGAATGAACTTCCTTGACAACTCCTCTCCTCTCTGATATTTCTTTCCTCTGGATATCTTATAGTCCTAGGAGTCTGTCTCACACGATTTGGCATTTGCTAATAAATCACACTGTGGGGTTGTAAGTTATTTCATATATGTTGGGCTTGTTTTCTAAATTTGGTGAAAGTTTCTTATGGGAACAATAATATCCTTCCCCCCCGCCCCCTGTTTCTTCTACAGTTCTGCACACAGTAAGTGCTCAATGAACACTTGCTGATTGTCCTGGGGCAGAGAAAGGTGGGTACCCGAGACTTGGAAAAATAGAATTTTACAGTTAGAAGGACTGTACGGTGTTCCAAATCACTCACTTTCATTACTTGTTCCATTGACAGGTTGCATTAGGAAGATTATCCTGGAAAAATAGCTTCTCTTCTTGTCCCTGAAGTGAGTCCAATTGCTTTTTCCTGTATCTATTCCAGAGGGCCATCTGCTCTGCCCCCAGGAGAAGCTTCTGCCACTCCCCACGGATAGTCTGATGGGGAGCCAACACCCTGAACATTTCCTACACTTTTATTAGTGACGTTTACTTGAGAGTCCTCGGCTGGGATGCCTTTTGTTTCCACAGGACTTCCTCTAAAAATACTGCAAAATTAGGTTGTCAGGGAGATTACATGAAATCCAAATGATACATGTGGTATTTAATTCTAAAAGCACGACCGAGTAAAAACAGTGTTTATAGCTGCAAATTTTAAATCTGCTGCATAGTTATTCTGTTGTCTGCCACCTTCCCGATATTTAAAAACATCTTCCCAGGCAAGGGACATAATTCACAATTGCTCGAAGAAACAACACAAGGTGTAAAAGGAACACAAGCAAGAGACTGCGCACATGTCAAATCCTACAAGTACCTGCATTGCCAGGAACGCTGAGCACTGTCCCAATGGAGATCAGGATTGGGTATGTCAGCACCACACCGACATTCACCAGGATATTGAAGGCTGTTAAAATAAAGGATATAGATGATGAAGGGAAACTGATCTGCTGGGCTCTTTCCTTCTTAACATAATAGAACCAGTGTTTTTGCTAAACCTGCCTTCTACATTGTCTGCACCTTTGGTCAATTAATTCTCTAATTTGGGAGCCGGATGCACGTTTCTCGACTGAAGTAGTCTATTCTTTCTCCTCTGCCACCTTGACTGCCTGATCTCTTGCCACCTGGCTGGCAAGGGGCATATTGAGCAAATGCATAGCAGTGAAACAATCAATTCACGACTCTGCTTATTAGCACTATAAAGGTAGGCTGGGGCCAGCCAGAGGTTGAAAGCAGACAACGACTGAAGTTTGGGCTTTTTCCCTTTGTTACTTTGTTATATTATGACATATTCCTGATAACTAAAAGGCTCTCATGTTACTGCTAAAACGAAGCTCTATCCAAGGATGGCCTATGCGCTTTCATTTCCTTTCCCTCATGGTGAGCATCATACAGGCAAACAAAATTGTGTTCAGTGTAATGCACTGAACCCCAGGGACCTTTTCCGCATCCTGACTTGTGCACAGATTACCCAAGGGCAGGTCCATAGAACCAAAGGAAGTTGTAACTAGATATCTTCTAATTAATATCTTTGGATATTTTTAGTAAAATATAAAACAATCATCTACCTCCTACAAAAATGATAAAAAATACATGTTTTCAAAAGAAAAACAATTATAAAAAAAAGAAAAACAATGATAAGCTACACAGCATTGTTTTATTTTATTTATTTGTTTGTTTGTTTGTTTGTTTGTTTGTTTATCTTATGTAGGCTCCACGCTGGGAATTTGGGTTATGACTATTCCCAGCTAGATTGTTTTTGGCCAGGAAATTATCTAGGCACTTTTAATTAGGATGTTTGGATCTTAGGAGATCAAGACCTGAGCTGAGATCAAGAGTCTGACACTTAACCCACTGAGCCACCCAGGTGCCCCTACATAGCATTATTTTAATGGATTTCAATCCAGTGTTTGTTTTAGGGGTTGTTTAGATGAGTATTAACAACTATGAATGGTCCTCAATTCAGAGAGATCTCTTTGTAAATGACTCAACCATGTTGCCTATATCTCTATAGAGCCAAAGATGGTTCTAGAACTACTCCATTCAGGACAGTGTTTATTCTTCTATTGCTATCTACAATTCTTGCTTTAATTAAGCCCACTAACCTAGTTATCTGGAGTCACTTGTGGTTAGAGACAGTGGGTTTGACTTTCATAAAACTTGGGCTCCTTCATAATTATCACATAATAGTAGTGGCAGTTAAGGCAGAGGACCTTCCTAAGTTAATAACGCTTTCTCCTTCATGGCAGATCTACAATGAAAATGACTGTTCCTGCCCCTCAACTCTCTCCCCAGACTCAGGGAATCAACTATGGCACATTCTAGCAAGTCAGGAAATTTCTCAGTCCCACACAGACTCTGCTAAACTCCTGCATGGCTATTTTATTAGCTGAACTGGGTATTTCAGTGGATTGAAAGTATTGATGTTTGGGTGAGAACTGAGCCCTTCCCACTCAGCAAGAAACAGGTGGCTTCACCGAAATGTGTTGTCTGTTTTTAATTAGTTCTTTAGGTAGAACACTTACTCATTTTTCTGACAACCTAAGGACAAGAATATATAATTCAATATGTTATCTGTAGTATGGGGCCCAGCCCAAGTTGAAATGGGCTTCAGACATGTCAGGTGTGAATGCACCAGGCCAACCTGCATTTGGGCTTATGCACTCCCTGGCAGATAGCCCAACCTTCGAGAAGGAATGAGGCAAGGTGAGCCTAAGCAGATAAAAGCTGTAGTTACAGACAATGTGGGCAGGCCAGAGGACCACCTGCTGTTTGTCCAGCCCAGCTCTAGCCAGATCATAGCGGGTTACAATGGAGAAGAAAGGGATGGAAATAAAAACTCAAGAGCAGGAGCAGTGAAGACTGTATAAACCCTGGGGTGTGTAACACAGTCAGGAGAGAGGCTGTCCCCTCGTTTTGTCACAGAGCAGCTTTGGCCCCATGAGGACTGCTGGGGGCTGGGGACGGGCTGGGTGGAGCCCCTCTGGTCCTGGGCAGCGCTATACCCAGTGGAGTGTGGAGACCATGCTGCTTGATGGAGAACTAGTATCCCACTAGCCTGGGTGACAACCAACCTGAGCAGGGCTGGTAGAGGAGCATGTATTAGGCTGGCCAAAGGATATATATTGGTGAAGGGCTACTTTGCAGAAAGCTGGAGATCATGTATACACAGCTGAGTCCAAGAGTCAGTGAAATTTGGGTTACGACTGCTCCCAGCTAGATTGTTTTTGGCCAGGAAATTATCTAGGCACTTTTAATTAGAATGTTCGGGTCTTATGGAAACAGTGCTATGGAATTCCACTCAATTTAGCAGAGGTTATGAAAGGTCATAACTACATATTTTTGGACTTCAAAAGTAAAATTCAAAGGACCAACAATTAACATTTGATCATTCTCTTGTCTCAGACCTCTCCTTAGGGGCCTGGGCCAAAGTAGAGAAAAGATGACCCAGTGCTTATGTGGGAATGAAAACCGGGCATGTTTTTCTCCCAGGAATTGCAAAGCTGCTTCAGATTATGTCACCTTGATAAAGAAGGTCAGCTGAGGGTTGGCAGATGTCCTGCAGGTCAAGTGTGGTGGGTAAATGGGGACCAGGCAGAGGGGGCTGTCCTTAGGAAGGGTGAGGACAGAGGAGCAGAATGAAAGTGATTTGGCTCTGAGTAAAGGGACATTGAATCATGTCGTGGTTGCTGTTGTTCACCTGCTTGGGGAGACAAGAGTGGGCTTGTTATTTTTCAGGTTCCTTTTACAGTGAGTGACAGAAGCAGCATAGCTGGAAAGTGGGAGCCCTCTGGTTGCTCAGGTGAAGCAGAATGCCTTGAGTTTGGGGAGTTTGGAGAGACAACATTAAAAAGACTCTGGGTGACCTTTTCGTGGTCATTGACTAGGCACAGCCTACTTAGAAGGGCAACCAAGTCCAGTTCTGCCTTCTTCTCCTGCTTGCTGAGGGCTTCCTATCTCAAATTCCTTCTCCATACACAGACCCAGAGTGGGCTGACTAAAATGCAGATGTGAACCTGTCGTCTCTGCTTAAAGATTTTTCAGTGGATTTTAAGTCCACTCCCTTAATGGGTTTCCAGGCCCTCCATGGCCTGTTTCTTTCCAGAATGTCATCTCCTTGCTTCCTCCCTATTCCTCCTGCACTTGGTGCTCCATCCATTTTGATCCACCTTGAGTTCCTTGAATGCACCATCTCCTCTCTCCCTCTGCTTGATGCACCATGCTACACCTGGAACACAGTGACATCATACAGTACATCATGAAGAATGGACAAGGCTTCTTGAAGACTGGTGGTGATCAGAGTGGCCTGGGCCTCCAGCTCACACCTTAACCCATGGGAGGATACCAGTTGAACATCTCTGATCTAATGAAGCAATAGCCTGCAAAGAACCTTCTAACCATTAGCCAACCTTAGGTAAGTTTGGGAAATAGAGGACGAAGTTTCCCAAGGGAATAACCCTACTATGATCATTTATCTATCCAAGGAAAGTTCAAGTGACATAGGGAATGGAAGGCAAAACCCAGGGCCACTTACCCAGCCACAGCCCGGCCATCCCACAGAGATAGCCCCATGGCAGAGCTGCAAATGAGGACCAGTGCTCCACCTTGGTGAAATACAGGATGATCGGGGTGAAAGAGATGAAGATCAAATTGAAGAAACCCAATGTGGAGACAAAGTGTGCTGCTTCACCGAAGTTGGCACTTCCAAGAAACATCTTGAACAAAACCTTGGATTGGGAAAGAAATTCCTTAGCCACACAGTTAAAAACTTTGCTAGAGCAGAAAGGCACGTTCTACACAGTGAACTGACCATTCCAGAGTTTATCCTCTATTTCTTCTTACCCCACCAACTCCATGGCACTAAATGGGCCATTGAGATAAGGAAGTAAAATGCCCTGTAGTCTTCATATGAAACAGCAAATGCCATAAAATGAATTCCTTATGATGCTGCAAACTGCTGAAGGCATTGTGTTAAATACCACCATCGGGGATGGGTATAGGGTGAATGATAACTATGAGTGCAGATAAACCCAGGACAATCTAGGGTTGAGATGCCATCAATTCTTCCCCTCAAGCATGGGATTCATTTTACCCGTAATCTGACAGATAACAAAAACTAAATTAGAGATGATCATTATGTTGTTGAGAGACATAATAATGATGCCTTGGATTTATAAGCACTTTTCTGTCTGAGCTTAACATATTTTCACAAATACTGTTTATTCTCCAGATTGAAAAAAAATTTTTTTTCCTGGATATAAATCTGTGTACAGAGGAAGATAGCAGGGAGGTGTGAATGGTCAACATAAAGCCACGTTGGGCTAAGGAGGACCCAGGTGTCTAGTTGATACTTCTTGGCTTTCTAACCCTTCTGCTTCCTATATTAATCCTCAAACAGTGTAGAATGGAGCAGATCTTCCTGACGGTGCACATTTGATTTTATTCATGTCTGCAAATGTTACTGCTCCCAGGATGAATACATCTGTAACATGGTCAGGAGAATACCTCAATAGGACAGCCATCCCAGTCACAGAGCAATTCCAGGTGTTGCTTTTGATTTTAACTGAACTTATTATTTTTTTCTTCTTGAGAGAGTTAATCAAGAGAACTTGACCAGGTGCTGTTCTTTGGTCCCATCAGACACCTCAGTGGAGTCTCAGTTGGGGGCCAGTTAGACACTAATGGCAATTGAGTGAAAACTTGTCAAGCTTGTCACAGAATCAGTGGGCCAGGAAATGTCAATATGGAAATAGACTCAGTGCCCTCGGAGCCGCAGTGTTGGTGAATAATCAGAACAGGCATCCAGGAGGGATGCAAAGGGCCTTTCCTGCTTTTCACAGAGAATTTTCTCACTGAAACACTAAGAGAGGGGAAAGTGGAACAGTGCCTTAGCTACATCCCAAAAGCTGGCTCTGAAAAGTGGAGCTTTGGGGATAACCTTTTAGATCTGCTCTCTTAGTCCTTGCCTCTGAAGTCAGGGGCAACGACTGAATAGATTTTCCACTGATGACAGGCAGCTCCAGCAGAGAATGAGTGGTAAGTACATAGTGCAGATTCAGAGTATCCATCAGAGAGGAAAGGAGGCCCTTCGTTTCACTAATAACAGGAGTTCCTGTGGCTTCGGGTTAATACGTAGCAGTCAACTCGCAAGTGACAGCTTGCTTGTTATTTCTAACACCTCATTGGAGTTAAGATAATGACTGTAGATAGTTAACATAAAGAAACTTAAAGAGAAGAGGAGTCTATCCGCCCCTGCTGCAACTGGTTGATGATTGTGGAGGGGCCGAGGCGTGGAGCATGGGCTTTGGACGTGGCCAGTCAGAATTTAAAGCTTTCTATCGCTGCCTGGCTGTGTGCCCTTGGGCAAGTTACTTAATCTTTGAAGCTTCAGTTTCCTCATCTGGAAAGTGGGGATCAGTGCCTGTGCCTCAGAAAGTTGAGTTAACACGGGTGAAAATTTCTGGCAAGTGCCCAGCATGTAGCAAGTACCCAGTAAACGGTACTTAGTCTTATTTGAACCATCTTTTTTTTTCCTCTAGCCAAGACTTTAGTTGTCCTGGCTTCCTTTATCACTTGCATCTAAGTTACAGATGACAGCTAACGACATAAAAGAAAGGCACAACATACCTTATATAATGCAGATGTAGAGGCTGAGCCCACTGCAAATGCCACTCCTATGATAGAATCTGTGTGGAAATTATCTGCATATGCCATCATGACGATACCGGTAATGGCCATGATTGCAGCAACTATCTGTCAAGTAGAACGCAAAGAAATTTTTTTAAAAATTTGATGCCTCCATATCTCAGGGCAAGCAATTGAAGACTTCATGAGAGTTGCTAAATGCTTCCTCAAACCCAATTACCTCTCATACATCGCAGTTTCAAGTTAGGAAGGGTCAGTATTAACAAGAAATCAGTATGCTCGTGAGACATCCAGACAGAGACTATAAAAGCTGCTCACATTCTAATTAAGGGCTAGTAATTGCAGTTTAATCTTTTAGCTCAACTTCTTAGAGATTAATATCCATGTTGGTGAAGTAAATTTAATAGGAAATCACTCCAGAGCATTTTCATCTAGACTGTATTCTTTTTCTTCAAACAATTCAGCATACATTTTAATCTGCCCCTCAGACCAATGCATGATTTTGAAGATTGACCCATCACCGGGACTTGATTAGGGAGACACAACACTGATGCAGCTAAGAGGCAAAATTTAGGCCAAGAGACAAAAAGGAAAGCCTGTCACCTCTCCCAGTGATTTCTAAGGAAGGAGCTGAGTTTGCACTGGCACTCGGCATGTCAAACTAGTTCTTCCTTTGGTTTACGTGCAAATTAACCTCAAAAAGATATATTCTAGAGCATTAACTGCATAAAATGAAGTATTCATCATTTGATTAAAATCATAATGGTTTACTATAAATTGATATGATCCTGGATCTATTCAAAACGGGTCTACTCCCTTAGTGAAACGTTGATTTGCATCTGTTTCTGAAATTATCTTGACCTGACTCCAGTAGAAAACATTTCAAAGCTATGGTAAATGGTTCAATGATGGCCCCAGAATAGGGAACGATATGTGATTTCCCTGTGATATAGTCTCGCTGACTTTTAAACCCAGATGCAGCTTTGCGAGAAATGTATAGGCACCTGGTGGTTAATTTTGTTAAGGTTCAGTTCTGAGTATTCCCAAGTAAATCAATTCCTCCGAGATAGCTTTTCCGTATATGTGACTTTTGTTGGCCCCTCCGAATATTATTAGTGAATTATTTATTACAACAAAATGTAGCCCTTCGTCATGTGACTGTAGACTCGCTCCAGGCCAGTGCAGAGTATGATAGCGATGACACATATAATTTAGATGCTGCTAAAGCAATTCTTTTGTTAATGACCACCAAAAGCAAGTGCACTGTTGGTTTCAGACCTAGCTCCACACTGAAGCATCTTTTATGAAAAACAGCAGGAGTACTTGAGAACAGACGCTGACATGCAGCAGTGAAAAACCGTCTTCATAAAGCGTTTTTCCAGGAGGCTGCTTGATGGGAGGCATTCCTCTTGCTGAGAGAATATCATATTCTCTAAAGCTCCCAGGCATGTGTTCTAGTTAGGCTTTGCCTCTCACTAGAGGGAATAGAATCTAATACACACACCATGAGGTGTCAAGGAAATTTTCCAAACAAGAGGTAATAGACTCATAAATAAACATGGGGAGGGGGTTATCTCGACCTGGCAATTCTGTGAGGGCTATCATTTTCTTTGATTTGGGGATTTATAGTTCAGCCCAGGACTTGCAACGATCCTTTTGGCAGTCTGATTTCAGAGAAATGAAAAGGCACATTAGACACTGGCATTTTCTGATTTGTTTTCGTGTTTAAATAATGTTCATGGGTCAAAGCGTTCAGGTGCACAAGTCAATTTCCCTCATAAGACTGAGCTTGTAGGACAATAAATTTGAACCAATATTTGTTTTCTTTCAGCCAAGCATCAGTTATGTTTTCTTGTTCAGATCAAGACAGGGTTATTAGAATACAGTATCAATCGTAATGAACTTTAACATGATGTACTGTTTCATATTTAAAATTATTAAAATTATTGTATAATACATAATATCTGGGTTTAGGCAATTGTGTGTAGTAAGGATTTTGGGTCTAGGGAACTATGAAAACAAACAGCTTATCCAAAAAAAAGCAAAAATAAGAACACTGTCTAGAAAGCATGAACATTTAATACTATTACCCCAGGATATGGCTTCAGTTAGAAGCACTTCCTTTTCTGAGTCAGCCTCTAGTAAAAATATATATGCACAATATGTCTATTATAAATTTTCCCAAGATAGGAATTGAGTATGGACAAAGATTATAAATTTTATAGCAATTCAAAATTATAACTGTGATGAGCCTTTTAAAGATCTCCATTACATTTTATATTCAACTGCTTGTAGAAGTATTAGCTGGACCACTTAAGTTGACATATCAATTACACCAGTGTCTCTTTCAATTGCTTTCATGGAGCGGAGCATTTTTCATGTCGGGGGGCCAGACAATGTGGTTAGTTAAGTTCTAAAAGCATGAAAATCTGAATATTTGAGATGTTAGAAAAATTCTTCTCTATGGTATGAACAGTAACTTATAGGTTATATAAGTTTCCTGGGAGGAAAAGATAAGTTAAATTATTTTCCACATTTTTAATTTAAAGTTCACAACTATCTAACAGAACAAAATTTCTGTGGCTGTGTTTTAAGATACTTGCAATGTGCTTCTTATCTACACAGCTGGAACTCAGGGAAGAGAGCTCAGCTAATCTAGGAAATGCAAGGAAATATGGGGGGGAAGGCTCAGTGGAGTGGTCATTCGGATCCCAGATGTGGCTCTCTTTGGCACCACTGGTTAACTGCAGAGTAGATACTTTTCATATTTCCAGAGAACAAATAGCATAAACACAGATCTGAGTCACAGGTTTTTCAGAATTGGTAAGTTAAGGAAGGATTCATAGTCTGTTCTCTTGAACAAACACAAATGACTCTTCTTGGGCTCGGGACACTGGACATGTGCCTGCAGGAAGCCCATGCCTTAAATCCTGGGTCAGAAGTGCTCCTATATGCACATCTACACTGGGACAACCCCAAAAATGCCTTTGAGCACATTAGCATCCAGATGAGGGATGCTTCTGCTGAAAAGACACCATTTCCTGGTGTCCCGTCTGGCTCCAGAAAGACATGGCACTCCTCACACCCTACTCCAGTTCCAGCCCTATAACCAACCGGAGTGTCTAAATAAGACAGAACACTCACCACTACCATTCCATGAATCTGGTTCGGGTGAGAGTGTTTGTAACCATAATGACCATAACACTCCCAATGCCTCATTTTTAACTTTGGAAACCTCTCAGACCTCTCACGCCATGGTGTGCCCACCTGGGGGGAGTACCCCGAGGAAGAGGATTTATTTAGCCCATTTGCTCAGCATACCTCTTAAGGGACATTTCCTCCTGAGCCAGCTACCTTCCTCTGCAGGCTCAGCCCCCTCTGAGAGCCTCCTGTCAACTTTCAGGGCTAATCAGAGGGAGACCATGAGGCTGTCTGAGTGTGTTCCTAAAGCCCAAGGATGGCTTTGGAGGTAAACATTTGATAATCTCACTGTGCTATTTACCATACGTGACCCTGCATGAAAGCTAGGCTTCTGTCACCTCTCAAAGAATTCATCTGTACTCATAAAAGCTAGAGGAACATCTGGCTTTTGGCTGTTTTCTTGTATCATCATTTTTCTTTTCTTTTCTTTTCTTTTCTTTTCTCTTTTCTTTTTTTTTGTCTCAGGCCTTCCAAACCAAATGGTCTGGCCCTTCTCTTGATCTCTGTGAGGGTTCACCAGCCTCATTACAGTTACTGTTTCCCCCACTGACAAAATGGCGTCCAGAATTATTATTTGTGTAACAATACCAGCTCTTCCAGGGTTCAGGGTATTGAAGTGAACCTTTAATCGCTTCTCTTTCTAATTGCAACTGAAATAATTTTCCTTAATTTGCCTTGTGGTTAACAGTGTTTCTAAATCTGAGTGAGCATGGAGGGGCTTCCGTGGCTCACAACGGACCCCTGAACCCCAAGCCTACAGCAGCCTCTAGAATGGAGAGCCTCAAAGGTACACTGCTGGCAGGGTGGTACTCAAGCCCAAGACTATAGGTCCGCAGCTGAAGGTGGGATACACATTAATAGCTTGGCCGGTGAGACCTGCACTGATGATCATCCTTGTTCTCTTTGAGTTATTTAAATAGAATCCATTTTCAAGGAAAACCAAGGCTATGCAGAATCCTTAAGCTTGTCCACATGCTACATTTAAGGTTCCATGAAGGTGAACCATCTGTTTTACTCAGATCCAGTGAAATTGGACAAGAGTTGAAGTGTGAGAAATGAAAGAGGTGGGCAGTGTTTAGCTGTACAGATTGTGTGCGTGTGTGGCGGGGGCAGAGGGTGCCTGGGGACAGGTCAAACCAAGTTGTGCGGAGCTCCAAACCAAGATTCCCACCCCCATCCCCCAACACACAGCTATTTTTATATGAACAAAATCCATCTGAAAACAGTCTCCAAGAGAGACCAGGATTGGAAAAGTGGGAAAGAACAGCCAGATGGAAAGACTAAAGGGTGTGCATGGAGGATGGAGCATTCTACTTCAGCTTTCTCCTCCCAGGATTCACGAATTTTTTTCCTGCCAAGAGGGGGATGATAAGGATGAGTCCCACTACCCATCCTCTGCTGCTTCCTCCAGGAAGCATGAGGGTTCTGGATAGAGGATTCTGCACTGCACACAAATGAGCAGGTAGGGCATAAATGTCAACCAAAGGCAAGATGGAAACAAAAGGTTATCTCGACTCTTCTCTAGATGTGTCCTATTGGCACAAATCAGTAACAGCTCAGCTCCAGTGTCCTGATTTAGGGCACTCTGGAGCCCAATTTGAATTCAGAGAAGTGCAGGTTAAGCAGTGAAAGACTCCGTTTAACTGACATACTGTAGTCGGTCCATGGTGGATCTTGGAAAGGATCCAAAGGAGCCACAATTTGGAAAGTTAACTGCATAGGGACCCAGCTAGAAAAATATGTGGGTGTCAAGTCAAAGAGACACAAATTCATTTCCTAAATCTGCTAAGGAAGTTTGGGGTCTGCTGAACCATTCACCACCCACCAATTTTCTTCCTCCATTCAAGGAAATTTAAAAATGAAAGAAAATTTTCAATTAACAATATAAAAGATAAGGGGGGGACAAGAGCTGAAAGAAGAGTTTCAACTTCCTAGTCTGACATTTACTTTTCAAATTGGAGTGCAACTGATAACCCGTGATGGAGAAGAAAACCCCCAGCCAGTGGTTCATTTTCTTTGAGGAGAACCTTTTTTTTTTTTATTAAGGTGGTTTCTCTGCTTTTCATGAATTTAAGAACTCTAGCTAAACAAGACAGGATCTTGAAGATAGGAAAACACCCTTCTTCAAAGCTGCAAGAGCTGGATTCTCACCAACATTTGTGCAATTAAAAAAAAATCTTTTAAAAAAGTTTACTAATTTCCATGGGATGATCATATATCAGCTGTAAGCAAGTCCTCATGAAAGAGTTTTTAACACAGCGATGTTTACCAGCAATTTGGCTGAAATGATTTTGTGCTGGAAAACTAAATGTACAACAAATTACCTTTCCATCTGTAATGCAATCTAATATTCTAAGGAAACAAAATATTAACAAGTTATTCATAAAACAGAACTTGTTTTTCCATGAGCATTGCTACTTCTGGCCAACTGATGCTCCGGAGAAACCCATATTTACAGATTTTATAACTTAAAGCATCCTTCATTCTGTCTAGGGTGTCATTTGGATGTGAAAAATAGAAGTAGGAAATGTGATCATCTTAAATGTGAGCAATCTTCGGGTCAAACAAATGAAAATTACAATCCAAAAACAGTCTATCTGTAAACTACTGAAACCTTAGAGCGAGTCAAAAATACAAATGGTAATCTGATGACCGAAAGCAGCACTTTAACTATTTAACTATTAAAAAAAAGAGAGAGAGTAGTCCAAGTGGGGAGGCCTGCACGGGCTGTGCTTTGATCCTGTCTGGATGTAGGCAATGAAAACCGCATTTACATTGTCAGTGTTCTGTTTGCTCTCCTTTAATTTCTCAAATGACCCAATTATACATGTTCTCAATATGTATCAGGAAAAAACAGAATTGCTGAGACTGTCAAAAGGCAAAACACTGAAGCTGTTTTGGTTCTTTTCATATCCCACGGCCTGATTACAGGTGTCATTAAAATTACACCTTGACATTCTTCTGGAACGTGGCATTAAACATTTCCTCATATTTCCCAGTGAGGAGCAAAGCATTTCCTGGTATGTAAAAAGAAAACTATCTGACTTCTACCATGCTTGATGTCCATGTTTACCATTTTGCCATCTATAATGTCTTAATTTATGTATGTCCTTATTAACAAGTATATACAACTCATTGGCTACATAATGGTTTTTTTTCTACCGGGTCTTATTACTTATGGATGCTGTAGTAGTTTCCTGAGGCTGCTGTCACCAATTACCACAAACTTGGTGACTGAAAACAACAGAAATTTTTTCTCTCACAGTTCTGGAGGCCAGAAGTTCAAATCCAGCAGAGCCATGCTCCTAATGGCAGCTCTGGGAGAGAATACATTCCTTGACTCTTCCAGGTTCTGGGGGTCGCCCCTGCTTTCCTGGGCTTGTGGCCACGTCACTCCAACCTCTGTCTCTGTGGTCACATTGCCTTCTCCTCTTCTGTCTCTCCTGTGTGTGTCTCTTATAAGGATATATGTTATTGGAATTAGGGCCACCTAAACAATCAGGATGACCTCCTCCTTGCATGATCCTTATGTTAATTATGTCTGCAAAGACGATTTTTCCACATAAGGTCAGATTCACAGGGTCTGGGAATGAGGATGTGGACACCTTATTGGAGACCACCATTTAACCCACTATAGATGCCAATTTTCGAAGGGTGATGGTCTGTAGCCTCTAGGCAGATTTCCTAAATGTGTGATTTAAATAGAAGTTACACAGCTGAGTTTTTTCTTGTTTTTTTTTTTTTAAATCTCAAATAAACACTGAACCTCTTTTGATAGGATACCTTGCATCAGTAAGTTCCCTGGTTAAATGCATTTATTCACTCCAATACAACTGATTGTCTCACTGGTAAATCTAATAGTGAAGATATTGATTCCCTTTTGGTATTCAGATGCAGTTGAAAGGGCAGAAAAGCCCCTAAATCTCCTCTTTTCCCCTTTCTTCTGAGAAGACCCTCCAAATCCTCATGGGTAATCCCATGGTGCTGGCAGATAGAAAAGAGAAAGAACTCATAACCATGAATTTATTGACTATATCCTCAAAGATCTACTGAGCCCTATTTTGTCCCCTGCCTTATTCTAGGTGCCAGAGAGAGAGGCAGAGCTGGCTTCATGGGCCTATGACCTTTGCAGATGCATAGGGTCCCATGATTAGAAGGGCCTTGCCCTTGGTTTCATGCTCTGCTGTTGCTGCATTGAAATTATGGACAGATTTTTTTTTGAGTGGTCCCTGTGTTATTTAAGAAACAAAACAGATCAATATAGGGGAAGGGAAGGAAAAATAAAATAAGATAAAAACAGAGAGGGAGCAAACCATAAGAGACTCTTAACTATAGGGAACAAACGAAGGGTTGCTAGAGGGGAGAGGGGCAGGGGGATGGGCTAGATGGGGGATGGGCATTAAGGAGGACACTTGTGCTGAGCACTGGGTGTTATATGTAATGATGAACCACTGAATTCTACTCCTGAAACCAAAACTATACTCTATGTTAACTAACTTGAATTTATTTATTTTTTAATTTAAATTCAATTAGCCAACATATAAATCATTAGTGTCTGACCAACTTAAATTCAGATAAAAACTTGGGGGGAAAATAAAGCTGCTTTAAAAATTAAAAAAAAAAAAAAAGAGTAGTACCTGTGTTTTCATTTTGCACTGGGCCCCACAGATTATGTAGCTAATCCTGAATGGAACAGTGAGCAATATAGGGAGGGTCCCTGCTCTCAAGGATTTGTCAGGGTACTTGAGGGTAAACAGCCAGCACCAGTGTTCCACATATAAAAACATATTGTTAAGACCTTTGGATGGCAAATCTAAGTTAGCTGGTGGAGAGTGTGGTACACATCTGGGTATATTCTAATGTATCATGGACTGGTTCAGAGTTTCTCAACTTGTTTTCTATCATAGCTTTCTACTTCTTGTTCATGTCAAGCTTCAGTTCTGAATTTTTGAGCAGCATCTCCCAAGTTACAATTGGAATTTTCTATTAAAAAAGTTTTAAGGGTTAATGGCCATCATCAATTCTCTCTCTAGTATTAATTTCAGCATTTAGGGGGCCAGGGACCCTGAAGTCATTGCAACAAGGACAATATTTTGACAGAAAAATATGCTTCAAATCCAGTCTTGGACATCTCTTTTAGAGAATGATAAGTGTGTGATGTTTATCTTCTGGGAAAAGGCTTTTCATTTGTACTTCTTTCTAAAGAATTATGTTCTCAATATTTTCATCATGGTGGCATGCCAGATTACATGAATGAGATCTGGCTCCTTAAATCTGCATGGCTTTCAATCAATCTAATCTAGAGCAAGCATACAAAAGAATTTTTTTTCAAATCCATATTACTTCTGAAAGGAATAAACTCAGAACTGAAGTGGCTGGTGGGAGTTTAATACAGTTCAATTAAGGATTTGTACCCCAAAGTACAAATTGCTGCTTTTCGTTCCATTTCTAGATTAGTCACACTAGATACATAGCCACTTTTAACAGCATTGTGCCATTACCAGTGACTTTAATTACTGTTTGGTAACCTTATCTACTTACACCAACATTAATTAAATCCATCTCGGGGCCAGGGGGAGGGAAAGCATGAGGGAGTCGTCCTAACATATGTTGATTGAAAAAAAAATCATAATATTTACTGTGGCTAATTTTCTCAGACCCTTCTTTCCTGAGGACAGAAGGAGTTGATCACACCACTAATTCTTAAAAAAGAAGTTATTTTTCCCTGTTTTCAGGCCTCCTGTTGAAATCAGCGGACTGCCCAAGGGAGACCATCTCTTTATCCTTTCATGATATGGTAATTGCCTGGGTGTCCTAATGCATCTTCAAATTCCAATTTGTACTCAGAACCAATGGGGAAAGTTTGACAGAAATTCCATGAAACAGAGGAGCTCTCCTGATGCCAAGGATTTACGATTACGGGTGTCCTCACACAGTGAATCAAGTGTGCCATTACCCTCACTCCCATGAACCTGTCTTTCAGCACGATCCACGACAGCAAGAAGACAAAGGCTTTGTTACAACAGAACAGAGCAGAGACATCCGTGGCTGTCAGCTTCTTTAAAGCCAGTAAATACAGGTAATTAGTCAAAGTCCATAGAATAGAAAAGGGAGCAGTTCTTTTAAGAAAGAGCTTCAATGTCAGACCATCTTCACCAAAAATCCGACTGCATTCCCTAGGAAAGAAAAAGAGATTCATTGTCAGGCACTGATTGTGACACATTTTGGGTTGTCTAACTCTTGACAGCCATTTTCTGGCAAGAACATAAACACTCAACACCCTTTGTTCATCTGTGGAACTTACTGAACCCAGGGCTCCCACCTACGAGCCACGATGGGGGCAAAGGGTTCCATGGACAAGAACCCACATCTCCCCAGGCGCAGAGCTAGGCCCTTTCCTACCTAGATATTCTCTCGAGATGGCTGGGGCAGCCAGTCTGCTGCTGCTGAACATTCTCAGAGAAGCCTGGAGAAATACAGAAATGAATATTTTCTAGGATTACCAGCTATTAGATGAGAGAGAAGATTCTTTCCCAAGGGGCGAATACAAAGGACCAAGAGGGCTGTGAATATGTGAACAGGTAGAGATGACTTGCCGCCATGGAAAGCCACACAGTGTGGGATGTTATTTTTCCTGAGGGACAAGGCCTCTTTCTAATGTATCTGCCCAGTTGACTAATTTGTTTTTCCTCTGGCATTTTTAAGACAGAAAAAAATGACGAAAGCTTCTGTGATGACCCCAAACTGGTAAACTAACTAAACAAAAAATCAAACTCAGGTTGTATTTACATACACACATTTGGCTGTTTTGGAGGAATTATCTGAATTTATTGTATAAAAATAATCACTTCAGTTAAATGTTTGCTTTGTTTGATTTCTGACTAAATTGATTATTTAACCCAAGGGGCCATTTTAATCAAAATGTTCAAACTAGCGATACAGACAGGCAGTAATGATGTGATAGAATAACAGTGTTTGTCTGACTATGAACTGAAAACAGGCTCGCCGTCGGGATAACTCAGCTTTATTTTTTCCACTCAGTTGTTCATGAACATCCAAGCATTTACTGGGCAACTATCATGGGCCAGGCAGTGTATTCTCAAGAGTCATATAAATATCTTGTTCTATATCTTGTTCAAAGCAACAAGTTACTGATGTTTGCATGGTTATAATGAAATCTACATGGTTTCTCTGCCACTGATTTCTCTTCTAGCTTTTTCTGAAAAGAAACAATTGTGCCTCAAAGTATTGCAAACCAAAGTCGTCTCGAACCAATGTTTGCCCCACACATATGAAGCAACTTACCCCATGGGAGGGCCACATGGAGGGAGGGAGTGACAAAGTGGTGAGGCTCTAAGCACAGGAGTATGGCCTTCAATGTCAAGTCTCACGGTAAACACTGCTTCCAGGCAGCTGAGAATGCTGGGAATTGTAGGCCAGCGAATCCCAAGAGGTTAAAAATGCATATTGCACAGAAACCTGTGTAATAGTTTTAGTTTTTATGTGGGAGACAACTAAAACGGAAGGATTTTTGTAAAATAAAAATGTGATTTCCCAAAGGGAAATTCTAACTTGAAAGAGACAAAGCCTCAAGAAAGGGGCAAAATAACCTACAAATAAAGTCTTTTGTAAAGTAAACAGAAATTGCACCTGCTCACACACCCAGGGAAATGGAGGGCATCTCTCGAGCCCCGCAGCCAGGGAGATACGCGGAATCAGAGCCACAGTTGGCGCAGGACATCCTATCTGTCTGTCCTCACAAAGGGATCTGCTCTGTGAGAAAGTCTCCAGGGAGAGCTGGAGCTGAGAGCCGTGGGCTCATCTTGACATCTACAAGTACTAAATGACTTGTGAAATACACATTGATGAAGAACCACAACAAAGGCATTTCTGAAGAAAGAATTTCTTTTCACATCGCTGGCCCTGGCCACTGATGGTTCTTCCTTCCCAGAGCCCACCATCATGCTGGGTGGAGAGCCCTCAAGCAAAGACTTTGAATGCAGGAGAGCACACATTCTGACCCTGCGGGGAGGCACAGCGACAGGGAGAGCCCCCTCCCCCAGGGGGGCAGAGACTGTTCTTTTCACCCAGCCCCGCCTGGCCCCCTGGTGTTGGCTTCCTTATCAGTCCGCTCTTCTTCCCTTCTCTTCCTGTCAGCCTTCTCCTGGTTTGTCACTGCTATAGCAGAACTTAAAAATGCTCTCCATTCAAACACCAGGTCACTGGTGTAGGACCTTATGCTGTTTAAGCATTAAGCTCTCAGAAATGTGACAATTCAGAAAAAGAAAGGATTACTTTAGATAAACAAGTAACAGTGGGGCTCTCCTTGGGATGATGAGATCAGAATTTCTGGGCAAGAGGCACTGATAGGTGGCAAAGCTTGGACTGAAGCTTAGAAGCTGGGGGACACTAATAAATTAATTATGCTCAACATTGGGGTGCCTGGGTGGCTCCATCATTTAAGCATCTGATTCTTGATTTCCGCTCAGGTCATGATCTCAGGGTCGTGGGATTGAGCCCCGTATCAGGCTCCACACTCAGCCGGGAGTCTGCTTGAGATTCTCTCCCTCTCCCCATCTCTCCCTCTGCCCCTCCCCCCACTCACAGGCTCTCTCTAAAATAAATACATAAATCTTTAATTATGCTCAACACTGTTACAGCACCTACTAGTTACTGAACCCCTTCTATATGTCAGATGACATCTTAAGTACATTTCATAGGTGCTGACATAGATGAGTATATCTTTGGCTCTAGTTTCCTGCTTTCTAGAGATTTTTTTCCTTAAGAAAACATCCTTGTCAAAACTATGGCTTATAAATTTTTTCCTATTAAATTTCAAATTCATATGATGCAATTAAATGCTCTTGATTGTAATATCAGAAACGATTTCCAAATGAATAACCCCTACGATCTAAATTTGATACATTATTGAGAATTCTTTTGATGTTAGCGATAAGAAAAAAACTGAAAATGCTTTCACACCATTCAAGGGAAAAGAAGAAACTAGTCAGAGGGTCTGATGCTATGGGACACATTCTGTTTCCAGCCTTCTACACTAACTCTATTTTCCCCTCATTCTGCCATGAGAGCTGCAGGAAGTGCCTTCTTGGCAGACGGTGTTAATAAGTCTACAAGGAAAACAAGATCAAGGATCTCAGAATCTTCTGGCAATGTTTACCTCTCCTGGGGTGGGGGGGCAGCTCTGGAGAATAGTCCTGTCAAAGACAATGCTTTCTCCTTGACAATAACAGCCCTTTGATTCAGTTTCAGAAATGGTCAACTTTACCATACTTGCACTAACAGGTGGAGGTGTCTTGTCAAATCACAGGTTTTGCTAAATTCGGCATTAGTCAGACATGAGAGAGGTGGTGGAGATGAAGTTGATTCCCAAAACAACATTTCTGTCAGCAGCAGCCTCTTGTAAATGTGTTATCTTAAATAAAACCAAATCGGCTTGCTTTGAGGTGTTCTAAGGTACTACATCCCATACTAAACTCTTGTTTTTATCAGCATGTGTGTCTAAACCATAGGGGCATTGGAGTAGAACATACATGCTATGGATAAACTATTTTCAAACAGGGAGAATTTTAGTCTGATCATCATGTCCCCTGCAATCGCTTATGAAATATTGTTATGAGGAAAGACCTTATGCCCCAACATCATATCTATTTTGATGGGAATCAAATACAAAGTATCTTCAGCAATCACAAACAGGTGTCAGTTTTATTTCTCTCCTCCAAACCAGAAGACATTTATTATTTTTATATAGGTTTTGTTTAATTTTAATTGAGTAATCACAGACACCATGGGAAATCGGCTCACAGTGTGACTTTAATATTCTCAGGCACTTCCAAGCTGGTGATAGAAAATGGAAGTTGAAGATACACACTTTGCAGTTTGTTAAGTTTTTAAGAATAGTCTGATAATGCACTTCTTCTCGTGAAAGGGGCAAGAAAGAAAGGTGATTTTGGCTTCTGAAAGATGAGTTTGTTGTCATTCTGCCCAGGAACAATAAGCTGGTGTAAAGAACTGTCCCTCTCCCACTGCCATCCACTGAGGTCTTGACTACTGTTTTGTCTCCATGATTAGAGTGACTGTCCTGGAAGCTGTTCCTTCCCTCTGGGCCTTTCCTCTTCAAGAATCTGTCTGTTAGCAAAGATACTTTGACCCAAATGCTGCTTTTTGCCTTCATTGAATGCTGTGCAGGACTGGTCCTGCCAGCTTCCTGAGCTCTCCAAGATGGGGCTGCAGAGGCCAAGTTTAGCACAGAGCAACTACTAGAACCATGGCACTACCAAGTTCATAGCTGGTGAACCAACAGTGAAGGCCCCATGTGCTCCCAGCCAGCAAAGAACAGCATCTTCTAAACCTCAGGGCTGGCCTGCCTGGGTAGCTCAGTCCGTGGAGCATCAACTCTTGGTTTTGGCTCAGGTCATGGGCTCAGGTCATAGATTGAGCCCTGTGTCAGCTTCCCACTCAGTAGGGGGTCTGCTTGGAATTCTCTCTCCCTCAGTTCCTGTCCCCACCCCCATCAAATAAATAAATAATCTTTAAACCATCAGGGCCAAACTACCTTCTTTATGAAACCAGATCATTTTATCTGCTTAGGCACCACAGTGTCCAGAATATTAAGCAAATGTTTTTGTAACAATTAATCTTATTAGTACACGTTTTTTGGGGGGGGGCTTGAGACATTGGGGTGTTCTTTTAAAACATGACTTTCAGAGATAATTCTGGATTTAAATCTGGATCCTGTTATTTAGACCTGTGTGACCTTGGATAAGTCATTCAACCTTTCTAAACTTGTTTCCGCTTGTGTTAAAATGGGAATAACACCACCTTAAAAGGTACGTGTTACCACCAATGATGATTAATTAAGATAAGATCTACAAAAGCACCAACACAGTGCCTGGCATGTGGCAGACATTCAATAATTTTTTGCTGGGGGGGTTGCTGATTCTGTTTCCTAGTTCTCGTGTATTCATTACCAACCTTAGATCCTGGCTCTCCACACTCCCCAAGTCAACTCAGTTCATATACCACAGAGATGAAATTATGCAGATTTTCATGAAATTATTTTAAAACATCGTGTATTGGCCATTTAACATGAAACGTACCTGAATTTTTTCATCGGAGATTGCTTTTCTTGAGCAGTGGCCAGATGACCAGAATAATAGACTGGGAAAAACATAATGTTCCAGTTTGTTGAAAACCAAGTCATGAAAAATGGACAGTAGAAGTTCTTGTAAGTAATTTTTACAATCTGTGTGGTTCCAACCCAAGACGATGACACTGACAAGATGATCAAGAGTCCCCAGATGGCCTTCAGGACCATGGACGTGCAGGACCGGCAGCGAGCCTTGCTTCTGTTTTCTTGACTGCTGTTCTCAGGAAGAGTCTGTGTTCCATCCTCCCCTGAAAACAGGAGAGAAACACTAATGTGTGGAATTCAGGTTATAGGACAGCAACCAAAGAGGCAGACAGTAGAATCACCAGTGTTTTGCTTTTTTACCATCATTTAAAGAGATTCCTAACTCTGGCTCACTTCGTCTCCTGAATCTTTGCTCTGTAAGGTACAGTATGGATCTTGACCACCATCCATTGTCAAGGCCATGACAATGCTCATGAACTTGGTGGATGCTATGCTGTCCTTCCATGAACCCTAACCATTTCCTCATAAAAGCATTACATATTTCAGCCCCAAAGACTTTGGCCTTGGCCCCATGACCTGCTTGGTCTAATCAAACATGAATAGAGAGATGTGAGGTAGGCCACCTCCCAGAAGAAGCTTAAAGAGGCATCACAAGGTCCCACTAAACTCTCCTGCTCTTCTTCTCTGTCACTAGAATGGAATATGCCAAATAGGAGCTGCCCTTTCCGTCTCTGTGGGAGAATGAGCAGAGCCCAGCCAAAACGGCCCTGTATCTGCTGACATGAAAAGCAAGTGAGAAATAAGTATTTGTTGTTCTACTCCACTAAGGTGTTTGTTTTTTTTTTCCCCTGAAACTGCAGCAAAGCTGACTATTAAATTGAAAAGCAATGTGTCCCAAGAACAGGGCAAATCCCGACTACACAAAGTCATTTCATACATCAGAACAAATTACAATTTAATGTATTTCTGGGAGCACAATGAGTTCTGCTTTGTGTTTTTACATTTACTAAGAAAATTTAGTAGCATTTTTTTTACATTAAAGTAATCAAAACTCTCTGAAAGTGACAATCATAAAGGCCTGCTCTCTTGATAGAGGGAACAAGTTCAACACAATGAATTTATGCACCTGTCAGGAGGTTAAAAGAAAGCTGAGGTCACCCTGAGTCCCCAAGCTGAGATCCCAGGTGTTAGAATCCTGAGGGAAGGGAGGCAGAATTGTCTACAAGTTCTCTCCTGCCTCCAGGCACCTCCTTTGAGCACAGGGTTTGTCCTAGGGGTTAAGAGAGGGGTGTAGTCTGCGGATTGTAAGTGGTAGTGGATGGGTTTCTCATTTTCTCTCTCCAGAACCTGCTGTCTTTCTCTCGCTGAATGTTGGTCCTATTGTTTAATGAGCCAGGCGTGACTGCCCCCCTGGGGTAAAAACTTTCACCCAGCCAAGGCTTTCTGATATAATTATTTGGGGAGGGAGGTAGCAAGACTTGAAGGTGAATTCTGAATTGGGGACTATAAACCAAGTAATGACAAACACAGTAATTACTGTATGACTTCCAAGTCTTCTAAACAGTACTGGAATGTCAGGGCCCAGGCCTCTAGAAGATGAAAACTGGTCTTCTTTTTTTCCTGTATTCAACAAAATCTTATAGAGATTACCAGGAGCTAGTTAGCTCTTTGGGTCCTAAGGGTTCAAAGATGAAAGACCTGAGCTCATGGCCCAGTGTTAAGCCAGAAAACATCCAAAATAGTGTGATAGGGCCAACTATGGCAGATACAAGGCCATGTGGAGGCAGAAGAGAAGCACTGGTTAAGGGACAGGGTGGGAAATGATCACTAGAAACTTCCATGATGTAGTAACATTGACATGAGTCTGGAAGTGTGAGCCAGCTAGCTCCCTTTACTATGTATAGACAATTCCTGCTCTTGATAACAGTTCTGCAAATCCTCTCTATAACCACGTGGCTTATGCAGAGAGTAGAGGGGAAAAATATAAAATGAGTGAGAGGGTAGATTAAGAAACTCTTGTCTTGGGAGGCTGGGAAGGAAACGGTAACCTACTGGGTGAAGGAGGTATTATCACTCCCATTTTACAGATGAAAAAAACTGAGATTTGTGTTAAAAGTTGTCCAAGGTTGAACCCAAGTTGGTATGACTCTACCGTCCAAATCTTTTATTCTGGATATTTGTTCTATCTAGGTTTCAGGCTTGAGCTCTTCATTCAAGCACTGGAAGTTTCAGAAGCGGTCTGGAGAAAAATTTCTGTTCCTGACAGGAATGGTAGTCTGGCATGAGGCTTAAGAGGAGTGATGCCTAAGAGAAAGGTGTACTCTTCAGATTACATTATTCTCAGGGACCATCTCATAAAGGAGGAGTGATTCTACAAAGGTTCTCAGTATCCCGTTAAGGTGATGTCTGCCTTCACTGTCACCTTCTTTGAAGACTGCTCGGTGCCACCCTCATACCATGGACAGTACTCTTGATGACACCAGTAGTCACCTAGGTCCCTGCAGAGCATCGACCCATTCTTCTTCTGCTAGCTAGATTTAATTGTTGCCAATTCTTTACTTTTACCATCTACCAATGTCATAGAAAGACTGGGTCTCCAGAGCTCTTTTGTTTTTCTGGTCATTTTAAATTCTCTACAGTCCTGCTTAGATGTATAGTTTTGTATATATCATTACAACTGATATACCAGGAATTCCATCCATTACCATGAAACTTGATCAGATTTATTAATGGTAGAGGCCCCTGGAATTTGGAAACATGAGTGCAACCATTGTATGGCCCTGAGCTCATGTTTGATTCCAGTCTCAGCTTTTTTATCCGTCAAACAGTGATAACACTTGTCTCATGGGATTCGTTTTGAAGTTAAGTCTATAACATTCACGAAAGTATGGTGAGCTGCTCTTCAGATTCTTCCCCTTTTCTCTTTGGTGCCCTGGAATATCCCCCAAGTGCCTTCTGAACCATCACAGAAAGTAAATTATGTCCCATGCGACCTTTAATGGTATAGCCTTTAAAATTTGTAGTCTGCATATGATAGATAGGGCAAGTCTTTATTAACCAGTGTATTTAATTAACTGGAACATTCTCTTCTGCAGATAACTGGGATAATAGGAATATTACTGCAACTTATTAGAGCCAATTAAAACTTTCTGATGATTTAAGATGTCATTTTCTTCATTTTTAAAAAAGAACCTCAGCCTTGGGGTCAATAGTTGCTGAGATACTATTTTAAAATATTGTCACTTTTTGAAAAATATCTTTTCTTATATAAAAAAAACCCTTCTTCTCAAATTAGGGGAGCCCTAGAAGAGGCTTTTCTATTTCCTGTATACCTTTGTTACCGCCCCCCATCCATACTAAGTGTCCTGAATTTCATTTTCTTCTGTTTATTTTTTTAAGCCAGTTTTCTCAAAGGTCTGTTTTATTTTCAACTAACCATTTATTTTGGATGGAGTCTTTTGTTGTTTTTGCTGTTTTATTATTGTTTTTAAGGAAGCAAGAGATTTAATATGTTACTGACCCAGCTGAAGGAATGAGTGGAAGAAGAGACTGAAAATGCAGGTGGCAGAGAGGGAGAGGAGGTGGTCATGGACATAGCAAAAGGAGTTGACATTGGAAAGGTAGAAACACGCACGTTAAAGGCAGCGCCAAAATACGGTAATTGGCAAACAAAAGAACAGAGACATCGGGGCACAGAGGAAAGTGTCTGTTAGCATATGACTGTTGATTGTTTCGCTCTTTTAAAAAATGGAAGTGCAGTCATGTGACAAGAGGAAGTGAGTATGCACTGGGAACTTGAGCACATTCTCTAGGGAAGGCAGTAAGATATCCACCGCCAAAAAGGCCAGTATGGTCAGCAGCCTAGTGGACTCAGCTGCATCGGAAAATGGTAAGTTTGGTGGGAAATCCCTGGATCTAGTTATGAGATTCATCTAGCAATTCCAGTAACCTGAGTAACCTGGAAGTTGGTGAGTGTGGTCAAGCGGATGTGAGGAAAGTCTAGAGGTCTTGACTGACCAGTAAATGCTGATCAGGGAGGCAGTGCAGTGTCCCGAAGAAGGTGTAAAACTGGGAAAACTAAAAGGGTTCCAAGGACCGCCAGTCCTGACAGGCACAAAAGCAGAGTCCGTGATTTTACTGCTGTTTTTATTCTCAGAGAGGGAGTAGGCTATTACTATCCCAGGGTTGAGATCAAAGATGCTGGCGTTGACATCTTCAAGATGAGAAAACTAGTTACCTTATAAATGTAATTGGGTGTCACTGCTTAATCCTGTGTTAAGCACTTCAACGACTGTCTTTGGTATTTGCTTTCTCTGCTATACTGTACGCCACTAACAGATCCTAGCTACACATTTCCCTTCTTCCTTCTTCCACTTGATAAACCTTCCCCACTCCCACCCGACAGTCCATGTAACGTCTCTACATTCTGGGCCAATGGTACCATCTTTCATGGCTGGTTAGAAGGTTAGCTAGATGTACTGTTATTTAAGAGGAGGCCACCAGAGTACCTGATCTGTTCTGCCTTTCGACTCTGTGTCCACAAACTCCAGAGGATCCTCGGCTCTGAAGTTCAAAAATAGGAGCAGAAGAATCTTCGGTGACAGAAAGAGGGGAGAGTTGTCTACTGATACCACTGTGGGAACTGGGGCAGTTGGCTCCTGGTTTACATCGAGTAACTGAGGATCTGGAGGTACCTGGGAAAAAAGAGTTCAAAGCAGTTTGAGAACTTTCCAGAGGAAAAACTGGAAACAGAAGAAAAAAAAAAGATTTTTTAAACTTTATTTATTTAGGAGAGAGGCAGAGAGAGAACGAGCAGGGGCGAGGGGTGGGGAGAGGGATAAGCAGACTTCCCTCTGAGCAGGGAGCCCAACCTCAGGACCCCGGGATCGTGACCCGAACTAAAGGCAGATGCTTAACAGACTGAGCCACCCAGGCACCCCCAAACTAGAAACAGATTTTAAATGCCTTGGCAGTAAAATACATGGCAGCAGCAGTCACAGTCCTGATATCAGGGACATTCATTGAGCTCAATTCTAATTTTATAAGAGGGGCTCCTAAAAAGAAAATTCTATATTGGCAAGGTCTGTGTCCCTAAGATAAAGGGTCTTTTTAGATAAATCTGTCAACCAAAAATGAACTTCAGAAAATGGTGTTTGGGTTGATACATCTGTTCTGAATTAGAACTGTTAACACAGTCAAATAGTTTACCTCAAGGGAAGGAAACTGTCCTGTCACGCTTGCTTCTTCCCTTCTCCTCCTAAGATTGACTGTTGAATTCTTGACTGGTGAAACTGCCAGAGGTGTCTCCTATGAAGCCCACTCTACACTTTTCCACTGGATTGGTCACAAAAATCCGACTTGGTTGTGTCTCCTCAATCACCTCTGGCCTCTCTCCACTCTTACAGAGGAAAAATCCAGCCTTCAGAATCCTCCACAGGCTAAGCCCCACCTGATCCTGATTAATCTTCTAAGCACCCCTGCCCAGGGTGGGCCAGCTTTATGGGCCTGCAACCGGTGCAGCCACACCAGGCTCAGAAGGACCTCACATGCCTCCCCCACAACAGTGCATAGTTGCCATGTGGAAGTGCTTTTATCTTTCTTTTTTTAATTTAAATTCAATTAGTCAACCTATAGTACATCATCAGTTTTTGATGTAGTGTTCAATGATTCATTAGTTGCATATAACACCCAGTGCTCATCACATCCCGTGCCCTTATTAATGTCCATCACCCAGTTACCCCCTCCCCCCAATCCCCTCCCTTCTGTAACCCAGTTTGTGTCCCAGAGTCCAGAGTCTCATGATTTGTCTCCCTCTCTGATTTCTTCCCATTGAGTTTTCTCTCCCTTCCCCTATGATCATCTGCACTATTTCTTATATTCCACATGAGTGAAATCATATAATTGTCTTTCTCTGCTTGACTTATTTCACTTAGCATAATACCCTCCAATTCCATCCACGTAAATGGTAGGTATTCATCTTTTCTGATGGCTGAGTAATATTCCATTGTATATATGAACCACATCTTCTTTATCCATTCATCTGTTGAAGGGCATCTCATGTCCTTCCACAGTTTGGCTATTGTGGACATTGCTGCTATGAACATTGGGGTGCAGGTGCCCCTTTCACTACGTCTGTATCTTTGGGGTAAATACTCTGTAGTGCAATTACTGGGTTGTAGGGTAGCTCTATTTTTAACTTCTTGAGGAACCTCCATACTGTTTTCCAGAGTGGCTGCACCAGCTTGCATTCCCACCAAGAGTGTAAGAGGGTTCTCCTTTTTTCCACAGCCTCACCAACATTTGTTGTTTCCTGTTATTAATTTTAGCCATTCTAACTGGTGGTATTGTGGTTTTGATTTGGATTTCCCTGATGACAAGTGATGTAGAACATTTTTTCATGTGTCTGTTGGCCATTTGTATGTCTTCTTTGGAGAAGTGTCTGTTCATGTCTTCTGCCCATTTCTTGACCAGATTATTTGTTTTTTGGGTGTTGAGTTTGATAAGTTATTTATAGATATTGGATACCAGCCCTTTATCTGATATGTCATTTGCAAATATCTTCTCCCATTTCATAGGTTGCCTTTTAGTTTTGTTGACTGTTTCCTTTGCTGTGCAGAAGCTTTTTATCTTGATGAAGTCCCAATAGTTCATTTTTGCTTTTGTTTCCCTTGCCTTTAGAGACGTGTCTTGCAAGAAGTTGCTGTGGTCGAAGAGGTTGCTGCCTGCGTTCACCTTTAGGATTTTGATGGATTCCTGTCTCCCATTGAGGTCTTTCATCCATTTTGAGTTTATCTTTGCGTATGGTGTAAGTTCGGTCCAGTTTCATTCTTCTGTATGTGGCTGTCCAATTTTCCTAGCACCATTTATTGAAGAGACTGTCTTTTTTCCACTGGATATTCTTTCCTGCTTTGTCGAAGATTAGTTTACCATAATGTTGAAGGTCCATTTCTGGGGTCTCTATTCTGTTCCATTGATCTATGTATCTGTTTTTGTGCCAATACCATGCTGTCCTGATGATTATGGCTTTGTAATACAGCTTGAAGTCAGGCATTGTGATGCCCCCAGCTTTGGTTTTCTTTTTCAACATTCCCCTGGCTATTCGGGGTCTTTTCTGGTTCCATACAAATTTTAGGATTGCTTGTTCCAGCTCTGTGAAAAATGTTGATGGCATTTTGATAGGGATTCCTTTGAATGTGTAGATTTCTTTTATCTTTGAACTTATTTTCTGTAAGTGATTTCCAGTGGGATAATGGAGCACATGCAGGGGGCTTGGGCTCAGAGCCTCAGCTCAGGCGTGGTCTTGCCTCCTGTTGCCTCCCCACCTCTTGGAGTGGGTTTTCAGCCACCACTCCCATGTCTTTGCTTTGCAATCCTACAGGGACTTGAGTCCTGGTGTGGAGAGTGTTGGGATCTCAGGGTGAGACCACCAGTGTCTGTGGGGGCCTGCACTCACCCAACAAGTATCCCTGTGTCCAAGGGAACAGATGTTAAATAGCAAATAAAAAATGGAGAAAGAGAAAGAGAGAGAACATAAGAAAGGAAAAAGCCATTTTCTGCTTTTTGGAAAAGGGGCTCTACATTTTCACTTTGCCCTGGGCCCTCTAATTACACAGCTAGCCTTGCTCCAAGCTGAACACTCCATTCCAACTAGTTCTGGCTGTGTTCTGACACCTTCCTCTCACTACTGACAAGCTTTAAGCCTTTAACTGGGTTGTTCCTCTACCTGGAATACTCCGAATCTACCCAAATCTTTAAATACTACAATCAAATCCTGAATGGTTCATGCAGTCTTTGCTGTGAAATCACATGCACCTATACTTTCTTTGAACTTTTACTGTCTGAGCTCATTTGACAGTAGTCTTGCACTAGCTGTCCCAAGGCCTGACTTTCTCTTGTGTGAATGCTTTCACTCTCCCCATCTGCAGAAGCTGCCTGATGCCGGAGACTGCATTCTCTCTCTCTTTCTCTCAGTAAACTTTTAATTTTGAAATAATTTTATATTTACAGAAAAATTGAAAAGACAGTTGGGTTCCCATATGCTCTTTACCCAGTTTCCTCTAATGGTAACATCTTGCATCACTCTCCCCGCTATGCATTTGTCAAAATTAAGAGATTAACATTGGCTATTGTTATTAACCACGCTCCAAACCTTGTTTGGATTTCCCTAGCTTTGTTACTAATGGCCTTTTCCTGTTCCAGGACCCCACCCAGGACACCACATTGCATTCAGTCATCGTGTCTCCTTGGCTGCCTATGTTTGTTCACAGAGTACATTTATTTTTCCTTGAAAGTTATGAGTTTCTCTATTTCCATGGCTACAAAGGGAAGAACAGAGGCTATCATCCTCTGTGGTCGTGGAGGCTATGTCTTGTTGCGGTGCTTCTGAGATGGTAGAAACCATCAAATGAAGAGCAAAATCTTGAAACAGCAATGGCATCTTGGCTTTAGTTTGGCTTTGAATAATCATGTCACGTACTGACTGAGTTATCACTTGAAGCAATCAAATCAGAACCTTGAGAAACAGGGATATCCAGAAAAAGAAAGCTTGAGTTCCTGGACCATGGTCTCCAACAAGAACCTAGCAGGACAGCAGAGTAACTTGGCTGTGAGTGTTAGTTCTGTAGTCCGGGACTCCTCATCTATGACAAAGTGTTTCTTGTTTTCTGTTCTTCCCTTTTCTTTTTTTCTCAGTATTGGGAAAAACAAGGAGAGATATATAAAATGGAATTAGCTGTACCATCTATTATTAAGTGTCTTAAGTTGATCTAATTAAGATGTATTATTTAATCTTGGATTCAAAGGAATAAAAAATGTATAGCTACTCAAATAAGCAACAGAAGAATTACATATTGATTATTATGCTTAAATCAATGCTATGTTAATGCTGTTATTATAAAAGTGTCAAAAATACATAAGGTTCTTATTTTACATATCCAAGATGTTTCCTATGCCTTTCACAACTATGTTTCTAATTGAATATTTCAAATTCCCTGAGAAGAGAGTCTGTCTAAAATTCAGTGAACTCTCATTTATTTATGCTCTTTAAGAGGGGTTGATACTCCAAGAGTCATTTTTAATTTATCTTTCAAGTATTTTTCATAATTTATTTTACATGAGTTGTGCCTTCTCGTGTTTTCTTATGTGAATATCATGTTTCATTTTGTGATCATTCGGCAATGATCATTATAGGTGGATAAGAGGTGGAATTATAGGTGGGAAAGAGGAAATTCCAAAATAGGTTGGGAAGTTAGTTGAGCAAGGACTGAGATAAAACATTGGCCATAGTTAAAAAGTTGGTAAATCATGTGCAGCTAGGAGTGTTGGATTTGTAAGCCAAACTAGCGATTTCTCTTGCTTCCTCATTTTCACTGAAGTGTTGTTACATTCTGGCTTCTGTACCTCCTGGTCTGTATGCAATAAGGCTCAACACCCTTTCCTGCTGCCAGTTGCCTCACACCGGTTGATTTATGAAAGAGATCCGAGGGCAGTTGACCCACTGGAGACACTGCAGACATTTAAATCATTGTCCTAAAAAGGCAAACTTTAAACTTCAGAGCCAAGCCCAGAGGCAATGTTCAGGGCTTGGGCCATGAAACCGTCACCTCTAATCCTGGAAAACAAAAACACTGCCCCATGCTACATGGTCGTGTACCCTTCAATTACTATAAAGCCACCTCTGACAAAAATAATATTCAGAACGTCACCTGGGGTGCAGTCAAGGATCATAAATAAATCACGTCTATTTTCAATTTTCTATGCCACAGTGAGTGCCTGGGCATTGCAAATTCAGTTAGTGAACAGTGTTCAGACTTTAATAGATATTGAGAGTAAAGTGTATTAGAAGTGATAGGTTGGAAGTCTCTCATTAGTCACACCAGACGGTCCCCCCCGACCCCTGTAAAGACATCTGCTCACTTGAGCCATAACAGTAGGTCTATCTTGTGCCATTTTTCATATTTGTCCAGGCACAAGAATATAATTTCTTCATTTGCACTGGTTAGGCTCTGCAGGTTCCCCAAATTGATGTAACTCAACAAGTAGTTATTAAACACCTATTCTAGGGCAGGTATTGTCCCTGGAACAGGTGTTAGACAAATGAAGAATACACAGTCCGTGCCCGCACGGGGCTCTCAACATAGTATTGGAGTCAGACTTGTAACCAATTAAGCATAATTTAATGTGAATTGGAGGGCAAGAAGAAAGGGAGTGATTCATTCTGCCAGGAGCAGGGAAGTCTCTAGGAGTGGCTACATCAAAGTTGGCTTTGAAGGATGAGCAGGACTTTGCCGGGCAGAGTTCTACACTGAGGAATACGCAATAGAGTCTGAGGCAACCACAGAGGCAAATACTCAGAGGGGTAAAGAGTGTGCTATGAGACAATAAGATGAGCAATTCTAAAATGCTGAATTCTGAGTGCAAACAAGCCTTGAAAATCCTTTGAGCAGTGTTGCTCAGATTAAATGTTCCACGGAACGTGCTCAATACATGCAGACTATTATAACAAAAAATAAACAGGTAAACAAAAATGACTATTAGCAGTACTTTATCAGTTAGAATATCTGACTTCATATAAAAGAAATCCAAACTTGACCTGGTTTAAGCAAAAATGTAGAATTTTTAGCTTAGCAACCAAGGGACAGGACAGCCAGGAATGTCCCTAAACCTCAGGAACACCTGGGCCTGGGGCTTGGTGTAGGCAAATAGTCCCCCATCTCTCACTGCAGGTACCGGCCGCATGTCTTCTCACTTGGCTGTCATCTGCTTTTCTCTGCAGAACATTTGGTTGTTTGAAGCTCCCAGGTTTCCAGTCTTACAGCTAGAAATCCAGTTTCCCAGAGTCAAAAATCTTGAGGAAGGATCTTGTTGTGTGTTATACTGACGCCTGGTCCAGCTTCTGTGGCCAGAGAACACTGTGACAAAACGGGAAGGGGCGGGGGGGGCTGGGCAGACAGGGCCTTGGGCAACTCCTTAGCAACGTCAAAGCAAAAAGTAAAAAAGTAAAGCAACTGCCTACCCAGAGTGTAAAGTGTAGGGTTCTCAGAAAACAACTTGAAAAGCCAAGCAATAAAGAGTAACTAGGAAAAGCTCTTTGGAAAGTAGATGAGAAGCAAAGTGTCAGGTAAGGCTCTGTGTGAGCAAGTGCAAGAAGACTTGGAAGATAGTAAACCAGACTCTAAGATATCATTCTAAGAAGAGCCCTGACATTGACTCTTATCTCTCATGAACACAAAAGGTCAATGACACATTTGGTTCTACTAAGCATTATCCTGAACAGTGAGATGGAGATCTTATCCTCACTTGCCCCAAGCTATGGTGCATACCTACCTGAAAGACCACAGGTAGCCCTGATGCCCAAACCTAAAGGCAGAGATAATGAAAATACAGAAGGCAATTACACAATCCAGGGGATGGTGGGGGGGGGGGGGGGGAAAGGAAAGTGGGGTTGGAGAGGTAGGAGCTGTATGACCAGAGGCAGCATAGTATCCTGGAAAGACTTCCGTGAAAGGCAAGATACCAACTGGCTATGTCCCCTCAGGGAAATCACTGGACCTCTCTTTGTCTGTATTCTTTATACTCTGAAATTTAATGATTGAACAAAATGGTTTCCTAAATCCCTACAGCTTTCTCTCCATTAAGGATTTTTAAATTTTTTTAATTTAAATTCAATTTAATTAACATATACTGTATTATTAGTTTCAGAGGTAGAATTCAGTGAGTCATCAGTTGCTTACAACACCCAGTGCTCATTACTTCAAGTGCCCTTCTTAATGCCCATCACCCAGTTACCCCACCCACCTCCCTCCAGCAACCTCAGTTTGTTTCCTATAGTTAAGAGTCTCTTATGGTTTGCCTCCCTGTTTTCGTCTTATTTTATTTTTCCTTCCCTCCCCATGTTCATCTGTCTTGTTTCTTAAATTCCACATATGAGTGAAATCATATGGTATTTGTCTTTCTCTGACTTATTTTGCTTAGCATAATACCCTCATTGCAAATGGCAAGATTTCATTCTTTTTGATGGCTGAGTAATATTCCATTGTGTGTATACATATATACATACCACATCTTTTTCAAACAAGCAAATCATGTTTAACCATAAAACAAACTTTGTCTATTTTCAACTAATTTTTTATAGTCATTTATATTAGTCAAGGTTCCAGAAGCAAGAGAGAGCAAACTCAAATTAGGATACTTTATTTAAAAGGTGGTCAAGGTACAGGGCTATGGGGCCATACAGTGCCCTAAGCCTGCCACTGTAGCATCACCTGTGAGCTTGTTAGAAATGCAAATTCTCAGCAGCCACCTCAGACGTATTGAATTAGAAACTGCAGTGGGGGTAACCTATGGTTTAAGAAGCTCTCCAGGTGATTCCAATGCAAGTGAAAAGTTTGAGAACCACTACGTGTGACACCACAGGAGGGAGGGTAATATCCAGGTGTAGCAACAGTTCTTACTACACTTACGCCTGAAGGGACAAGGAAAGGGAGTGATTAGAAAAATCTGGAAGGAGGGGCTTGCCTGATATGAGTTATGACTTTTCATTAAGGTAGGCACCCAGCTAGGGCTTCCTGAAAATACTCCTTTCCTTTGATATCTCTTAGGGACTCCCCATTGATTAGTAAGCCAAAGTCAGGGAGGGTGAGAGAGCCTGTTTTCTGCAGTCCTTTTAGTTCAACCACCACAAAGAAGGGCAAGTAGAGAGAGATTATGGGGCAGGTGGAAAGAGAATTTGAAAGGGCAGAGGCATCTGATCTACCATGTTTCTACAATAACAATATTATAATCACAAAATGAGGGGCTAGGCCACATGATCTTCTAGCTTTAAGCTTCTTTGATTGATGATTCTTCTTTGATGACTCTTCCAACCAATCTCTTGAAAATCATACTTTAAGCATAAAACTAACTTTGACAATTTTCAAATAATGTTTTATAAGTGTGTTTCTTTTAAATATCCGTGATCTTTTCTGTGAAGATGTTACAATCACTGAAGAAACATCGAAGACAGAAATGTCTTGAATTTTGACGTGGAGTTGGTTGGAAGCCACGATTATTACTTTGACATTTTATCTTATAAAAAGAGATAAGGTATTAGCAATTCAACAAAAGATTATGTGAAAAGCTGTATTTCAGCTTATTTTTAAATTAATATTTCATCACATTACAATGGCAGCAAATATTCCTTGTAGTGAGGGAATATTTACTGTCGTATTGGTTGGGTTTTCATTGAAGTCCATATGAAATTTGCAAAAAAAGCTATTTATTAGGTAAACACTTAGTCCTAGAATTATTGAAAGGGGTCAGCACGGTGGATGTTTTTACAAGCAATACACCAACTTTCCATTTCAATCTGTACCACCTTATTCTTTAAAGCCCAAACCCTCCCAGCACAGCACTGCCTTACTTATCACATACTATTCACTCTGTGTAGCTCTGAACACTTTTTTAAAAAAGATTTTACTTATTTGTGAGAGACAGAGAGAGTTCAAGCAGGGGGAGGGGCAAAGAGAGAGGATGAAGGAGAAGTAGACTCCCCACTGAGCAGGGAGCCCAACGCAGTGCTCCATCCCAGGACCCTGAGATCATGACCTGAGCGGAAGGCAGACGCTTAACCAACTGAGCCACTCAGGCACCCCTGAACACTCCTGATTCATTTCCTAGAGAAATATCTTTTAAAATAAACTGGCTGTTGATTATATTATTATCCACATTTTTTGTATCAAAAAAATTTTTAAGACTTGCTAATTATCTTATTGCAAATGATAATCAAATGTCCATTAACTAAAAGTTAGATTTTCAAGATGTAAATGTGAAATGTTTGGGTACCTACACATGTGTACTAAAGTGACCTTTTTAAAATCCTTTAAAGCCTAATTAATTTTTATTCACCTAAAACCTATAATTGGAAGAAAGGACTAAAAATTGTTCTATTTCTGCTATGCACACCTTGTCCCTAAAACAATATTAATTTACTCTATATGGAATGTGATTTATTTTCCCTACCAATAACTACCTTTAAAACTAAAAAGTATGTCGCTGCTCCCTATTTTTACAATGTAAAAACAAAATGTCTAGCACTTATTTAACACTTACCATGTGCCAAGAGCTTTACATATATGATCTCCTGACAACACAATACTGTGGTGTGGATTTTACTATTCCCATTTTATAGATGAGGAAAATGGACCTTCAACAGCCCAAATAAGTATTTTCAAAAGTCAAGGCAGGTCCAGTTCCAAAGCCCATATTCTTTCCAGTATAATTTGTTGCCCTTCCCATTTCAGCCAATCAGCATTGTTGAGCTCTTTCTGTATGAAGGGGAAATAGTTCTGTGGTACAGAAAATAAGGACAATTATTGTTCAGAGAGCGGCAAGATTAATTTCAGCCTGGACAATTACAGAATACTTAGCAGAGGATGATGGATTCCAGCAGATGCTAGCACAGGGCAGGGTTTGGATAGGAAGAGAGCCTAGAACAGCTTCCAACAAAGAGAAAGTGGGGATTTTGCCCTTTTAGTTGCTAGGAGCAAAAGAGGTATTTTGAAGAGGGATGATGAGTTGGAAGCAGAGTCTCTTGAAGGCAAAACTGGCAGGAGAAGGCAGGATGCACAGAACAGATAGAACCTGGAAGGAAGACATCTATTTGGAAGCAAAACATGTTCCTTAAAGAGAGACAGGACTTCCCCTGTAGAAACATGTATGGCAGTGGGACCCTTTTTTCCCTGCTAAGATCCAAGCATTCACATGATAAAAGTCAAAAGAACACCAATAATAACAGTATCTTGTGCTTATAAACTGGTCATACTTATTCTTCCTGGTCATGATCTCACCCATTTGTGATACAGCCAGAGCACCCTTTACCCCAGGGCCTAGAGGGACTTCATTCTTACTTGGGCAACCCATATATTTGTCACGTGCATGTTCTGGATTTATACTCTAAAGAAGAGGTTGGTGGGGCCCCTGAGTAGCTCAGTCAGTTAAGCATCCAACTCTTGATTTCGGCTCGGGTCATGATCTCAAGGTCGTGAGATCCAGCTCAGTGTCAGGCTTTGTGCTGGGTGTAGAGACTGCTTAAGATTCTCTCTCTCTCTGCTCTGCCCCAGCCCCCAGCCCCCACCCATCTTACATTTCTTCTGGCTTCCTTCTCCCAAACAAAATATCATCCTTAAGAGCTGCTTGTTTAGATCATTTCTGGACCTACATCTCCATCCAGTATCAAGCATTTACTGCCTCAGCGCTGCTCAAAGATGTCACCCCTCCCTCAACTATGGCTCCAACCACGCCCGTGTTTTATTAAGTCTACAGTTTTCCTACTTCCAGCTAACTCTTATCTTGCCCATCCTCAGTCTCTGACTACGCAGCCTGTGATTCCTTACACCTTCATCATCTGGAGAGTTAGATTATAGGTTAACCTTGATGATTTTTGCTGAACACTCATAGATCTGGAATGGATTTTTAAGTATTCCCAAGGTACCTAAGAAAGAATTTTAAATCTATTTGGCTTATCCTAGATATGAATCAGCAGAAAACTATAAAATTGCCTTTAACATTTTTTTTCTTTGGTGATAGCCTCGGTCTTAAGTAATTTCCCAGATGATAGAAAGTATCTTTCATTGTAAAAGAACAAATAACAATTTTTTAAAAAATCTCTAAGCTCCATTAACAATTCCCTGAATGTTTTTTAATGTGAATACCTTGGGCCTCTGTCCTACTTTTAACTGCCCAACACTCAACTCCCTTCTCATTTAAGGGGACCCTCCCCCTGCCAATTACATAAGTCTTGTTGGGAAAGTGCCCCATATGCCACAGTAGAAGCCAAATGAGGCTCTAAGAGGTCTACACCTCTCCCTGCCCCCAACAATAGGGGGCAGGCATGACTGGATTTCACCCCATCAGACCCTCCTATCCAGAACTTTAAATTTCCAGAAACCAGGATGGTTCAAGTTCCATGAGCAACAGTGGCAGCCCGGGGGTAGATAAGTGATGGCAATAGCAGCATCCTGGGGGCCTGTCCCGGCTGCTCAACTGTGAAGCCCCTCAGTTCCTGCACATTTTCCAAGGTTCTGTGAGTCTCTCCACCCCAGTCCACCCAGTAAATTTCTCTTTTGCTAACCAGCCATAACAACTTCAGAGGCTCCAAGCTGAGAGCCCCATCAGAGACGGACTCTCTGGGATCTTCAGGCACACCCAACCCCACAGTACCCTCCTCTCCTGTCCGTTCCTCCTTCTCTCTGATGTCCTCACCCACTACTTCCCTTGTCTTGTCACCTTCTCTATGAGTGACATTTTCTGTTCTCAGGGAGGGTTCATTGGAAGATTTAGGAAGATTTTCTGGAATTCTTGCCAGCTGCCCTATGAGAACCCAATGGCAGACATTCTTAAGGGGGTGTAGCTGTCCATTACCTTTGCTGAACACCGGGAAGCAACTATTCCCCCCACCCCTGGAAGGGGGCTGGCTGACTCCTAGGTGAAGGTGGAATGGGAGGACTTCAGTGATGCACCAGCCCCACTGCTCTCCTGTGTCGCTCCAGGCACTGATGCCAACAGCAGGTGGAGATTTACTGGCCATACAGTAAAATGGCCTGTCCTGATGGCTCTGAGATACTCACCTTAACTCAGGAAAACCAAAAGAAATTTAGGATCGACTTTAGAACATTTCCCAAAGAGATCAGTTCAATAAATTGAAGCAAGATAGATAAGAAAATGCTGTGCCATATGAAGAAAATAAAAGTAAAAGTGCTACTCTGGTCTATAAATCTATACTTGGCTACTCCTGGAGTATTAAGTGCAGTTCTGGAAATTGTACCTTTGAACATATACCCCTGTGTCTCAGTTGGTAAGATACTGGCATTAAGACTACACAACTATTTCGCTTTTTATAATACCATATACACTATTCTTAAAACACATATAAATAATGTAATGGTATTAATCATATTTTACATGAATTGACTAATTTTACATTAATCATATTTTAGATGGAGTGGGACTGTTTATGCTTGAAGTAATAACTTCTTGTTAAAATAAGTAACTGATTCTTATTTGTTTTCTAATCTTGGGTTTTCATATGTTGAGCTTGTTTCCTTGAATGATCCTGTTTGCTTTTCATTAAGCCTTCACATTGTCTTCTAGTTGAGCCTTTGTCTCTTCTGCTCCTAAAGCCTTGATTTCTTTGTGATTTGAACGAAGTATTTACCCACATGCAGGTGCACATGAAGGGGACTAAGATCCCTATGTACCTTGCAGCATCACTACCACCCTCCAGCGATATCATTATTGCCCTGAAAATCTTGGAAAATACACCCTGCTGACTGTAGAAACCCTTTACTTAAAAATTCCTTCCTGGTAGGCTCTTCTGGAATACATTTTCTTTCAAATGGCCCTGGTGAATTTCTTGATTGATAGAGTAGACAAAGCATTCACAAGGCGGCGTCATAATTCACTGTAGTCAAAAACCAATTCAGGATAACCCAAAAGACCTGTGGCTATTGGCCTAATTGTGCGATAACACATTAATTAAGAAGTTACTGATGCTGGGACGCCTGGGTGGCTCAGGAGGTTAAGTGTCTGCCTTCGGCTCAGGTCATGATCCCAGGGTCCTGGGATCGAGTCCCATGTCAGGCTTCTTGCTCAGAGGGGAGCCTGCTTCTCCCTCTGCCTGCCGCTCCCCCTGCTTGTGCTCTCCCCCTCTCTCTCTCTGACAAATAAATAAAATCTTAAAAAAAAAAAAAAGTTACCGAAGCCTACTATGTGTCTGGCCCTCTGCTTAGTGCAAGGAAGTCAAGAAGGCATGATACCTACCTTCATTTTCTTATGGTCTAAAAGGGGAAAAGCCAATTACACAGGAATTTCCACAAACAGCACTAAAGGCTGAATGGGTGGACAAACCACCTTTTAATCTGGCAGCCAACTGACTGCTCAGCCCTTTGCAACTGCCAATGGTCCACCAGTATCTTCTCGTTTGGGAATTAGCTTTTAAACCATAAGCTTATGGAAGAGTTCACAAAATATTTATGCCTTATGCATGAGCAGAAAAAAATAAATGGGTAGAAGGGCATGCCAGGGTTATAGCTAATGTTGTTGGCATCTACATCTGTCACCAGGGAGGAGTGCAAGGCAGGAACTGGCAGAGGCAGCTGCTTGGGCAGCCCACTGTGATTCAGGCCACATCTAAAGACAACTATTCACAAGTTTCTGCCTTGAGGGATATGGGGAAACCTACATGATCAGCATCAGGTCATTTTCACAATTGTCGTGGACTGACATGGCGCTTGAATCTAAACCCACAAGGTTTAGGCCAAGGTCCACATTCACACAAGCCTTTTCCCCACTCACATAGATTCCACTGTCCCTTCAATGTCCTGCTGAAGGCCTCACATCAGCTGTCTGGGTCTGATGTCCACTTCCAAGGGCACTCACTGCCACTGAATGGCTTAAGCAGGGAAATGGAATGACTAGGTCTGGGTTTTTAGAAGAGTGCTCTGCAATGTGGAGAATGGCTTGAGAGGGAGTAAAATCAGAGATAGAATGACTTGTTAGGAAACCACTGGAGTGGTCTGGGGGAGAGATACTAGTGGTCTTGCAGAGGTGGTAGCAGTGAGGTCAAAGAGGGGTTGAGTTGAGAGCCATTGCAGAGATAGAACTGACATAATTTGGTAAATGATTGGGTGTGGTTGTAGAAATGAGGGTGAAGGAGTAGTCAAGAATAAGTATCAGTTTCTGCCCAGGACAAGTGAATTGATAAGGCACCATTCTTAGACATGTTGAGTTTAAGGTACATGAAAGTCATCCAAGAGAGATGGACGGTGGGCAGTTGGACACAGAGGTCCAAAGTCCAGAAGACAGGTTTGGGATGGAGACACAGATTGGAGAGTCATCAGTATATGGACAAGTCATTGAAGCTATAGGAGAGGTTATGGGTTGAATATGTCCCACCCTTTCTCAACACATGTTGAAGTCCTAATCCCCAGTATGTCAGAATGAGACCTTACTTGGAGATAGGATCTTTATAGTGGTAATCAAATTAACATGAGGTCTTTAGGGTGGGCCCTAATCCCATAGGCCTGGTGTCTTATAAAAAGGGGAAATTTGGATACAGACACACAAGTAGGGTAAATACCATGTAAGATGAAGGCAGATACTGAGGTGTTGCTTCTGTAACTCAAAGAACGCCAAAGGCTGTCAACAGATCACCAGGAGCTAGGTAAGAAGCATAGAATAGATTCCCTCTCACTGGCGCGGGCAGGAAGAAACCCTGCTGACACCTCGATCTCAGATTTCTAGCCTCCAGAACTATGAGACAATACATTTCTGTTACAAGCCACCACATGTGTGGTACTTTGCTATGACAACCCTTGTAAACTCATACTGGAGGGAATGAGATCATCCAGAGAGAGAATGCTGAGAAATGCAGGTAACTAGGGCTGAGACTCAAGAAAACTATTAATTAAAGGGATATGAACCTATTTAAAAAAAAAAAAAAAGGCAGCCAAAAAGTGAGGGGGAGAAACAGGGGGATGCAACAATATAGAAGCCAGAGAAAGGGGGTAGGAGAAGGCGGCCATGGTGCAGAGTTTGGCTTTGGTCATTGTCAGCTGTGGAAAGAATACTGTTGGTGGAGTAGCAGGGGCAAAGGGATCAGCGTTTACAGAGAAACGCATGGAAGGTGAGAAAGCACAAGCAGGAAGCGTTGACAGCAGCAAATGCAAAGAGAAAGGACATAGTTTCTATACAGATTTTGGAAATACAGAAATCATATTATTTTAAGGAGTAGACAAATCATCCCAAATCTGTTATGTAGGGGGTGGGGACGGACACCTATGCAGATGAATGGATGCAGGGAGAAGACCAAGTCTCTCTGCCTTGGTGTACGGTACACTTGGGGCAAAGAAACCAGAAAACAGGTGAATTCTATCCCAACATGGAAAGCCCTGATATAGTGACAAATCCTGGGCTTCATGGAAATGAGGAGCTGCAGGATGGAAGAAAGATGGCAGAACCAGGTCATTCAGTGTACTTTATTTTTTTTTTAAGATTTATTTATTTATTTGAGAGAGAGAGTGCATGAGGGGGAGGGGCAGAAAGAGGGGGAGAGAGAGAATCTCAAGCAGACTCCTTGCTGAGTGCAGAGTGTGACTCTGGGCTCCTTGTGGGGCTCGATCTCACAACCCTGAGATCAAAACCCGACCCAAAACTAAGAGTTGGAAGCTTAACTGATTGCACCACTCAGGCACCCAAGGATAGTCTTGTTACAAGAAAGATAATCTCTTATTCACAGTGCAAAAGATTCATAAAAATCATGCATGGTGCTGTAATTTAATAGGAGAAGATGTGAAATTTTCTTTAAGCTTCCTGAAATCTTCCTACCCAGAATCCGAGGGAACTGATTTGTCATGTTAATCACCTCCCTGCCCCAAGGGTCATTTCAAATGTTCAATCGAAATCCTCACTATCAAGGCCATTTCTTGGCCAGAGATGAGGGATAAATATTATTAAAGTGTTTGTTTTATGGGAGTAAATTATCCCCTGGGAGTACTGTATTCGCCCACGTGAGGCAAATCACAGCAGCTAGGCAAGTGTTGGAATGCGTACTGAGCGGGTACTGACAGCTGAGCATAATAGATTTAAAAATTCTCTTGCAGAGGTAGCTCTTGCAGTCTGGTAGGCATGCTGTCCTCTTGCAATCCTAAATTAATCTAATGGAGTGGAAGATACTTCAGATGTTCACACTGTCTGGAAGATGACTTGAATTTACTGCAGGAGCCCTGGAATAATGTAAAGGGTCCTGCTGGCATCGCCTTCTAAACATTCCTTGAATCTATTTCCTCTTGCCATCCTTACCCCTCCAATTCCCCAGATGATGCCCTCCTCCTTTGGCTTTTTCTTGAATAATTGACTGCCATGAGCTTCCAGCCCCCAGGATTGCACAGGGTTGCTGCCACATGAGGATGGAAGCTATCTGCTATTAGAGAGAAAACTCCGGGTTAACCTTGACCCACACACTCTACGGCCCAGAGACTAATTTTCCTGGCTACCATTTGTTTTGGCTAGAGGAGATTTGGCAACTCGCATTCATTCATTCATTCATTCATTCATAAACACTTACTGAGGGGTCTCCTGTGTGCCAGACACTAAACTAGGTTATCTGAGCTATAAAGAGGGTGAAGACCAAGTCTCTCTGCCATGGTTCAGAGTATATTGGGGCAAAGAGACTGGAAAACAGACAAATTATAACCCAACATGGAAATCGCTGATAATACTGACAAATCTTGGACTTAATTAAAATCAGGATCTTGAGGAACCTGAGCCTGGAGGGTAGGAGAAACTGCATGACTCCAGAAGGAGGAACAATACTTATAGGGCAACCACTTCAGATGAAGAAGACAAGACTGGTCACACAGAGTAGAAGCATTAACATAAAAGAGACAGAGGAAGGCAGGATAAGAAATTAACCATCTAGGGCTATGAACGCACGAAAACTCTGGGGAACAGTCCTGGGGGACATTAGGTGGTGGAGAAATTGAGGCCAGCAAACAAAACGAAGGTAGGTCCAAGGCAAAAGTAGAGTCATAGAAGTAAGAATTCAAGTGAAGAGAATTTTAAAAAGGAGATACCAGTTAAGCATGTCAAATGCTACCAGGAGGTCATGGAGACTGAAGGTGGAAGAAACACCCATTAATTATGGCAATAAGGATGTCACAGGCGACTTACGAAGCAGTTTCAGTAGAGAGGAGGTGAAGGAAGTGGAAGGAAGAGGCATGGAGGCAGAGGTTTGAGAAATTGGAAGGATTTAGCGTCAGGGTCGAGTGAAGTGTTATTCAAGATATAGGGGAAAGTTCCAGCTATGATGAAGTAACCTGTACAGGATTAGTGCTCCCTCCCACTGCAAACAAAATAAAACTGGACAAACCATAGAGGCAACTGTTTCCAGGCATTAGCCAACAGGTGGCATGAGACTGCAATCTCTAAGAAAGGTCACAAGGTGAGCCCCTTGATCTCCAGCTTCTGCTTAGAGACAGTGTCCTCCCTGTGGAGCAGAAAGGTGAGTCCGAGCAGAGCCGTGAGGCACCACTGAGGAGAGGAGGCAGCGATCGAAGTTTGGGGCCACTGGAATTCATGGGCCGGTTAGAGAGGATGGACTCATGACTCCCGACACTATCACAAGCAAGTCCAAGCTCTCCTGTTTCTCTAGCCATGCCACTGACCACTTCCCCCCATCCAACCCCTGGGCCCATATTCTGTGAACTCGTATGTGAGCTTCAGGACTCAGGTCAATGTTGCCTGCCCTCGAGGGCATTCCTTGACCACCTGCTTTCCTCTGTGCATGCCCCACTTCCCTACTGTCCCTGCCCCATACCATACTGTTCTATCCCTTCAGTATTTTTATTTATACATTTATTTTTCTCCCTGGCTTTTAGCTTTTTAATAGTATGGGCTCTGTCTTGGTCATTTTTGTGTCCCCAGTCCCGGCACTCAGTAGCTTTTCATGAGCATTTGTGGAGTTGCCTGGCCCTTGAGGAGAAACTAAGTGTAGCACCTAATCATGCTCTTTATGTTCAGTAACTTTAATGCGTCTATGTTTTATCACTTAACACATGCTCAAGAAACATGTTTAATGACTAAATGAATAAATTGACAAGATTAGAAATGCCCTAATTAAGTTTAAGAACTAATTCTTACTTGTTTTGAGTCTCTTAGTCCTTTAGGAAAGGATGTTAGGCACACACTCACTATTCAATAAATCCTTGTGAAACTGGTTGATTAGCAGGAAAGTCAGTAAACTCCAGACACATCAAGATTCCCTCACCCCCACCTAGAAGCAGCTTCTCAGCTCCTTTTGAATTCTCTGGCCCAGCTACTCACCTCTGCTCCAGCCTCCATCACATCCATCAGAGTGACCCAGAAGTCCTACGAGGTGTCCTCCTCTGGCCCCCAGGCCTTCAGCAGCTGCTCACACACATGGGCCTGCTGCCCGCATCTGTCCCCCAGTCGTTCCCTGGTGGGCCGCTGCAGCAGCTTGCAAGATGGCCTGGATACCAGCATGAGTATGGTCGTGGCTACGGTGGGTTTGGGGGTGTGGGGAGCATCACAGCTGTCTTGGTGGACCAGAGCCTGCTGAGTCCTCTTAAGGTGGAGGCAAACCCCAACATCCAGACCGAGTGCACCCAGAAGAAGGAGCAGGTCAAGACCCTCCCTCAGCAGCAAGTTTGCCTCCTTTAGCGACAAGGTGTGGAACCTGGAGCAGCAGAATGAGATTCTGGAGACCAGGTAGAGCCTCCCACAGCAGCAGGAAACAGCTCAGAGCAACAAGGACAACATGCTCCAGAGCTACCTCAACAAGCTTTGTCGGCAGGTGGACACCGTGGTCCAGGAGACCCCAAAGCTGCAGGTGGCACTGGGCAATATGCAGGAGCTGGCAGGGGACTTCAGAATGAATACGAGGAAGACACCGAAGAGTGTGCAGAGATGGAGAATGCATCTGTCACCATCAAGAAGGCTGTGGGTGAAGCTCATGCGAACGAGGCAGAGCCGGAGTCAGCCACAGATCTCCGACACCTCCGCGGGCCTCTCCGTGGACAACAGCCGCTCCCTGGACTAGAGGGCATCATCGAGAGCTCAAGGTCCAGTACCAGGAGATGGTCAGCTGCAGCTGGGCAGAGACTGAGGGCTGTCCCAGATCAAGTAGTAGGAGCTGCAGAACTCGCTGGGAAGCACGCGGATGACCTCTGACGCACCAAGAGGGAGATTTCCGAGGTGAACTGCAACATCAGCCGACTCCCCGCTGAGGTCCAGGCCATCAAAGGCTAGAGGGCTTGGGTGGAGGCTGATTGCCGGGCAGCCGGGGTGGGGGGGGGGGGCGCACAGTAAGGACACAGCAAGTTGAGCAGGACTTGGCGCAGTGGCTGTGCGAGTAGCAGGAGCTCAGGAATGTCAGGCTGGCCCTGGGCAGGTCTTCTCCGAGGGAACAGCCACTGAGGTCCCTCCCAGCCGCCCCCCTCCTGTAGCTGCCCTAGAGCCTTTGAGGAAAGGAGCTGTGCAGGGGAGCGTGTGGAACAGGAGGCCCACGCAAGGCTCAGCCCCAGGCCTCAGCCTACCCTCGGGGGGAGTCTACTCTCCTAAGGACCCCATCTGGCCCATGCCCCCAACTAAAAAAACCAATTCAGGTGTCTTTTCCAAAATAAAGCCTCAGCTGGTTCTGAGCACCCCCCCCCCACGCCCATCAAAAGGGATTTTCTCATATTTGCATCTTTGAAATGTGAGCAGGAAACGGAAACTGCACTGGCAATTAATTGCTTTTAGATCTCATGAATGCCAGATGCCGTTGACTCCAAGGGGCTATCACATCTAAGATCTGGGCAGTGAGAACAGGATGGTCTTTGTGTCTGTGTTTCTGTCTCCTGGATGGAGGCCACTAACACACCTGCTGAGTTGGCCTGATGAACAGGTGCACAGAAAAGAATCAGCTTTCCAGGATTTCTGGCAAATCTTAATAGAGTAATTATAAAATTTATCATGTATGTGGCTCCATCAGGGGTTTAGATCAAAGTGAAATACATGAGGCTTGAGATCTACAAAGTCTTGTTGAGGGACAAAAAGAGAGTCTGCCATACACGCCCCAGGGAAGATGACAGGCTGTGCCTCCCCCTGCATCCCCTTCTCTCCTCGCCAGTGGGATGCTCACAGTCACAAGCTCTGTGGTCTCTCTGTACTCTCAGAGTCTCCGTTGTTCCAGTGACACTTTCTGATCTCCCAGTAACTTGGAATAGCATTCACAAAGAGGCATTTCTATACAGCAACAGTCAGAGGAAACTTTGTCCCATCTGAGATTTAACATGAATTCTTTTTCTGGAAGCTGCTGACAGCGTAGCTTCCAAGGATTTTCTAAGGTCCAGCATAGCTTCTGGCAGAGACTCCTTAGAGCCTAATTTTTGCACTACAGCACAGTTAAAGAGCCCAGACTTGGAAGTCAGATGACCAAGGTTGGAATGTCAGCTCTGCTTCTCACCATATTGTGCTCTTGAGCAAGCAATCTTTCCTTTCTGAGCCTGCGCATCTTCATTGGCAAGAAGGAGAGTGGTTATCTACCTAGCAGGGTTGTTGTAAGGATTAGAGGAGATAATGTACTTTGCTGTTATTTTATTTGCAGAACATTATAGCACCTGGAATGGTGCCTTTCACCCCGAAGGCTCAAAAACGATTTCCTGATTGAATTTTATTTTAGTGCAAGGCATATACCATAGGCAAAATCTGACTTATAAATGGGAGTTTTTCCCAATTCTAAACGTATTTCCCCATATAAACAAAGTTATAAATTGTGGTTTGACCACGGATTGGTACTCAAGTCCCATTTGGTACACAGCGTTGCTAAAATACTATACATTTGCAGTGGGGAAGCACAGTCATTAAGCAAAACAAGACAACATTGACTAAAAACAGTTTTATATTTACCTTGAATGTTTGTGGTTGAGGAAAAGTAGATTTAATTTAAGGAAGAGGAAGAAGTTGTAAATAATTATTGGAGGGGATCCTGAGGGAAACTACTGTGTATTTCCCAAAGACTCTCCCTGTTGATGCCCTGCATCTTTATTCTGTTTAATTTCCCATCAAACCTTAGGACTTCTTCTTTGATACAGGTATCCCATTAGCATCAATTCCTTGCTTATCAATGTAACAAACATTTCTTTTAGCTCACAAATGGTGGGGTTTCAAGAATACAGTTTTATTTCCCCAAGCAATAGGAAACTGGAGGGGGAAAACAGGATGCATGAGAGAGAAACTGAACAAACAATAGAGATTTTTATAACTCTAAGAACAAGTTGAAAAAAATGGAAAGTAAACGGAGTTAAAAATAGGGGAGTGTGTGTGTGTGTATGTGTGTATGTGTGTGACAATTCTACCTCAGGCAATCATCTTAATGAAAAAGTGAGGAAAAAGCAGAGGGAAATGTCATAGGCGTTCTCTTTTGGAGGGTGAAAATGGGAGTGGTGGTCAATGTCAGAAAGAAAGTTCCCTGTTATGGCTTCTCTGTGGTATATCAGCCATTAGAGGACTTGCTTTCTGTTCTAAACAAGTGCATAAGAAAAGTTTGTAAAGCAACATGAAGGGAGAAGGCTGGGTGACCTTGGGAAGTCACTTAACCTTCTTAGATTGGAGTGTTCTCATTTATAAAATGAGAAAGTGGGACTAGACACTCTGGAAAATTTTAGTGTAAAAAATTTTAAATTTTATGAAAAATTTATGACTTAATACCAACTAGCACTGTTTCCAGTTAGGTACCAATTAAAATCATAGACTTTGCTTATGCAACCCAATATGGTCCTTCCCCCTCACCTCCTTAAAAAGTTATCTTCCCTAAGCATCACCATGACAACTGAGAAATAACCTGTGTTTCTTCTAAGGAAGGGATTATCAGACTTATACCTAGACACAGGGCAGGATATTTTTCAGGAAATAGCACTGCATTTGGAACTTTCCCTAGAGTAAAAGATCTAAGGAAGGATCCCTGAAAGAATAAAAACCAGAAACTGATTTTCCTTTAAAATATAAAGAAGGCTCATATTTTGCAATATGTTAAATGCTACTGTAGAGAGTGTATTTTCAAGAAAAAAATGAATAAGATGTATGACAAATTCATTACACTCATGTTTTACGAAAGGACATGGTTTTAAAATTCCACTGTGTGCACTGTGAAACTGATCATTTTTATAAAACAATGTTATGAGGCTTCCAGAATCTCAGTTATGCGTACCAAAGGGATAGGGTTGAATCTGTAGTTTTGCCTGAAAAGAACATTGTACCAGAAACTAGGATTCCCAGGGCTTATTGGTCAGTTTAACTCTTGACTAAGCATCTGATCCTGGATGTTTCTTTTGTCATTCTGTCTCTTGATTTTCTATATATGAAGCTGGAAAATAACTGCCATTCTTTATATCAAACTCACTGCTATTCTCTTATATTTTTATTGTGGTATAGCATAGAATTTACCATTATACCCTTTTTAAGGGTAATGTTTAGTGGCATTAAGTATATTGATATTGTTGCTCAACCATCACTACCATTCATTTCCAAATTTTACATCTCCCCAAACTGTAACTCTGTACCTATTCTTATTTTATTTTATATTTTTAAAGATTTTATTTATTTATTTGACAGAGAGTGACACAGCGAGAGAGGGAACACAAGCAGGGGGAGTGGGAGAGGGAGAGGGAGAAGCAGGTTCCCCGCTGAGCAGAGAGCCCAATGTGGGGCTCGATCCCAGGACCCCGGGACCACGACCTGAGCCCAAGGCAGATGCCTAACGACTGAGCCACTCAGGCGCCCCCCGCATTCTCTTATTTTAATAATATTTCTCTTAATCCACTCAGAGCACCAACCAACAGATTTCTTATACCATGTACCCCCTTAGTGTGGCTGTGTAAAAATAATTTTACAGAATTAAGAAGGGAAAATTGAAAACTGCAGATATGCCAGTCTGATGTCAAATCTGCTATGAAGTTTATGTATCAAGTTCTGACGATTAAAAGCCCATTTGGGTTACTCTCAAAAGTTTGAACTCAAACATTTGATCACTGATGTATATACTCTCCCTGTGAAAAGGACACCAAGAGGAATCTTGTCCCTTTTGGTGAAAAACACCAAGAATTGCCAGAGAAGACTAACAGAGTTAAGCATTCTGGAAGATCAGCCTTCCAAAGAAGTAGACGAATCAGGTGGGCTGGCTGTGTCTGTGCAGAAGAGACTCTAGGAGCATCATTCCATCCGGGGATTTCCCGAGCTCCAGTGCTTACCTGTCTACTCTCCATTATTTGCTGTTCATTTTGAATCCAGTTCCTTTTACTCACTGCTTTGAACCATCCTTGCTTCCCTGCCTCACCTTGCCCATATGTCCCAGGTCTTCCTACCCCTCATCCACAGCTCCACCCTCATCTTGGATATGGACGAGGTTCCCTTTTGCTTAATCCTATGCCATTGTAGGTCAGCCTCCTCCACTCCCCTCCTGGCCATAGTTGGCTAACTCTTAGCCCTTTTTCTCTCTTCCCTTTACCCTCTCTCTCACTCACAACCAGAGCCACAGCCATTGGAAACGTGGTTTTCTATGTTTCATAAAAACAACATAATATTGAGAAGGGGGGCAAATCAGAGGCGGAGACGAACCATGAGAGACTATGGACTCTGAGAAACAGACAGAGGGTTTTAGAGGGGAGGGGGGTGGAAGGATGGGTTAGCCCAGTGATGGGTATTAAGGAGGGCACGTATTGCCTGGAGCACTGGGTGTTATACACAAACAATGAATCATGGATCACCACATTAAAAACTAATGATGTAATGAATGGTGACTAACATAAAATAAAATTAAATTAAAAACAACAACAACATAATACTGAATCAGATAATTTGAGCCTCAGCTGTCTGATGCTGATTTATAGGTCAGACTTCCATGCAGAGAAATCCCATATTGAAAATCTGGTTCATAAATGGTGTTGGGAAAATTGGACAGCCATATGCAGAAGAATGAAACTGGACCACTTCCTTACACCACACACAAAAATAGACTCAAAATGGTTGAAAGACCTGAATGTGAGACAGGAGTCCATCAAAATCCTAGAGGAGAACACAGGCAGCAACCTCTTCCACCTCAGCCGCAGCAACTTCTTCCTAGAAACATTGCCAAAGGCAAGGGAAGCCAGGGCAAAAATGAACTATTGGGACTTCATCAAGATAAAAAGCTTCTGTACAGCAGAAGAAACAGTCAACAAAACCAAAAGACAACCGACAGAATGGGAGAAGATATTTGCAAATGACATATCAGATAAAGGGCTAGTATCCAAAATCTATAAAGAACTTATCAAACTCAACACCCAAAGAACAAATAATCCAATCAAGAAATGGGCAGAAGAGATGAACAGACATTTTTCCAAAGAAGACACCCAAATGGCCAACAGACACATGAAAAAGTGCTCAACATCGCTCGGCATCAGGGAAATCCAAATCAAAACCTCAATGAGATCCCACCTCACACCAGTCAGAATGGCTAAAATTAACAAGTCAGGAAATGACAGATGTTGGCGGGGATGCGGAGAAAGGGGAACCCTCCTACACTGCTGGTGGGAATGCAAGCTGGTGCAACCACTCTGGAAAACAGTATGGAGGTTCCTCAAAAGGTTGAAAATAGAGCTACTGCACGACCCAGCAATTGCACTACTGGATTTTTACCCCAAAGATACAAATGTGGTGATCTGAAGGGGTACATGCACCCACCCCAATGTTTATAGCAGCAATGTCCACAATAGCTAAACTATGGAAAGAGCCAAGATGTCCATCAACAGATGAATGGATAAAGATGTGGTATATATATACAATGGAATATTATGTAGCCACCAAAACCCCCCCCGAAATCTTGCCATTTGCAAAGACATGGATGGAACTAGAGGGTATTATGCTAAGCGAAATAAGTCAATCAGAGAAAGACATGTATCATGTGATCTCACTGATGAGGAATTCTTAATCTCAGGAAACATACTGAGGGTTGCTGGAGTGGTGGGGGGTGGGAGAGATGGAGTGACTGGATGATAGACATTGGGGAGGGTATGTGCTATGGTGAGCACTGTGAATTGGGTAAGACTGATGAATCACAGACCTGTACCTCTGAAACAAATAATATATTATATGTTTAAAAAAAAGTAGGAAGAGAAAAATGAAGGGGGGGAAATCAGAGGGGGAGACGAACCATGTGTGACTATGGACTCTGAGAAACAAACTGAGGTTCTAGAGGGGAGGGCGGTAGGGGGATGGGTTAGCCTGGTGATGGGTATTAAAGGGGGCACGTATTGAATGGAGCACTGAGTGTTATACCCAAACAATGAATCATGGAACACTACATCAAAAACTAATGATGTAATGTATGGTGATTAACATAATAAAATTAAAAAACTAAAAAAAAAAGAAAATCTGCTTCATTTTAACTGCACGTATTCTTTTAAAAAATGGCAGAGCCATCAGTATGTAGAATGCATTATGCATTTGTTCATCCATTCTCCCACCAAACATTTACTCAATACCCTGCATGTGCTAGGCACCATCTTAGGTGCTGGGAAAATAACTGTGAATGAGAAAAGCTGCTGCCCTCATAGAATTCAAAGTCTTTAGGGAAATGTAGACCCCAAACGGGCAATTGCAACAGTGCAGATAAGCACGGTGATAGGAGAGGTCAAGCAGGTCTGCGTGAGCCAGGACAGGGGCACCTAACCAGGCATGGGGCTCAGACAAGTCTTCCTGAAGAAGTGATATTAAGCAGGAGCCCAAGAGAAGAAGTTAGCCAAGCACCACTGTAGGAAATTTGGAATACACCACACGCCATTTACAGATCATGATAATTTCATTTATTTTTCAAAAATTAAATGTTTCTCTTATCCAAAAAGTAAAACAAACTCTTAACTGATGTGTAGGCAACAGAAAGGACTTTAAAGATGCCATCTAAATACAGTGGAGTCTGCTTGTCCTTGGGGTAAATAATGATGCTGTCTCATGATGAGATTTATTTTCTTTTTGCATTTCAGTAATAAAATCATATCAGGTGGGATTTAAGAAAAGATTTAAAACTAGCCTTAAGTGTTTCAATCTAACATTTAGAATTTATTATTAGTACATGGGTAAAACAAATGGATGACATGAGCAAGATTTTAAAATAAAATGTTGGAAAACTTTGTATATTTGATTTAAGGAATCCAGTCATGCATAAAGCATCAGTAATGTCTTAATTCTTTGCAACTCATATCTGAACTCACACATGAAAAGATGAACTTGTTTTATGGACATAAAGGTCCACTGTTTGGGATTTAAGTATTTTACATTTTGTGATCAATTGAACAGAAGCCAGATTGGAGTTTAGTTTTGTAGTCTCAAAAAAGGGTCTAGTGAATACATTTAGAGTAGAGAAATAAGACTAAGGAAGGACATTTAATTTGCCAAAACCCTCTGCAAGCTTTCATCTGCATATCAAATATCAATTTTTTTTAATTTTTTAAAATATCAACAGTTAATATGCTATCTAGCAAGCAGTAGCATTTATTCCTCAGATCAGGTCTAAGCAAAATTTTGTTAGCTAATTGTTTATGGAATTGTATCTACTTGAAATAATCCAACTGCTTTTTTAAAAAGAAACATTTTTTAGTTAAAACTTTATTACAGCTTAGCTGAGCTTTTTACCTAATTAGTTTGATGTTTATTGTTATTCATCACAGAAATATCAATGAAATACACAGTCTCTCGATGAACCCAAGGAATAATATAATGCAAATTACCATATTATTCATTCTTGAATACAATACTTATGGAGCCGTTCTCAGTAAAAGTAATTGTAAAATATTCCTTAATTAAATAAAGACATTATCACTTTACCAATCCAGCACTTAAAAATTTGATGTCTAAACTAATACATGTAGGATTGGTAAAGAGAGAATTTTATTCTTTTTCTTAAACAAACAAACCAGCATTCAATATATGAGTCATAAGATTCAATATTAGTCAACGTTGAAGAGTCAAAAAGACTGATAATTTCCCCTTAAACAATTAATGTTATTTTTCCCTTCATTCTTTAGAGTTAGACTCAACCCAAGCTCACATGAAATGTCAGTTAGGCTGACAAGGATCTCAATTCAATTATGTAGGAAAACATACATTTTATTCAGTTCTTTTAGTATACCTTTATTTTTTCAAATGCTAGACTCTAACACAGAAGTCTGACTTTATATACTTGCCTTATGTACGTTGTTAAGAGAAACAGCAACTAAGTGTAACTGAAATATTAGAGAAGTCAAAGACAGAGAATTCAGGTTCCAAATAAACTGATACCTGAATAAGTCAAATCTAAGCAACTTTTAAAAGTTTTGTCTTTTGGGAAATCTAACAAATTTTTCTCTACAATAATTTTCATCTCCAAACTGCCAATTCTGCAAGTAAAACCTGAATGTAGGCAACAGGTAATTTAAGCTGCATTTCAAGGATTTCTACAGAGAATAAACACAGTGAAAATAATGAGGATAGGAGCATAAGACCAGTCATGTGGAGAAGGACAAATGCCCAGTAAAACAGCATTTACCGTCTGAGAGAGGTGAGTTTCCTGCAGAAACACTGTAGGATGCTAAGGGCACCACTCTTGAAGAATGTTTCTTTATCTCTTGAAATGGTTCGCCTTGTTCACAGTGCTTTTTTCGAGATGGTTTGAGTCTCCAGTTTTATAGCAAACACTCTGCTGTGGCTGGTGTCTGGGTGCTGTTCTGGAAATGCCTCTGGAGGCTACAAGCACTAATGTGCTGTCTCCCTGGGAAACCATCTGTCACATGTTCAAGCAATGTTTGGCCTGCACTAAAATGTTTCTCTTAATCAACTGTTAGGCAAAGTGTAAAACTATGAAAAATGAAAGGGAAAATCAAGATTGCTTTCTACTAAAAAGTACAGCACGGTTGCTGAACTAATAAAGCATTACCTTTCTAAAGATGTGTGTGTGTGTGTGTGTGTGTGTGTGTGTGTGTGGTGCATAAGATATATTAAGATTTTTAAGCTCCATGGGGCACCTGGGTGGTTTAGTTGGTTAAGTGTCTGCCTTCGGCTCAGGTCATGATCTCAGCATCCTGGGACTGAGCCCCACATCGGGCTTCCCGCTCAGCGGGGAGTCTGCTTCTCTCTCTCCCTCTGCCTCTGCCCCCCAACTCATGCTCGCTCTCTCTGTCTCAAATAGATAAATAATCTTTAAAAAAAAGATTTTTAAGTTCCAGAGTGGTAAACTGATAATGTCATTATATATACATATTTATTATATTTATATATATTTATATATATTATATATATATATGAAATACTGAAGCACAATATTTTCAGGGTGCAACCACAAGGAAACAAATGCAACAAAATCTTTGGAAAAGCATTGAGTTCATTGGGGCAAATCACATGGAAAGACTATGATGCCAGGGTAAACATTCTGACTTTGACGAAAGGCGATTCATTTGTATAGAATCTCCAAGAGTGAAATGCTTCCATAAGTAGAAAAGAAACAAAATTTTCTCATTTCATGATCACAGACATTACCACTACATCTGCATCAATTTACTCAGGACCAGCACGGATAGATCCTGAGAGACTGGTCTGGTTGCTATGTACTTGAGTGCCCAAGACCGGAGCCCTGGAAAGAGGGAGGGAGCCAAGCGCATCAGCGCAAAGACTACAGTCAGGGGAGGAGCTGAGAGCTCTCAGGGAAAGCCTGCAGGAAGTAAAGAAAAACAGGCCTCAGGTGGAGCCCAGAGAAATACTTCCTTAAAAAAACTTTTTTATTTTGAAATAATTTTAAACTTACATAGAAGTTGCAAAAATTGTAGTGACATCCCGTGAACCCTTCACCAAGCATTTTACTACATGCATAGATTTGTCTAACCACTACAGTCGGATACACTACAGCTTCATCACCCCCAAAAACCTCTTGCAGAATGCCCTGGAGATCCAATATTGTTGTGTGTATCAACAGTTTGTTCCTTATTCTTGCTGAGTAGTACGCCATGATATGAGTGTACATCTGTCCCAGTTGGAACACTAACTTCTTTTCTTTTTTTAAAGATTTTATTTATTTTTTTAAGAAAGAGGGGAGGAGCAGAGGGAGGGACAGAGGGGAAGGCCGAGGGAAAAGCAGACTCCCTGCTGAGCAGGGAGCCTGACAACACAGGACCCTGAGATCATGACCAGCCAAAGTCAGATGCTTAACCAAATGAACCATCCAGGTGTCCCTGGAACACTGATTTTTAAAGGACTGAAACAAGAAGCCCACATATGAAAGTGAGGAAAAGGAGACCAGAGAAGGGAAAGCAAGAGAGCCAGAGTCCAGAAGCAGAGAAGGGGAGGTGAGCTTCAAGGACAGTGGACTCAGCTGTGTCAAAGGCTGCCGCGTGAGATAAGGACTGAAAATTTAGCAAGACAACCACAACCAGTAAGATAGTGAGCAACTGCCACATGCTAGGAAGGAGCTAGGCTCTGAAAATAAAATGGGAAGCACAAACAGACATGGTCCCTGTTCTCATGAGTCTAAATGGAAAGATGAAACCAAACAAATAACTTTACCAATAAAATATAAATTTGAATAAGTATAGATAAAAGAAAAGGAATGATGTTACAAGTATGTATAACAGAGGGACCAGACCTAATCTAGAGTTCATTCATTTCTTCTTTTCTTCTTGTATTTTTTCATTCATTGTGCAAGATTTATTGAGTGCCTAGTGTGTGCTAGCTCTGTGCAAGATTATGGCGACATATTAGTAAACAATATGGACAAAGTTCCTATCCTTATGCTGCTTAGATTCTATGCTGTGGAAGTGATGTTTGAGCTGGAAGATCTGGATGATAAGAAGTAATAAAGTGGGGGGGGTAGTTATTCCCCAGCAAAGAAAGCATATGCAAAGGTCCTATGGCAGGGTGCCATACAGTTCATTGGAGAAACAGAAAATGTCCATGTGGCTGTAATGTAGTGAGTGAGAAATATATGGATATGAGATAAAGTAGAAAAGCCCAGCCTTGGGGATTTATTTTTTCCCAAGTGTAATTTAAACCTATGACTGGTCTTCAACAGGGAAGTAAGCTGGCCTTATTTATAGTTTAAAAGGGTCAGTGGGGTAATTGGAGAGTAGACTCTAATGGAGTGGAGAGTTCAGGTGAACCGTGGTGGCTTTGGCTAGAATGGTGGAGTGAAGATAAGGAGCCAAAGTCAACACAATTTTGGAGACAGGCCTGACAAGACTTGGTGACAGATTATCCAACCCAAGCCAGAAGAGGGTCATAGAACGCAGAAGATGAGGGAGGGAAAGCATTACAAATAAGTTCCAAATATCTGGCCTTTGCAACTGGATGGATATTACTGAAAAACGGAGAAAGAACAAATACGGGAGATGGTGGGGGGAGGGGGATGGAAGATTAAGTGATCCATTTTAGCTGTGTTAAGTTTGAGAAGTCTATGAGTCATCCAAGTGGGGACATCATAAAGCCTGGTGGGCTGCAGTCTGTTGCTCAACAGATAACACTGAGCTGGACAAATAGGAGAATCGTCAATGGGGAGATTTTTTTTTTTAAATTGCTACAAGTTTGAGGAAGGTCAACTAACAAATGAAGAGAGCCATAAGAGGAAACAGTGCTGAGCTCCAAGACCTCTAACACTTAGAGATGAGGTTGAAAGGGAGCCAGTAAAGGAGACAGATGCTTAATAACGAAGCATCTGCGAAAATGAAATTCAGAAAGGCCTCCAGGATGATAGCTTAATATGCCACATTCAAGATGCCAAAAGAAATTATTTTCCAGGAATTACAAATGTATTCTTGGAAGCTAATGAACTGTTTTGATTTCTGAGAACAAATTTAAGTACGTTTGAGAAATTCCATCAAACAATTTATGCCAGGGTATGTAATTACGCCAACACATATGGCACTTAGAAACCACTCACTCCTTCAACGGCATGTGAAAATGTTAGCACAGCAAGGGAGAATTGAGCCTTAACTCAGAGCTTCCTGGCTCTGCCAGGTGAAGTCAAGCAGCTTTTACTCCTGTTTGGGATTTTATTGTTGATTTGTTGAAGTAGGTTTTGCATGCTGTTAACAGATGCTTCAAGAAAATTACCAGGAACTTCCACAGCAAACCTTCATGATTGTTTCACAATCACCAAATTAGACAGCCCAAGACATGAAGGGAGCAGGGATGGGCATACAGGGGTTTAGGGGAACAGAAGCCCTTGGGTACAGTTTAATTCCTTGCAGAAACCCATTCAAGCTTAAATGCTGGGCAAAGCCTCTTCTGGGGCATAGGGGTAGGGGATGGAGATAGCCCGAGAGAAGCTATTTTCTGTACACTGGATTTACTTACGAACATGTAGATCTTACTGAAACATTTTGAAAACTTACTTTCTACTCTTTATGGCAGAGGCTACACTGCAAATACCACTCTCAGCAGTCCACTCCTTGCGCTGTTTATAACGCGTTGTAGATGGCTTTCACAATTTATAAAGACTACTGAAATACCCCATTTCATGTTACCCTTCCATTCATCTGTGAGGCACTTAACTATTACTTTTGCTTAACTGACGAGGACACCAAAATTTGCAAGGGTTGCTAAATGTGATTTGTCACATGGCCGGGAGTTTTCCAAATACACATTCTAATATTGTTTTATTCCAGAATTATGTATGAAGCACTTGTTGGGGGTCAGGCATTGTGCTAGAATCTGGAAATATAAAAAAAAGTTAGGTAGAAATTAGATTTCTGCTCACAGTCCACTGATTTATTAGTGGGGTTACTAGATAAAATCCTGTATAATATGTGGGATGGACTTACATTAAAACTTATTTCTTGTTTATCGGATTCACATTTAACTGGGCATACTTGTATTTTTATGTGCAAAATCTAGCAACCTCACAAGTCATTAGAAACATTTTATGAACCACCTAGGCCAACAGAGACCTCCTTATTATTTTTATATTAAACAGTGATTTGAAATGTTATATTTTCCAGAAAAATTCCACCTGCCAACAAAATACAAAACACAGACTGATGTTTATTGACTACAGCATAATTAGACAACAAATAATAAGGCTCTAGCTGAGAAAAATTTCATCTCTTTATTATATATTAAAGTACTTTTTAGTTTGCAAAGCATTTTGCATACATTATCTCACTGGCTCTTACGCAGATCAAGTGATATTGATCCCGATTTATAGATGAGAAAACCAAGGCTTAGAGAAGCCACGTGACTTGCTTTGAGTGAATAGTTAGGTCACGGCACTCTGAAACCAGTCAACGACTCTTTAGCTCAAGTGCTTCTTTTTCTATAGGATTCTGGAGGCTGATGACAATAACCACTAAAGTAGAATCCTAAAATTGAATCTTCTGCCTTCAGTTTTGGATGAGGCCACAAAGACAGAGAAAAATTTAAAAGTTGTCAAATATCCCCCTGCCCCTAAAGGCAGGGCACATAACCTCAGCCCACCTATAAGAGACCACTCTGAAGAGAGTTGTTGATGTGCTGTGCCATGGCCCCTTCGCACCCCTCCCCCTGAAGTGGTGGAGGGGGAGGGTTTCTTCTCACTTTGGGTGGAGGGGCAACTTGGCACGTGTCCACTAGGGTCTGGGGTTCATAGGCTTTGCAGCCTGAGTCTCCCCAGTGGGATTTGACAGCTGGAGATGTCCCTGTAAAACAACAGAGTATAAAGAGCAGCACAAGGAGCAAATAGCCCTTCTTTCAACGACTAGGCAAAATGATATGTCCTATGCTGGGGACCAGCAAGGGAGCTGGCTTGGTGGCCTTAAAAGGGATCCTACCCAAGATGACTCCCAAGAGAAGTGACATGACCCCAACAGAATGGGGCTTGGGAACCCCAGGAACTGAGAGATGGGGACATCATAATCAGCCAGTTTGTGTCGGGGAGGGAATTCCTTGGAACTCTTTGAATTGTTTAATATACACTTTTTTTTTAAGATTTTATTTATTTATTTAGTGTGTGTGTGTGTGTGTGTGTGTGCGCGCGCGCGCGTGCACGTGCACACGCACGCCTGAGTGAGGGGAGGGGCAGACGAAGAGGGAGAGAGAGAATCTCAGGCAGACTCCATGCCCAGTGCAGAGCCCGACCTCATGACCCTGAGATCATGACCTGAGCCAAAACTGAGAGTCTTAACCAACAGAGCCACCCAGGCACCCCAATATACATTAACTCTTACTTTTCATCACATTCATATGAAATAAGTACTATTATTATCCCATTTGACGGAGAAGGAAACTCAAGCACATATGCAGGTGAATTAACCGGCCCAAGGTCATACAAGTGATGAAGCTGGAATGTAAACCGAGATAGGCTTGTAAGCTCTACTGATTCTATTAAGTCCTTATTTTATTTAATCCTCAAACAACCTTATTGTTGTCCTGTGGTTATAGTCAGCTAAGTCAATAGGATATGAGGGAAAGCTCTCAGAAACTATTGATATTGTCATAAAGAAAGAAATTAACTTTTCCTTTTCTTGATTTTATACTACCACACGCTAAGGAAGGAGATGTGATAAATATATTTACTTTAAGTTGTGGAACACTCAGGCCATAATCCCCATCCACTCTCCCAAAGCCTCTGGAGATCATTAGACAAATAGCAGAAATGATGAAAGACAAAACAAAGCAAAATGTGCAGTAGAAATATTGAACCTCATGTGCATTCTCTAGCTGTGAGCTTCTGATATTCAGTCACAGAGAGTAGGTAGGTGGCAAGAAGTGAAGAGACAAGAAATCTAAAAATTCTGACCCTAACTGGTATAATAAAAATTTTAATTTATAAAAAAGCCTGCAGTCTATGCATATTACATGGAAACATGCAAATGTATGAATATATAAAATGAGATCCTCCAGAGGAAGCTTCCAGCCAGGACTACTGTACTAAAAGCAGCTCAATCTTTCAAGCTAATTGATGGAGGTGCTAAAAGTCACCTCTAAAAGGAATTATCACCATTAGACTCTACCATTTTACATATTCTAAATTACTGCTTTAATAGAATTTAATATGAACATTATTACAAACATTTCCTAAGGAGACTAAGGCATGGAACTAGCTGGTTTGGTGCTTTACAGTCAAATTGGACTAAAACAAGAGCCAGCCTTTCTGTTACGAGAAAGGCTACTGCAAAGAAAGGCTGGAGGGAACACATACTACTCTTGTCTGCCCCCCACCACTTCTTCATGATAAGAGCCTCTGCTTTTCCCATGAGGAACCACGCCTATTACGCTTTAGGTCAATACTGTTTAGGTGAAGCTGGACACCCCACCCCAGGCCCCTGAGTCAAGGATGGACACGTAAACCTGTGTTGGCCAATCATTCTATTCCATAACTCAGCTTTATAAGACTCAAAGCAGTGAGGGCCAACTCCAGGACTTTTGCCAGAACCTTATGGAAGGCTCTGTAATTGTTGAGATCACTTATATTGGTAAAATGTGAGCCTAGAGTTATTGGGGTCACCTTTGCTTCAAAAGAAAATAGAGAGAGACAGGGTCATCACTGTTTTGGCACTCGTATCAGGCCTCACCTGAACTCAATACATCCCCTGTACTTTCCAGTTTCATGAGACAATAAATTCCATTCTGTTTTGTTTTGTTTTTGTTTTCTGAACCCAGTTTGAGTTAGGGATCTGTCACTTGCAAATGAAGGAAGGAGTCAGGCCCAGTCTCCATGGCCCTAGGCAAGGGAAGTTAACAGTTGACCTAACGGGCCATTGCCCGTCCTCAGAAAGCAATATGATGGGGCGCCTGGGTGGCTCAGTTGTTAAGCACCTGCCTTCGGCTCAGGTCATGGTCCCAGGGTCCTGGGATCGAGTCCCAAATCAGACTCCCTGCTCGACGGGAAGCCTGCTTCTCCCTCTCCCACTCCCCCTCCTTGTGTTCCTGCTCTCGCTGTGTCTCTCCCTGTCAAATAAATAAAATTAAAAAAAAAAAGAAAGCAATGTGAAAAAACAACTTCTTTAGCAACATTGCAGATTAAATGAATTACACAGCATTTGACTTGACAGGAGAGAATGAGAGATGCCTCCAAATGACGATATTGCCTTTTCTTGCCCTAAATGTATCCTGCCTCATTAATGACAAACTATCTCACTTCTCATTTTTCTCTTGTGAAACCATTTTCTCATCCTCTTTTACCTATGTGTATAAATTAAAAACACAGAAGAGTCAACCTCCACCTCCCCACCCCCTTGTTAATACAGTATCTTCTGCTTGAGATCAGCTTGGATCTATAAAATTTCATATTGGTTCATGATTATGCTCAGTTTACTATTCAACAAAACATAAGTCAAGTAAAGGACATGTTCATTTGTTTCATCAACGTCAGATAAAACTTTGAAATATGATCTCATATTGAGGATCTCATAATTTTATATTAAAATAATTCCAGCAACATTACTGCCTTCTTGGTGCTCTCACCAAGAGAGCAAGCCTGGTAATTTATTAGGAGATGTGGCAGAGGACAAGGTACTGATTCCAATTTATTGCATAAATGATAATGGTTGAAATCTACTAGTCTACTAGGCCTACTCCGCTTGAATCTACAAGTACATGCGACTACTCCTATTTCTACCAGCAAACCTCCTGCCTTAGAAAACTTGGCCTCCCAGATGTTCTGGAGTAATGAAGGGAAGACATAGGCTAATCTATCCAGAAGAACCTTAAGGAACCCTTTTCAGCTCATGGTGCCCATCAACATCATGAATATGTGAGGTATCATCTTAAGTATGGCTTGAAAAAGCAAACTTTTCCTCAAAGCTGACAAAGTCCAGCCCTTTTTTCTATGTTAAAAATCTTCACTTCTCCATTCAACACAACCCCTTCCTTTAACTATAACAACACACATCTCATAATGAATCATTGAGTTCCTAATCCAGAAAGGTAGGCACAAGTGCGAAGGGAAAATTAAACCTTTCCAAGGGTCCCCTCTGGTTTCCTTATCTTCTGAGATGCACTGTAAATGTTCCAGATGGATTCATGTGTTTCCAACATCTTAACTTCATGGTGTTCCCAACACCTTGGCAACTCAAATTCCATGAATCCCACTGAACAAATAGAGGAACAATAAAGAATCCATCCCTGCCCATCTAAACCCTATTCACAAAAAGTATCAAGCACAAAAGAAATACAAAATACCCCCAGACCTTAAAAAGGGGGGTGGTGGGAAAGGCCAGAAAGCTTCAAGCCAAGAGAACACATGAACACACAGGGCTTGAACCAGCTGCAGACGTAAGCATTTTCTGCCTCTAAAATTGTAACTCTCAGTAACTCTCTTGTTTTATTTGGGTACTAGTCCCTCTTTTGACCTCTGCCAAGTACTATTTCAGAGCGTTAAAATGATATTTGATTTGCTCCTTATTCAGGGAAGCATTATCCTTCTTTTATGGATGAAAAAACTGAAGTTCAGTAAAATGACCAAGGTTATATAGCAAGAAGAATCACATGGAGCCCTGATATATTATCTTGGATAATGTATTTCTCATAAGTTTGTTCACATAGATTATCTCTATCAAAATATTACCTAGAAAAGATAAATATTTTTGTGTTCAGTCTGTAAAAAGAACCACTTGAGACTCAAAAGGAATCAGGTGAGGTTTACAAATGATATTAATATAAAAATAGAACTCATAGACTTGACTAAAGCCAGACAGTTGATATCCTATGGGATTTCTGAAGTAAGAGAAAATAGAAGTTTACATGAGCCACGAATTAATTGGTTAATGGGTCTGACTCTGCACACCAATATAATGGCTTTCCAGTCTTTTTAAATATTCATTTTTCTTGCTCGAAGGCATTATTACAAAAGTGAAAATCAATACAAGTGTTATAAGGAAACAGATGTTCTGTGAACAAAATCCTAACTAAGAGAGGAAGCAGAGGTAATTATACAATCTAAGCCTTTTTCTGTTCAATATCAGAAACACCTGTTGCATCTTAATAATTTACTCAGAGGAAAGATGATCATGGACATGCTAAGTTTAAAAGTAGAGATGGTTCTGGGGTGCCTGGGTGGCTCAGTCGTTAAGCATCTGCCTTTGGCTCAGGTCATGATCCCAGGGTCCTGGGATCGAGCCCCACATCGGGCTCTCGGCTCCGCGGGAGGCCTGCTTCTCCCTCTCCCACTTCCCCTGCTTGTGTTCCCTCTCTCACTGTGTCTCTCTCTTTCAAATAAATAAAATCTTTAAAAAAAAAAAAAAAACCCTGGTGGATTTAAAAAAAAAAATAGAGATGGTTTTTAAAGTAAGGTGTTGATAAACAATACTGCCTCTCAGTTTCACTGAACATTTTACCAAAGTCAACAGAGATGGCCCTGGAATAAGATGCCAGGGACCTGAACCCCTAGGTGAACCTAATATCTCTGGGCTTCAGTTTCCTCATCTTGTGGATGAGTGTACTGGACTGGATGGCAACAGACAGCAAAAATCAAAAATAAACAAAAACATCCTCCAAAATACCATAGGAGGAAATGTAGATACACTTTCTAGCTGAAGATTTGTAATTAGCCAGTTGTAGTGTTACCTATTTCAAGAAAATTAATACTTAGGCCTCAAAACTCATAAAATGAATGAACTAAAAATTATAAGGAAATTATTCATCCCACATTCTTTTATTTTTTAAAAGATTTATTTATTGGGGGGAGGGGCAGAGGGAGAAGCAGACTCCCCACTGAGCAGGGAGTCCTGGCACATGGTTTAATCCCAGGACCCTGACACCATGACCTGAGCCAAAATCAAGAGTTGGATGTTCAACCCACTGAGCCACCCAGGCACCCGCCACTGTTCTTTTAAATGTCAGCATTCTGCAGTACAATTAAAAAAGATATTTTTTGATTTCTAAAAAAGAAAAGATCACCTACAAAATTTTAATACTATAGCTATCACATAGAGCAAAATACTACAAATTAATACATAACAATTTATGGACTCTAGATTTTTTTATGAAGGACATGGACATCTTTATGAAGACAGGCAATTCTCATCTGTCTAGATTAACTGAGGAACACTGCAGTCTTAAAAGTGGTGGGTATATGTAATGTCTAAGTTTATGAGCCCGTTTTACCAAAAGTCATTTTTTGGAAATTATTATAGATTATTTTGTTTGAACATGACATTGAGAATTACATAATCAATTCTAATCTATAAACACAAATAATCATTGTGTTAACACAAATACAGTTTCTATTGCTGGAATGTCTGCATATCTGGGATGCTTGACCTTAGAGCATCATTAGAGTTTAATTGCCTTACTTTGTTTTATTAGTTTATCCCACACTTGCCCATTAGTAAGTGAAATAGCAATACCGCCACTTTCTAAGGTGAAATGAAGAGGTGATTTCTAACCTTATCTAGATGAACTCCTAATTAACCTTGGTTGCATTTCTTTCCATGCTCAGTGACCACTGTGGTTGATAAAGGTGTCTGCATTAGTGACTGGGTACTAAGGAAAAAAACATCTCCTTAGAGGATAATTTCATATAAACAACCAATTAACTCATGCTTAGCTGATAATTTCATCTTTCCAGAAGATTACAGGTGTTTGGAATATTAAAGATCAGCCTAGTAATGATGATTACCATATTTTGTAAGATATAGATTTCTCAGGTCTAACACCTCTGAAATCAGATTTGTCTTAGAGCTAATGACATCTTACAATCACTGTTAGCCAGTGGTAGCTGTGGTGTAGTTGACATTGTCTTTGAATGTGTGAACTCCGTTGTAATTCCTAGTGGCATGACAGAACAACACCAACCTCTTCATGTTTCAGTCAATAAACCATTTAAAGACTATCTGAGGAGGAAAAGGAATCCTGGCTGTTGTTTGAAAACCTTCCATTGGTACCTTCTGGCAAAATCTTAAAAATGCCAACATCATATCTTGCACTATGGGTGTCAACAGCTTGGAAGAAAATGTTGGAGACAATAATGGAGTGAAGAAATGATAGATCCCCATCACTCTTGATGGCACAACATGGAAAACATAGACTTCAAAGACAGAATAGAAGAGTGATTTGGACAATTCAGGCATTTAACTTTTCATACGTTCAAAAGAGAGATAGATGCTAATGTTTTATGTCTAAATTAGCCCAAAACAATAAGAAAGTAACGTGTCATGATTTCATTACCATTATTTTCTGAGAGCTATATCAAATATTGGTGCATCTTAAAAATCATAGGTTCCATGATATACCATGGGTTTCAGCTTGGATGCCACATGCATTGAATGAGTGGTGGCTGCACAAGGAACAAATCTGAGAGGGACTCTGAGACCACAGCTGGGCTCAGTGAAGAGGGGAGCGATCAGAGATGTCTGCAATGAAAGCTGGGGTCCCGCCATTTTTCTTCCAGTTCAGCCTTTCCTCAAAACCAATAGTCCTCCCTTTCTTAATTTTTCAACTTAAAAATATAAATATGGATGGTTTATGCAACTTTCTTTAAAAGGTGGGGGTAAGGGCACCTGGGTGGCTCAGTCGTTAAGCGTCTGCCTTCGGCTCAGGTCATGATCCCAGGGTCCTGGGCGTTGGGCTCCCTGCTCAACGGGAAGCCTATTTCTCCCTCTCCCACTCCCCCTGCTTGTGTTCCCTCTCTCACCGTCTCTCTCTGTCAAATAAATAAATAAAATCTTAAAAAAAAAAGGTGGGGGCAAACTGAGCTTTCAAAAAGTGCGTACAAAGCATTTTTTTCCCTGAAAAATAAAATCGAGCTTTATTCAAGCTCTTCAGCAATGCCCTGCACGATCTGCCATCTGCATCTCATCTCCCTCACACTAGCTGTCAGATAAAATACAGATAGGATATACGTATACTAAAAATCATATACCATTTAGCTGAAATTCAAACTTAATTGGGTGTTCTGTTATTTTATTTGTGAAGCCTGGCACCCCTGCCCATCACTCACTGCCCTCGTCTTTCCACCCTCATCACCCTGTCTCTGCCCCAACCCCCAAGCTCCTCAGAGTTCCACACATGCCCCCTCACCATCTGCCTAGCCCCTCCTCATCCTTCCGCTCTCAGCTCAAGGTTCACTCCTCACAAACTACTCTCTGATTCCTTAATCAAAATCGTTTCCTCTGTTGAAACTTCTCGTCAACACCTTTTTCTTTCCTTCATAGTGCTTGTGTAATTTGTAATTACTTGATTTATCTCTGTGCTAATATGATTAGCATCTGTATTAGTTCCCTCTTGCTGCAATAAATTACCAAACCTCAGTGGCTTAAAAAACCAAAAATTTATTATCGTGCAGTTCTGCTGGTCAAAAGTCTAAAATTGTCTGGTAGGGCTGCATTCCTTCTGGAGGCTCTAGGGGAGAATCATTTCCTCGTGTTTCCTAGCTTCTAGAAGCTGCCTGCATTCTCTGGCTCATGGCCCCATATCACTCTGGCTTCCGTCCTCACATTTCCTTCTCTGCCTCTGACCCTCCTGCCTCCCTCTTAGAAGGAACACTGTGGTTAGATTGGGTCCACCCAGATAATCTAGGATACTCTTTCTGTGCCAAGATCTTTAATTTATGCACATCTGCAAAGTCTCTTTTGCCATGTGAGGAGACACAGTCACAGATTCGGGGATTAGAACGTGACCATCTTTGAGGGGTCATTATCCTTCCTACACAGCACCCCACAGACTGTGAAAACGGACCACATCTATTTTTTCCCACTATTATCTCTGGGGGCTGGCATGTAATGGGCACTAGATGGATGTCAGTGAAATAAATGAATATATCTTTTTATGTTTCCCTACTTTGAAGCAAATAGCAAAATTCCTACACAGTTCACCAACTAAGACTGACTAATCTGAATACTTAATTCAGAGGTATGCTCCTTCCAAAGGGAGGCAGGCAGGTAGGAAATCCTGCATGTGCCATGGCAGCCTCAGATGTGCACACAATTTTTTAAGTAGGCTCCATACCCACCGTGGAGCCCAACGCAGGACTTGAACTCAGAACCCTGAAATCAAGACCCGAGCTGAGATCAAGAGTTGGACGCTTAACTGACTAAGCCACACAGGCACCCCTGTACCCAATGATTCTATGCCTTCCTTCATCTCTCCTTCCCTCTCAGAAGCACCAGATGCATTTGACTTTTCTTTCCATCTTTAAACACTTAACCTCTTAGCTTCCAGGACCCCATAGTCTCCTGGATTTCCTCCTTCTTCTCCAACAGTTCCTTCCTAGTTTGCCTTCCTGGTATGACTTCTCCACCTGACCATTCATGTTGGAGTGCCTGAGGCCTCGGTGCAGGCTCGTTTCTCATCTCTGACCATGCTCAGTCCACTAGGTGATCTCAGCCAGGCCTGTGGCTCTAAGTTAGCTATCTGTGGATGGCTCCAAGATCACAGGTCCTGCTCCCTACTTGGTATTCTTACCTGATGTCTAATATTATACCAACTTAGAATGTCCCAAACAGAATATTTTATTCCTGTCACTCCCAAATACAATTCTCCCCTCAGAGTCCACCTCACAACAAAGAGCATCAACATCCAACCACTTAATGCTCTTCTTGCAACATCTAATTCATTAGCAGGCTCTGTTGATTCTGCCCAAAGTGTACTTCACACACATCCACTTCCTTCCATTTCTGTGCCCATCACCCTAATCCATACTTCCAGTATCTCTAGCCTGGTCCATAGTAATCTGCCAACAATCTCCCTGTTTCCAGCCCTTCCTTCCTCCGATACTATGCTCTCCCCACAGTAGCCAGAGTTTGGTCTTTTAAAAATGTCAGTCAGACCATGCCAATCCTTGCTTAAATCCCTCCAATAGCTTCCCTGAACTTAAATGCAGACTTGTTTTTTTGGCTTTCAAAGCCCTTCAAGACCAGACCCCTGCCTGCCCTCCAGCCCCATCTCACGGCACCTCCTCTCACTCACTTGTCCCTGTAATGTTCTCAAACTGGCCAAGCTTATTTGTGTGTCAGTGCCATAGCCTATGCTGTTCCCTGTATCTGGAACTCTTCCCCAGCTCCTTGCATGGCTGGGAACTCACCCTCCCTCAGGTCTCAAACCAAATATCACCTCCTTAGAGGTGATTCTCTAAAGCTGTATCTAAAGTAGCTACCTTCCTCGTCGCACACCATCCATTACCTTGTCAATTTCCTTCAGGCACGTATCACACTCCGAAATCATCTTCTTCATTTATGTGTTTACTTATCCCTCCCATTGGAGTATAAGCTCTTGTCGGTCATATTCACAACTAGATCAGGACATAACACAAAGTAGGTGCTCAAAAAATGTCAGCAGACAGACTTAATAAATGAACAAATAGTGGGGCATTCTGAGAAATGAGTCATCCTGGGGATGAACAGCAATGGTGAGGGTGGTGAACTGCCTGCAGCCTCATGAAGCCCAGCCAGTGCACCCCAGCCAGCACTGTTATCTGAGGGTACCCTCTTTCTTTACAGTGCTGTGACAGATGAGGGACAGCAACAACTACGGATACTAAAAGTGCTGTCTCCAAAGGAGTACCTCTGAGTACCAGCTGCACCACACAGGCACTAAGAGGAACCAGGATGGCCCTTGGAGCATGCGGAGAGCAGAGTTCCTCCTCACAGTCAAAGGGAGGGACGTGGTGCAGGCACCCGCTGTGGCCAGACCAGCCATTTAAGCGCCATGGCAGTGTCTTGGGAAATGTCTCTGTACATGAGTGTGAGCTAGAGCCCTATTTACCTAAAGTTTTGTCGTTCTGAGATACCAGGTCCAGGGGGGCTAGAGGGACCAGAGAGAGGTTCATCCTCCTCCTGTGTCAAGAAGTGCTGTCAAGTGGGACCCTAGTCAGGCAGAGCAGGAGGCAGGGACTGAATAGCAACAATAGCCAGAGACCACGTTTCTTCTCCCGGAGGAATTAATAAACCAGATCAAAGCACCAGACTGTGTAAGCCTCCTAGGTTCCGAGAGGACCCTCAGGAAGGAAGCTCCAAGAGCAAAGAAGACATTCAGGCCACAAGCAGGATGGGGTCTCTGAGTCTCTAACACAAATCTTTAACACAAATGGGATGTGACCTAACTTCATTTCCCAAGTGGGTAAATGTTTAGTTTGGATGAAGCTAGAATTTTCCAGAAGATTTTGTGGGCTTATGAATTCCACAGGGCTAGTATTTTAATGACAGTGAACCAGAGACAAGAAATAATGATAAGAAATCATGGAGAGGCATTGGGGTGCTCTGTCCTTCTTGTTTCCTCAGAAATCCTTCAGCGAGGTACCTTGCTCGTGGTAACTAAAAAACGAACCATGGTGTGTCCTCATTCCTTCCCAGGAGGAATCCAAAAATCAACATGTTTGAGGCACATTTTTTCCCTCATTTAGATCAGTGGTTCTCAACAGGGATGATTTTGCCTGTCAGGACATTTCATCAAGTTTCGAGATGTTTTGGTTGTCACGACTTGGGGGACAGGTTGCTATTGGCACCTAGTGGGTAGAGGCTGGGGTGCTGCTAGACATCCTACAACGCACAGGACAGTAGCCCTCCACAACAGAGAATTTTATCCTAATTATCATGAACCTTCTATATTAACAAAATCTGCACAAAATGTCAGAATTTTAAGTGCTGAATGTGAGAGTCCTGATTTACGCTAAAATGTGCTCACATCTCTTCTCTGCTGTGGCTCTGTAATTATGAGAAGAGGGGAAATGATTTGTGATACTGAACCAAAGCTGACAGTTCATCTTGCAAACAATTCTAATCTAGAGCAGTTTAACCAAGCACTAATTTCCTTTTTTATTTAGTGCTGATGCCACCTCATGGATGATTCTGCCCAAGTGTTTTCTCCAAGCATTTTCCCCTCTATTGAGTAACTGCTTTAGATGTCAGGCAACCCCTTCAGACTGTTGGAAGCATTTTTCCTCAATATATTAAAAAACCTCAAGTACATATCCTTTGGAAGTTCAATATCACAAAAGTCACAAGGCCATTTACAAGGATTACTTTCAAAGGCCTTTTATGGTTACTATTAAATAAATTATATGTTCAGTGTACTGGAGCTTTAGAGAAGAGATAAAAGCAGAATCCCTGCCCTGGAGTGCTTGCAATGCCCTGCGAGGCCCAATAAAATAAGGCATGAAAGAGGACTTCAGTGTGACGAGAAGAGTCAGGTCTCACTGGGGGAGAAATTCACAAGGGAAACTATTTCAAAGAGAGGACCTAGTGAAACCAAGTCTATTCCCTCTGCTAAAGAACCGAGCAAATGGAAGGCAGCTGGGGCTTCAGCATCACTCACTTACACCTGAGGTTAATGTGGAAAGAATCACTGGTGGGCAGGAGGGGAGGCTCCCAGGGACCATCCCTCAAGCTGTTGGCTCAGTGTCCAACCTTAGAGTGATAGTAGTTCAGCTCTGGACCTTCGGATTTTTGTTGTTGTTGTTGTTGTTTTGAGAGAGAGAGAGAGAGAGAGAGAGAAAATGTGCACACGTGCTAATGGAGGGAGGAGGGGAAGAGGGAGAGAGAGAATCTTAAGCAGGCTCCATGCCCAGCAGAGAGTGTGACATGGGGCTCCATCTCAAGACCCTGAGATCATGACCTGAGCTGAAATCAAGAGACGCTTAACTGACTGAGCCATCCAGGCGCCCCCATCAGCTCTGGGCCTTTGATTCACTTTCCAGCCCCACAAATATAGATACCAAAGACAATTCTGGAAACACAAATGTATTTTGCTTCCTGTCTGCTTTCTAATCAAGACCATAGTTATATTCTGAAAATGTGGCACTGGAGTAATATATGCCAGGGAGCAGATGGTGCTTGCTGCCATGTGCAGAAGAGAGGCCCCTCAAGGGATAGCCACCTTATCAGGTCTGGGTGTGCCTTGGGCTGGTGTATTAGTTTACAAGCACTGCTGTGACAAAGCATCACAAACTGAGTGGCTTCAACAATTGAAACTTATTGTCTTACAGTTCTGGAGGCTAGAAGTCTGAAATCAAGAAGTCAACAGAATTGGTTCCTCCTGAGGGCAGTGAGGAAGAATCTATTCCATACTTCTCCCCTAGCTTCTGGTGGTTTGCTGGCAATTTTTGACATTCTTTGGCTGGTAGAAATGCCACCCTATCTCTGCCCTCATCTTCACAGAGCATTCTCCCTGTGTGTGTGTCTGTGTCCAAATTTCCCCTTTTCATAAGGACACCAGTCATAATGGATTAGGGGCCCACCCTACTCCAGGATGGCCTCATCTTAACTAATTATATCCACAATAAACTTACTTCCAAATATGGTCACATTCTGAGGAACTGGGGATTAGGATTTCAACATAAGAATAGTTGGGGGATATAGTTCAACCTATAACAGAAGCTGGAAAGAAAGGAAGACTTCTGAGCTCCCAGCATTCCAGCTTATTTTAAGGTCTGTTGATGATGTCACAATGCCTCTAAACCAGAGGATTTCTGGAGCTCTAGTTACAGCTCTTGATTCTACACTCCATGGTGGCCCCTACTGCTAAATCAATGGCAGCTATGATTCTTCAGAGCTTAGGTGGAGCCATTCGGGACATGTCTCTCTCCACTGGCTAGAGTCATCTTGTCAATTCAGCGTGTTCCTTAGTGTGTATCAGAAAGGAAGAGTTGACACTGAACTACCACCCTTCCCTTCTTCCTTTAAGAAAATGACAAATAAATTATTAATAATCTCTTTCTAGAATTGCATGTTACTCAACAATAGTTGAATGCCCGCTCTGTTTAAAAGAGGAGGGGGGCACTGTGCCAAGAGCTGTGGAGGAACAGAAGACGGACAGGCGTCTCTCTTGATCAAGACTACTGTAGACCAGACTGCTGAAAAATAAAGCAATAACACATCAGAGTGTATTTTTTATATGGATATATACAGGATATATATATTTTTTTATATCCAAGTGATCTAAGGACCTAAATTAGGGCTTCACAATCCAGGACTATTTTGAAACCCCCAGTGGTGAGGAGGGGTGGGTGTTGAGGGCTGTGGCAGAGTGTATGTGACATCACTCTAGGGATTGCAATTCACAGATGGTACCTACAAATAGCTTGTACCATGCACCACCATGCACTATGGCTTTACGCTTACCATCTTCTCTTCACTTTCTCAGCCTTGTGATTCCACCCCATCCAAAGCTGTTGCTATGGAATAAATGCTATAGACATCACTATAGACTGAATATTGCCCCTAAATTCATGTGCTGAAATCTAATCCCCAGTGTGATGGTACTTGAAGATGGGGCCTTTGGTAGGTGATTAGGTCATGAGGGTGGAGCCCTCGTGAATGAGATTAGTGCCCTCATGAAAAAGATCCCAGATTACTCCCTTGCCCCTTCCACCATGTGAGGACACAGGGAGGATGCAGCCATCTATGTACTTGGATGTGGGCTCCCACCAGACACCAAATCTGCTAGTGCCTTGATCTTGGACTCCCCAGCCTCCAGACCTATGAGAAATACATTTCTGGTTATGAGCACCCCAGTCTCTGGTGTTTTGTAATGGCAGCCTGAATGGAAAGGGACTGCTGTATTCCCGCCAGTGCCCACATCACAGGCTTCCATGACCCTTTCTTGGTCTCGCTGCCAACACCTATAGACTGGTACTCTACACCAACTCTCACCTCATGCTTGAATGTCACACACAACCAGTTCTCAACAGCGTCATGCCTCCTTTATCACCCATTATAAACTGCCAACGTTTAGAAACAATTATTTCTTAGATTAGTGTGGTTATCCCTTAGTGTCACTCCTCCCGCTCATTTATATCCTAACGCATGTAATCACCTAATCCCATAATCCCGGAGGAAGAAAGGAGGAGGGCATGCTCCACATCGCTGCCAGGATCATCTTCCTAAGGCTCAGGGTTGATCCTGTCACTCTCCCATTTGAGAGTCTTCAAGAGTTTTCCTTGTGCCCAGAATGAATGCTACATGTGTTAGCACAGGTGGTCCCACGATTTGCTCCGTCTTTTCACTGCCTGCATTCCCAGCCTCATCTTCTACTACTCTCCCTTCACATCCTGCATTCTAGCCAAATTGGACTGCTGGTTTCATTTCAACATTTATTTTACTTCCCATTGCTGTGCCTTCATTTTCACTGTTCTGCTTGATATTCCTTGCCCCAGTCATAACGCCAAATCCTACCCAATTCCCCCAATAAGAATCTATCCTTTCCCCGTTCTGTGCTTCCATGACATTGTTAGTATAAATGATTTAGCACCATTATCACATTCCGTTGTGACTTCACTTATAATTCTGCAATTTGTCTTGGCTATTAGATACTATGCTCTGTAGGGGATATACATGCCTGTTTCCTCAAAGCACCGAGCACAGAGACTTACACATGGCAGGTGCTTAGTCAAGATGCAATCTCCACTAGACACCAAAGCTGCCAATGAATCAGGAAGCACTCATTTAAGCATCCTCTGGGTCTTTGACTCAAATGGCTTTTTTTTCTTCTTCTCTCCTTGATTTCCTCTCTGCCCAAGTCTTTTCCATAGGAATTAGTTTCGAAGTGTGTATTTTTCGCCTTATCTTTCTGCTTTTGGGGGATGGAGAAGGAGGGGCAAGAGATTTCCACCACAGCTTCTTAGTCCTTTCCTGGGATTTGATCATTCATAATAGGACATCATCTCTGTTAGGAAGCACTGAGCACAACTTTCCACCACTGATCCTTCCGATACATCAGTGTAGGCTTTAAGTAGGAACCGAGGTGCTCTCATGCTATGGGTCTGTTTGTCCTTTCATGAGCTTTCTATATTAACAACACATTGCCATTTGTGATTTTGGCGGGGGGGTTTGGTGTGATATTTTACCTTACCACCTCGGGTTAATGGTTGCTAGAAAGGCTATCCCAATGTCATGCATGCATCATTTCCCCAAAACTACAAGTTTTGTGCTGGTCCTTGCTTTTCTCCACTGTACCACAAAGAGCATTTCATGTGAGAGTCTGTGCAGCTGCAGAAATTTCCCATGACCAATGGGGGCTGGATAGTTCTTCTCTACACCTGTCACCCCGACTCAGAAATCAGGCCCTGACTATGATTTAGTCAGCATAATAATACTGGTGGATAATTCATTATTCTGGGGAATTTGAGGTTTTTAAGCATCCTAAGTCAATAAAGAAACCTTAAGTGAGAGCAGTACCAAAAAAAGAAAGGTTTCAAGTGTGTTTGCCACTAATATTCCTATATACAGCACATTAAGTATGAACTCCGGTAAATTACCATGTCACTGAGGATGTTACTCAACCTCTGTGGGTCTCAATCACTGTATCTATTCACAAAGCTTTTTTGAGAATCAAACAAGAGTATATATAAAACATGTTAGTAGTGTGCCTGACACATGGTAAGTGCTCAAGGAGAAGTAGCCATTATGATTATGAAAACTCAGGCAAGTTGCTTTTCTCCTTGGTGACTCTATTCCTCTCTCTGATCAAACAGAGATCATAGTTATCTTTTAGTGTCATCTGATAAGAGTGTTTTATAACTTAATACCCATTAAAAATGCACTGAGAGTCTCGGATGAAAGCCTCTCTATGAAGGGAGAAATTTATACTATTTTTCAGAGAAGCAGTTAGTTGTGATTTAATATGAAACTTGTTCTCCTAATACTTTATTAATAAAACTGACACCACTTATGTAAGCTTTCTAAATGTTCCCATTCATTACTTTAAGTGCCTCTTTATCAAATGGAAACATCTGTGTTGAAACAACTTTGATTCAGCGCTTATCAGACTGACAGTGGTATTCGTCAGGGCTACAATACATTTCTTTGCATGTTTGCATCTATTTGAGATGCTCAACAATTAATTAGAGAGGGAAGAAGTTCCTTTAGTAAAAATAAAACAGCAGATAGGGAAAGAGGAACCATTACCCGTCAGGTTCCAAGGGACTTCCTGATATTTTTGTTCTTTTTATTTCTTTTTTAGTTTAAGGGCAAATCACTGATTCTTAATCTGAATGCCACTCCCCAAACCGAGATCCAGTTTAAAGTCAGATACAGCTCTGGTGGCCAAGGTTGTTTGGAGAAATGCTAAGGGTCATGAATAGGCAAGGCTCATAAATACGGACTGCCCTGCTACCCCAGCCCCAAACGCGAAGCAGACAGGCAAACAAACCCTAGAAGGGTGCCCAGCACACAGGAAACACTCGCTATATTTTTCTAATTAATAAATCAGCTCACTTCTACACTTCTAGGGCTTGTGCTCATGAGCAAGAAAGCGGAGAGTGATCTCCCAGGCACATGAGGAAACAGTACACTCGCACCTTCAGAGGTTCACCAGGCACCATTCCTGTGTATTCCTCCTGCCTACTGGGTCATGCTGTCAAGCTTTAGAGTTTTCCTGATCTATTTTATTACGTTATTTTACCAGCCCAACCTAGAGGAGACAGACATATGACCCAACATGACCGACTTTTTGGTTCTACTCCCACCTTTTATGGACTTTTTAATATGATCTTGTCAATGCAATGATTTTTAAGCCAGTAAATAACTAGAGTGATAATAAATCAGGAAGAACAATCCAATACTATTGATAGTGGAGGTCAGTTTCCTAAAGGACTTGAATTAGGACATCACACTAGTAGCTACTGTGTGAAGGAAAATGAGGGCTCTGGATCCAGAGGTGAATGTGCTCTCGGTGGAAGATAATAAGGGCCCTATCCTCTAAGACAGGGGGTCTCCGACTTCAGTGAGCATCAGAATGTCCAGGAAGCCTTGTTAAAACAATTCGCTTGGCCCTGTTCTCAAAGCTCCCGACTTAGTATGTCTGGAATAGAGTCTGTTAATCTGCATTTTAACAAATTCCCAGGGAATACTGGCCACACTTTGAGAACCACTCCCCTGAAGTTTAGAGTGAGGGTTACAAACTCAGGGCTGTTCAACAGCCAGACAGGAACATAAAGAACTGGGTGTAACATCAGGGAATGGCGAGGCCTGTGGTGGGCTGCAAAGATTTCATGAAATAACAGCCACTCAAACCAAAAGCATTACCGTAATCACAGTGCAGGAAGGCTGACATCTGGGACCCTGGCTCAGCTGTTTACTTGCCACTGTTCACTCCAACACCTCGAAACGTATGCTTTTCAAAAACCATAGAAATTCATACCATGATCAGAGTTCTATAACTTGGATTGAGCTTCTTTTTTCCCTAGTCCTTTGTCAGAGAAGTTATAGATCATTCATAGTCATGGCACCATACTAAGTCATGCCCACTGGCAATGAGCTGACGTTGTCACCTGGGACATGTTGTGATTAGAGCATCTTCTAAGAATCAGCAAGGTGTGCTGCATACTGTGCATCTTCCCCTCCAGACTCACTCTCCATCCTCTCCCACCTTGCTGTGCTCCCAGAGGCTTACCGCTGGGGACTGACGGAACGGGGCTTCCTTGCCTTCCAGTTCCTGGCTGGAATGGCCAATGCGAAGCACTCACAAGAGAAAGACTGGAGGCAGGAAGAGGGAGAAGTCACCCACCCTGGGCCATGATTGTCAGTGGTGCTGCTCTTCTAAGACCACAACTCTTATTAGGTGGCCCTCTCCTAGAATTACAGCTATTTCTGGGAACGCTCTCCTTTCCCTGGTTGCATCATGTCTAAGGATGCAAATAGCTCCCTGCTTCCCCAGTCCTTGCTGGTCTCCCTCAGCCCTGACCAAACCTTTGTAACTAGTCCCTTCACTGTATTCCAATCGCTCACCCCTTGTGAGTGTCATGTATTCCCCACCTAGACCCTGCCTGATTCAGTTTTACTGGACAAGATGTGGAATATTCCTCATTAGTATCAAAATTACGTAAGACAATCTAGCAGCCACAAAGCAAACAGCAGAACAGTGATCATTTGTCCTTTGGTAAAATCAAGCACTAAATGCTGCCCAATTATGGAATTCATTTTTTTTTTTCAAGTACCAATCAGGATTCTACTTCTGGAGCCCAGGTTCAGGTTGTTCAGGGGAAGACCAGATAAGCACAAAATCAGCTTTACACAGAGGGATCCTGCTGCCGAAACTTCAGGGTTTTTATCGTTATCATGGGCCTTGAGGCTCGACAGCCTCTGAAAGCAGTGGTGGGAGCCCCTGACAAAGAGACTGTCTGTTGCCACGCAGGGACCCCAGAGCCAGGACACGGTTGCACACACCTAACATCGCAACACGACTGTTCACATTTCTCCACTCTGTGACACATTTGGGACAAGCATCAACCCTTTAGGTCTGCGGGGTTCTGGCAATGGAAAATACCACAAGTAACTAAAAACCGAACTTGATGATCTCCGTCTATTGGTCAGCCGGTGAAATCAGGCTGCCAGGGCCTTGTTAGGAGTGACAGATCAGGATCACTTCTTAGTCCGTGACATGACGACACAAACCAGCCTGGGCCATGAGGAAAAGCCATAAGCAAGAGATGGCAGATAGGCGGCTTGCAGACACGGCACAATCCGCAGGCATGTTACCCAGCCCAGACAGTGTTTTCCTTTTGTACATTTGGTTGCCACCAGGTAATATTTGGAGGATTTCATATAAATGGCTTTCAGCTTTTACTGAAAAAAATTTTCTTGTAGCAGTCTGACGCTGTACATAGAAAATACTTGATAAACCTTGAAATATTAATGGCCATAAACCAATAAGAGAATGAGAAAGTTTCTATGGGGCCCAACACCTAAAGAGACACTAATAATCAAGTTTCTGTTGATGGCAAAACAGCCACTAGATAAAGATGTAGAGAGAACACACATTTAGATCAGCCTAAGTCTCGGCGAACACATTGCTCGTGACTTCATGATTGCTAAGGAACGACTGTGTCCAAGGGCATTATCTTCTCTTTTGTCACTGGAATGGTGGGAGACATCCATTTAACAGGTAGCACGGGGTGGGAAGCTGGCCAGTCCAGCTCAGGTCACAGTTTGGTCACACCAAACTCAGAATGAAAACCATGCTCCGCCCACCCCCCGATGTGTGGCAATAAATGTATCAGCTACTGGGAAGGTTCTTCTGTGAAAACCAGGCTTTTTGACTCTCACGCCTGTCTCATTGACTAGAAGACACTAGGCCACAGTGACAGATAAGGCTCTGGGTTTGAAAACAGAGCCAAGCAGTAGTGAGAGTAAGAAGTGACATTGGCTTCCCTGGGCTTGCCGAGAAGGTGAGCAGGCAGGGACAATGTGCCCCGCTTTCCGCCATGGACTAACTTAATGACATGTTTCCACTTCATTGTGGGGCCAAACCATTCTAGAGACTTTCTTTCATCTTCTCCTTCTCTCCCCTTCATCATCCTCACACTTTCAAACACACACACACACACACACACACACACACACACACACACACACACACCACACACCACCTCCATCACCACCATACAGATGGAGAACAAAAGAGGTTTACAGAGAAAAAGATACTTGCCAGAATGGAAAACATTCTATTCCTCAACTCAGGTCTTCCAATCAGCCCACCCAGACTCTTCCTGAACTCTGGTTAACATGCACCACAATTCAAATTTTAAATAATAATAATAGCTAACATTTACTGCACCAAGCATGTAATTATGGGCCGGGTAGGTATATATCACTTTATTTAGAACTCTTCTTCTTCCTCTTCCTCCTCCTCCTCCTTCTTTTTCTTTTAGTTTCAAGTTTTCATTTAAATTCTAGTTAGTTAACAGTGTAATATTAGTTTCAGGTGTACACCGTAGTGATTCATCACTTATACGTGATACCCAGTGCTCATCCCAACAAGTGCCCTCTTTAATCTCCATCACCTCTTTAACCATCCCCCTGCCCACCTCCCCTCCAGCAACCCTGTTTGTTCCGTATAGTTAAGAGTCTGTTTCTTAGTTTGCCTCTCTCTCTCTTTTTCCCCTATGTTCATCTGTTTTGTTTCTTAAATTCCACATATGAGTGAAATCATATGGTATTTGTCTTTCTCAGATTGACTTATTTTGCTTAGCATAGTACTTCTCTAGCTCCATCCATGTCCTTGCAAATGGCAAGATTTCATTCTTTTGATGGCTGAGCAATATTCCATTGTGTATATATACCACATCTTCTTTATCCATTCATCAGTCAGTGGACATTTGGGCTCTTTCCATAATTTGGCTATTGTAGATAATGCTGATATAAACATCAGGGTGCAGGTGCCCCTTCGAATCAGTGTTTTTGAATCCTTTGTGTAAATACCTCGTAGTGCAAGGGCTAGATCATAGGGTAGTTCAATTTTTAGCTTTGTGAGGAACCTCCATACTGTTTTCCAGAGTGGCTGCACAAGTTTGCATTCCCACCAACAGTGTAGGAGGGTTCCCCTTTCTCTGCATCCTCGCCAACACCTGCTATTTCCTCTATTGTTAATTTTAGCCATTCTGACAAGTGTGATATCTCATTGTAGTTTTGATCTGTATTTCCCTGAAGATGAGTGATGTTGAGCATCTTTACATGTGTCTGTTAGACCTCTTCTTTTCATTCTCTTGACAAACCTATAAGGCAAGCACCATTCTATCTCAATTTTAAGGCTGAGGAAACTGAAGCTCGGGAATGTTCAAGGTCATCCCAATAGTAAGTGGCACAGCCAGGATTCAAAATTGATTTCTCTGATCCCAGAATCTGAGCAGATATATTACACTGAATATACTAAACTGGTTTCCTCAGATATTGTCATGGAAACGTCCTTTATTGCTGTACAGACCAAAAGGGAGGCACAAAGATGTTAACAATTTCCTCAACATCATAGTCTCTGCATGAGTAGATATGAAGAGAGACCCAGAACTTGAACTGGGGTATTCCCAGGGTTCTAAATAAGCAAATTCTGCCTCAGTTTTGTTTTCCTCATTCAGCACAATATCATGCAAGCTTCACTCTAGGTAAGATTATAAATCAATGATGTTTGGGCTTCCAGGGCATGAGGGCAGCCTCCAGACTCTCGACAACAAAGAGTTGGGGGCCTCAGTCCCACAACCAACAAGGGAAGGAATTCTGACAGCAACCTGAATGAGCTGGGAATGCCATTTGGTCGACACCTTGATTGCAGTGTTGGTAGGCACTGAGCAGAGGACCCAGTTAAGCCATGCCCACACTCCTGACCCGCAAAAACTGTGAGATGGTAAATGTATCTTATAGTAGCCATTGAATTTGTAGTAATTTGTTACACAGCAATAAAAATACCTGACAAACAATAAAACAGGGATGATGGTCCCCCCAAAAATGCATGTCTAACTTTTTTTCAACTGATAGCAGTCACTTAGAGAAACCAGAAGCAGAAAAAAAGAAAGCTATCAAAGCAGTTTTTAAGTGCTTCATTCTGGAGGATCTAGTATGTGTGTAGCACTCAGCTTAGTGGAGGTGGGGCTTCCTAGAGGATTCAAAGATGTGCCCAACACTGTCAGAGACTCCAAACAAGGAATTGTGGTACATAAAATTCTAGAAGAGCAGGGTGCTTGGAGAGCTCTGGGGCTAGAACCTTAGCTATAGGAGGAAGGCTGGGCAAGAGCATCAGGTAGTGGTAACTTCGGATTTAGACCTTCCAGGAAGAGGATTGAGAGCACCTTACAAAGCAGTTTATTGTGAAGCTGGGGAAGTAAACAGGCCTAGTTCTGCTTTTCCTTGGTAAAGAAGAACAAGCAGATGTAGGGATACTCTATGAAGCCTTCTTTAACGTCTACTGATTTATATTCAATATTTTCTAATCCCAGAAAGATCAAAAAGCTACAGAAGGTGTAGTGGACACTGGCTACTGCTGGTAACCCACTCATTCCTCTTATTGACTCTGTGCTTCCAGCCTGCAGCACCTGTGACTTCTGAGGTTTGCCCTTGAGCACTGGAACCACCTCATCCATGCAGAGAGCTAGGAGTACCTGGGAGGCCTACGGTCACTTCTACCCCAGTGCTCCCAGCTGGCAGCCAATAATATGATAGACCAGTGTGGAAGTACAACAGCCCAGTTTCTTTCCCATGAAGCAGGACAAACCCTAGAATAGTTAATACTCCAGAGCTCCCAAGAGAATCAGACATCACTTAAAACCACATCCTTTCTCTCTTTTTCGCCGCCATCCTGCTCTGCGTGGCTGACTGCTTCTCGCCATGTCTTTATCACAAGACTTTCAGAATCAAGTGATTCCTGGCCAAGAAACAAAAGCAGAATTGTCCCATTCCCCAGTGGATTCGGGTGAAAACTGGTAATAAGATCAGGTACAACTCCAAGAGGAGGCACTGGAGAGGAACCAAGCTGGGTCTGTAAGGCATACACACATCATGAGATGACACACTTAATTGGCACACATATTTAATTAAGCTGCATGAAGATCATGTGTTCTATCATTCTGTAAACATCCTTCCTACCTGGCCATAGACTTGTCTTATCATGGAAATGATTTTTCTCTGTGACTATGTCTCTGCACCAGTAGGTTGGTTCAGTAATAAATGTGAGACTTTTCGGCTCTAAACAAACAAACAAACAAACAAACAAACAAAAAAACACATCCTTTCTTGGTTTCTTCTCCATTCCCTAGCCTGCTCCCCTTGCTGGGATGCTCCTCCTCAGAGCATTTCCCTAATAAATCTCTTACACTCAAATCCTTAGCTCAGGACCTGCCTCAAGGAGAACACAAATTAAGAGAAATAGAAACATCCCATGGCTCTAGACATGTGGTGTTTGGCTGCATTTTGTAGCTCATTGATCTAATTTGCCCAGAGAATATATCTAGAACATTCTCTGGAAAGGGGTAAGTCACAGCATCATGCCCATCCACCAAGGTAACACACTTCTTCCTAAGTGCTCCATTATCTGATGCCCAATCCTAAGATCCAACACTTTTTGTTACCACCTTGCAGCTGCTGCCAAGCTCAGCCAAGCCACTATGGACAAAGATGCTGCAAACGATCTACTTGACCTGGACAAGGGACAATGTGGCCGAGTCTAAAACCCACATTTAAAAGCGAAAATATTTTTTTAAAAAGGTGAAAAATCAAGAATTATAAGTGATCTCAAGAAGAACTATAATAGGAACAGTGACCTTAGCTCTCTAACCCAAAACTTGTGCCATGACAACATACACTATGACCTATACTCTCTCTAAGGGTTTATTATGGAAGAAAAATTCAGGTCCCTGGAATTTTTCCCTACTAAGTACACAAAGATATGCTATTGGCCCCTGTGAAACATGTAAAATCAAGACAATATTAACCCTATGAATATATAATTGTAAAATACCTCTCCTAAAAAGTGAAACCCTTCCCTATATCATATATTGCTTTCATTTATGCTTAAAATACTTAAGAGAACTTGCCATATGGCTTTTTAGAGTTGGAAACCAAAGAGAAAAAAATAAATGAATAACATATGTCCTTACTTGGATCCTTATACAGCATGGTAAAGAGTATCTAGAAGGTAAGTTTTACTCTTTTCACTTAGATTTGAAACAACATAGTTGTGTTAGGACAGAAAAGTAGGCCACCGACAAAAGCTGGATCCCTTCATACGAAACAGAGTCTTTTAACCACACCGTCCCCTCCCACGAAGTCGTTTTCACAATTTCACAGAGCTATTTTAAAATTTTCTTTAAGGAAAACAGAAATTAAAATTTCCCTAAAACAATCCTTTAAGGAAAGGCAACAAAGAGGGCTCTTGGGTGGCTCAGTCATTAAGTGTCCGCCTTCCGCTCAGGTCATGATCCCGGGGTCCTGGGATCGAGCCCCGCATCGGGCTCCCTGCTCCGCGGGAAGCCTGCTTCTCCCTCTCCCACTCCCCCTGCTTGTGTTGCCTCTCTCGCTGTCTCTCTCTGTCAAATAAATAAATAAAATCTTTCAAAAAAAAAAAAAAAGGGAAAGGCAACAAAGTATTTCAAATTTGAGTCAGCAATTTATTCCCTGAACGCTGTTTAATCTTCATATATTACTTTCAATATATCACTTTGTTTTGTAAGACAAACCACTTAAGAAACGTGAACAACAGAACTGGGAAGTTTCAGAGGATTACAGTGACAGCCAAATAAAACAGGAGTGAGGCTCAGTGTGTCTGTAATGATGCAGAGCATACATAGCGAACAGTGTACTCCCAGCGTTAGGAGTGGTGATGAGCACGGTTTATGGAATCGGGAAGTTGCAAGTTTTATGTCCAGCTGTGGAGCTGAGTGACTTCGAGTGAGTTACCTCACCTCAGTGAGCCTCATTTTCTGGATCTGTAACCTGGGGCTAATAATACCTTTCATGGGGTCAGGCTGTGGATTAAAGGTGATATGTGTATGTAACAAGATGGAGAAATATTATTGACCAGGATTCCAGGATATCTGAGGAAGGCAGACTGGTCTGGTAAGTCTGCCCTCCCTACTCCACCCTCATTTTTCAAGAGGAATAGTTGAAGGGCTAGGTACTTCTCAAAGAAATGTCTACTATGAAGAGGGTCCAAAGTAAGGAAGGAAGGCTGGGCAGGGTTGGGGGGAGCGTTAGAAACACTTTTTGAGGAAAACATAGGAGAATATCTCCATGGCTTAGAGTAGTCAAAGAGTTCTTAAAGAGGTCACAGAAAACAATAACCATAAATAAAAAATTAGATATTAAACTTCATCAAAATTAAGAACTTCTGCTCGTTAAAGGATACCATCAAGAACATTAGTAGGCAAACCATAGGCTAGGAGAAACATATCCCACAAATGATTGACATCAGTGAAGTAGTAAATGGCTCAGTAAACCACCCCCTAAAATGGGCAAAAAATTGGGACACTTTATAAAAGAAGATCAATACATGGCCAACTAACCCACACACATGTAGTCACCATCATTAGTAATCAGAGAAACGCAAATTAAAACCACAGTAAGATACCACCAAAACAGCCACCAGAATAACTAAAATGAAAAAGATTGACAACCCCGAATGTTAACAGTAATACAGAAACTGAACCTCATACATATTGGGATGATATAAAATGGCACAGTCCTTTTGGAAAAAGGTTTGGCAGTTTTCAAAATAAAACTAAATATATGCCTCTCTTATGGCCTAACAATTTTACTCTATGGTATATACCAAAATGAAAACATATATTCATAAAAAGACTTGTTCAAGAATTTTCATATCACTTTTATTCATTATAGCTGAAGAACCTGGGCATAGTCCAGGAGAATGGAGAAATAAACCATGGAACAATGGAATACTACTCAGAAATAAAAGGAAAAGAATTACTGATAAATGCAACAATGTAGGCAAAGTTCAAAAACATGCCGAGACAAAGAAGCTTGACCACACACTGTATGTTAAGAACTGTGAAGGGTTAGAGACTTTACCCTATTAGGGAGCCAACCCGTTAGCCTGCCACCTTTTCACGGATGCCAGTAGAAGACACAGGGCTCCTGGGTCAGTGACAAATCTATAGCAACAGCCAGAGCATCAGCATTTTCCTGCAAAGGTTCCCAAACCCAGTTCCTATGGGGTGACATGAGGAGCCAGGGGAGAGCTGCACACACAGTGGAGACCCTGAGCTTGGTGAAGCTGCATCCTTTATAGTGGGCAATGAGTATGACTGCTCTTTGCTCATGAGGCAGACATGATCTTTGCATTCCAAAGCCACCTGCTAAACAAATATCCTTGAAAAGAGTCCAGGACAAAGACCGTCAGTGCTTCTGGTAGCAAGGTGTGCAGACATGTGAGCCATCTATGAATAGAGCTGTATCCCAACACTGTATAATACAACTTACAGGAAATTCTATAGGAGGCAAGTCATTTATGGCAGAAAAAAATTAAAACTGTTTTTCTCTGGTGGTTTGGAGGTGGGTGTGGGTCACGCAGAGAACTTTCTGGGTAGTGGTTATGCTCTATATCTTGACAGGGCTTTTGGTTCTGTAGGTGTATGCATTTGTCAAAACTCAGTGAAAACACTCTTAAGATTTGTGTGTTTCACTGGAGATAAATTTTATATCAAAAGAAAAAAACTGCAAACAAATACTGAACTTCAATTCATGATATGCGTACCAAGGTGCTTGCAGGGGATACATACTATCTGCAATTTACTCTGTAAAACCCTAAAAATAAGCTAGGTGAACAGATCAATAAAGAGATGAATAGATGGAAAGCTATGCATAAAGTACAGTACAATGTTAATGGGGAACCCAGCTGGTGCTCTTACAGATGTTTGCTGTAAAATGCTTTCAACTGTACTGTTTGTTTGAAAACATTTAAAATTAAAATGTTGAAGAAAAAATGAAAGTCTAATAAAATAAAAAGAAAACATGGATAACCATGAGGAGATGGCCTTTCTAAATTAAACAACAAAGAAAAACCATAACAGGAAAAATTGAAATTAATAGAGATGACTACACTATAATTTCTTAAATTCACACATAGGCTAAATGCACCCCACCCCCCCACACACATACATAGTTAAGTGGTGAAAACGAAGAGTTCTCACATGTCAAAAAGAAAAAAAAAGACTAATACCAATAGGAAAATAAGCAAGGGTCATGAACAGGCAACTCAGAAAAACTGAATGCAAAAGTTAAACAAAGTGTGCAGCATTATTAGTAATCAGAGATGCAAACTAAAACATCAATAAGATGCCGTTTTTTGCCTATTTGATTGGCAAAGAATTTTTAAATGACCATACCCTATGTTGGTGTGGATATGGAGGCTGATTAACTGGCCAGCTTGACTCTCAACTCCTCCGCTTAACAAGCTGAATGACCCTGGGCTGGGTACCTAAGCTTTCTGTGTCTCCGTGTCCTCATCTATAATAAGGGGAAAATAGTATTATCTATTAAGTTAATATACTACATTTCAACAGTGTATCTGGGCATAAGAATATGGCAATAGTCCAAAAGAAAAACCAACCCAAAACAAAACAAACAAAACTCAGTATGTAGATTTTGGGGACGGTCAGAGCACAGAACTCACAGGATCCAAATCATGAACTCAATCACCATGAGAGAGACTCTGTTCTATGACGAAAAAAAAAAAAAACCTCAAGTATATTTCAAATAAATATATGGCTACCTCATTTTTTGAGGAGCTTAAATGTAAAACTGTTGCATTAATATTTTTCCCTGGGGTAAAACATATACTTAAGCCAGCAGAAGGTCATGCGCATCTTAAAGAAACCTTCACAAAGTCACATTTGAATTTTTTCCTTTCACAAACAAGACAGAACAAAAATCATCAAAATTATTTCCGCAGACTTTTCCATCATGGTGGCAAGTTAAGAAAATACAGTAAAATAGAAGGAAAAGACACTTATAAAACCTGGATTTTTTAAATGTTAGTAACATCTCAGACCTGGGGCCATTGCCAGGATCACCTCCTGCCCTGTCACCACAGAGACTCTGAGCATTGTCAGTGCCTGGGTCTGGGAGGCCATTTCTGCCTCCCTGTCTCAGGGCTGGACACAGACCTGCCTGGGGAACCCAAGCAGCAGCTCCCAGTTAGACACACAGACATCTCTCTTCCCTGACAAATGTCTGGGCTGCATTCAACTACACTTGCCCTTTTTTCTACACCTTAGTGACCTAATTTTCTGTCACTTGACTTTTAAAACTAGTCCACTTCAGTTTAAAAATATCAGTCTAATACCTTCAGCCCCCTCCCCTGTCATGGACTGGACGAGACAGGCCTTCATGCAGAGGCTAGAGGGCCATGCCTGCCTCAAAGATTCCTCCTCTCCCACCCACCAGCATCTGATGGTACCCACGTGAACCAGAACAGAGACGAGAGCCAATTCCCACCATCAACCAGTCACCCCTCTGAGATTTTTTTTTTTTTTCCCTCAGAGAGAGGGAGAGAGAATCCCAAGCAGATCCATGCCCAGCACGGAGCCTAAGGTGGGGCTTGATCTCACAGACCTGAGATCATGACCTGAGTCAAAATCAAGAGTTGGAGGTTCAACTGACTGAGCACCCCCAGGCACCCCCTCTCTGTGAGATTTTTACCCCATCTGTTCACCGCCTACCCCAACCCCAGCTGGAGCTGGGTTTGGATGGGGGCGATTTCCTTGGGGAGAGGGTGTTCATTTTCCCTCTAGGTCGCTGCATCAGAGAGGCACCCGCGTCTCCCTATAGCTCTTTCTCTCCATTATTTCTGGTACTCCTGCGGGAGCCATGGGAATCATAGCATCTCCCTTCCACAGCTCCCAGAGCCTTGGAGAGCTGCAGGGATGGGGGTGGTTGGCCCTGTCTCCTTCCTACACCCCACACTGCTGTGTGGGCAGGCTGTTCTGTGGGCCTCTCTAGAGCGGTGCGGGCCGCTGGGCTCACGCTCGCACCCCCAGCCCTCCTGGTCCTCAGTGGCACCTGGACAGCTCTTCCCAGCCTCTGTCCTGTGGAGACACTAAGATGGATGTGGGTTGAGTATGAAACCACATGGAAAAGAGAACATTCCCTCTGTCCTCTCTCACAGGAGTCTCTTCAGGGTTAGAGGGTTTGTGGACAGATTCCGCAGCTCCTTAGTTAGCTGTGGAGGAGAGGGTTAGAGAAGGGGAAGATGTCCGGCCCCAGTGGCGGGTGGCTCATGGGATACTTAACAACTTTTATTGTGAGCTTTAAGACTCAACTGTAAATCAGGACAATGCAAAAATTCCCACTTGATATTACATGTACATGTATATTTCCTCTTTAAGTTTTATTTAAATTCCAGTTAGGTAACATACAGTGTAATATTAGTTTCAGGCATACAATTTAGTGATTCAACGCTTACGTGCGTTGTCAAGGCTCATCACAAGTGCCCTCCTTAATCCCCATCACCTATTTTACCCATCCACCCCATCCTCCTTCCCTCTGGTCACCATCAGTTCTCTATAGTCAAGAGTCTATTTCTTGGTTAGCCTTGCTCTCTCTTTCTCTCTTTTTTCCCCTGTGCTCATCTCTTTTGTTTCTTAAATTCCACATATGAGTGAAATTATATGGTATTTGTCTTTCTCTGGACCACTTTCTTACACCATACATGTGCATGTGTATTTCTCCCAGAAATGTGGATTAAAAATTATAAATGAATCAACATGCATTATCTATGTAAGAAGAAGCAGATTTTCAAAATGCTATGAAAGAGGTGGGTTAATTCTATCTTTATTGCATGTAAGGGTAAGTAATATTATTATTAACTCTGAGCAAAGATAAAGACATTGGACAGATCTTTAGGCCCCTCGGGGGTCTCTGGTGGCATCCATTGCTGGATTTGTCCTATCCAGCTGATTAGAAAGCCAGAGTCGTATGGGAAATCAAGTACAGGTGTGTATGGCCTTAGAGAAAGGTTAGGGCCTTCACTTGACCTGACCACCAGAGATTACATCCAAATTGATTTTGGTGACTAATGGGATTGGAAGAAGAGAGCAGAAAATGCCCTTTAGTTAGAAACAATTATAGAAATTATAAAATTATAGAAACAATTATAGAAATTATAGAAATCTTTGGCTTGGGGCATCATTGGGAAATGGGTGATTTTTCTCAAGTATTACTTTTTTCAGTACTAAAGACCATTGGATTTAAAAAAAATTTTTTTTAAGTAAACTCTATCCCCAACTTAGACTCAAACTCATGACTCCAAGATCAAAAGTCACATGTTCTACTGACTGAGCCAGCCAGGTGCCCCTGATTTTTTATTTTACTTGGACTATATCCGTCCAAAGCATTCATATACTTCTTTATGTTCCTAAACACAGTATATTGATCACACTCTCCTTAACTATTCAAAGTCATTGTTACAAATCCCAGTTGGTGTTCTAGGATATAATACAATAACATACTCAAAAGCCAATGATGTGAGCTGACTCTCTGCCCCATATACTGAACAATCCCCAAATTCACTGCTTTTTAAATTATTGGTTTGTTAGAGACTTTTCTGAAATTTTCCTTACAATCACTCAAATGGCCCTTCTCCCTGCCACATACAGTCCATTCGAAGTTCTTATAATCTGATGCTCCTGGTCTTTGGGTTTGGAAACTAGATAACCAAGTTCATTTGAACCGCATGAAAATCAAGAGTAAATTAGGTTCAAGAATGGTTCTGAGCAGGTCTCAAGAAAACAAAGAGCATTATCTTCACTGCATGTGACATCAAGGTTTGCTGCTCAGGAACCATTTGTGGTTAGTTCTTTGTTCTTTTATGTTCAGATGGGTGAGGTTACCAGATAGCTTATTTGAGTTCCAAATAAGTAATGTTGAATCATCATTTCTAAATGAGGCATTATCAGGAGGCATTAATTCTCATATCACTGGGTCATTATGTCAATTAAAAAATCTATCAAGAAATGAAAATAGTCACTGCATTTTTGAAAATGCTTTAATGTTACCAAGGAGTCAGTTACTTACTAACTTGGCCCATATCTTGAAATTAATTCCTAAAGCTATTTATACTATGCAGGCTGTTCCTGGAGCCACACTTTAAAGGATGCTATTTCCAGCATGAGCTCAGTTGTTCAGGGCAGTATCCTGGGGTTTTCAGTTCAAAAAATCAAATTAGTACAGCTGGGTCGATTACCAAAAGCCATTAGAAGACTCCAGTTGCCTTTTTAACAGCTCCCTACCCTCCTGCACTCTTCCTGCCTCAGAACCAGGGATGTTCAGTGTGTGAGCCTTTTTTCTGAATTGCTTTTGGCACAGGCTGCAGGCAGGCAAACATGCAGTCAGAAGCTCATCCAGAATCAAAGTTACATGACAATGCTGATCTCAGCTCCAAAAGTCAAAAGGAGAGTTCCATCTTGGCACAAGTCCCTCTACTCTGACCCATGTCAAGGATATTCACTTATTTTTCAAGGCTTTTGATAACCTCATATCAATGTTAAAATGTGGTTCCCAAGATAATAAAAAAAAATGATCACTAAAGTTTTTATCAGCTATATTTTCAGGTTTATTAAGAATTGTTTTCTGGGGCACCTGGGTGGCTCTGTCGTTAAGCATCTGCCTTCGGCTCAGGTTATGATCCCAGGGTCCTGGGATCGAGCCCCGCATCAGGCTCCCTGCTCCGAGGGAAGCCTGCTTCTCCCTCTCCCACTCCCCCTGCTTGTGTTCCCTCTCTCGCTATCTCTCTCTCTGTCAAATAAATAAATAAAATCTTAAAAAAAAAAAAAAGACTTGCTTTCTGTCCAGCTTTGTTATGGATTGAATTATGTCCTCCCCAAAATTCATATGTTGAAGTCCTAACCCCCAATACCACAGAATGTGACTATTTAAAGGTAGGGTCTTCAAAAGGGTAATGAAGTTAAAATGAGCTTATTAGGGTGGGCCTTAATCCAATATGACCGGTGTTATTATAAGAAGAGATGAGGACAAACAGACACAGAAGGAGGACTATGTGAAGACACAAGGAGAAGACTTCCATTTACAAGTCAAGGACAGACACCTCAGAAGGAACCAGCCCTGTCGACATGCCGATCTTGGATTTTCAGCCTTCAGAACTTTGAGAAAGTAAATTTCTGTTGTTTAAGCCACCCACTGTTTGTTAGGGTAGTCCTAACAAACTAATCCAAGGTTTCAGTGGCTAAAACTCCACATCATAAACAAAAGAGGTATAAGAAAATTCATAATCACACATGGCAGCTATAGTACTAAGGACAGTATTTGAGTTATAATTTAAGAGTAACTTTTGTTTGAACTGGACCTGTTTATTTTTTTTTTTTAGATATAATTGATATAACATTACCTTCAGGTGTACAAGACAGTTATTCTATATTTGTGTGTGTGTATATATATATATTTTAGTAAATATAGTGAAATGATCATCACAGTAAGTCTAGTTAACATCATCACCACACATAGTTACAAAAATATTTTGTTTCTATGATGAGAACATTTTTTTATCCATATTGTAGCATATATCATTACTTCATTCCTTTTCATAGCTGAATATTTCCTCGTGTAGATCGATCATATTTTGATTATCCATGAGTTGATGGACATTTGTATTGTTTTTGTTTGTCTGTTTGTTTTACTGTTAGGGACAGTGCTGCTACAAGCTACATGATTTTTTGTGAATATACCTTTTCATTTCTCTTAGGTATATACCTAGGACTGGAGTTGCTAGGTTGTAAGGTGACTATGTTTAACCTTTTGAGGCTGTTTTCTGGGCTTCTGGGCTGTTTTTGAAAGCAGCTGTATCATGTGACATTTCTACCAATAGTGTATGAGGGTTCCAATTTCTCCACATCCTCACCAAACTTGTTACAGTCCATCTTTTTTCTTTGTTTTAATTTTAGTTGGTTAACATGCAGTGTAATATTGGTTTCTGGAGAAGTCAATGATTCATCACTTATATACAACACCCAGTTCTCATCTGTGATGAGAACTTTTTAAAATCTACTTTCTTAGTAATTTTCAAATATGCAATACAGTATTATTAACTGTAGTCACCTACTGTATATTACAGCCCCAGGACTTTATTTTATAGCTGGAAGTTTGTGCTTTTTGACTACCTTCACTCATTTCACCTATCTCCCCAACCTAGACTGTTTCCATACTTTGTTCCATATTTTGGCTTTTGTAAATAATGGTGCAATGAACATGGAGGTGCAGATATCTCTTTGAATTAATGTTTTTGTTTTCTTCCAATAAACACCCAGAAGTAGAACTGCTCGATCATATGGGAGTTCTATCTTTAATTTTTTGAGGAACCTCCATACTGTTTTCCATAGTGACTGCACCAATTTACATTTCCACCAGTAGTGCACAAGGGTTCCCTTTTCTCTACATTCTCAACAACACTTGTCATTTCTTGTCTCTTTTTTTTTGTTTGTTTGTTTTTTTCTTGTCTCTTTTTAATAATAACCATTCTAACAGGTGTGAGGTGATATCTCATTGTGGTTTTCATTTGCCTTTCCCTGACTATTAGTGATGCTGGGCATTTTTTCATTTGAGCATTTCATTATTGGTCATCTGCATGTCTTCTTTGGAAAAATATCTATTCTGTTCTTCTGCCCATTTTTTAATTGGATTGTTTTTTTGTTGTTGTTGTTGTTGTTGTTTTGCTATTATAACTGGCCCTTTTTAGATATCAGTTATATGTAGAATTTGGAACCACTCGTGATCTATTCCCACAAAACTCTTTGAACAAGAACATCTGTTCTTTGTCCTATTCCCAACATGAAACATCTTCCTCACTCTGAACACTTTTCCCATCTTCCAAATAGCTCTTCTGAATTCCAGGTTCCATGTCCTTCACTCCTCCTCTAGGGTCTGTGTGTCAGCTAAGCTAACCCTCTCCCTCCGCAGTATCAGCTAACTAGCCTCTCTCTCTCACCATTGCCTCGGATCCCTTTCTTCTCCAGCCAAGATGGGAGACTGTCCTGTAAGACACACACATAGGCAGGTGCTACTTTTCAATACCTTGTGTGTTATCTCCTTTCCTGGCCTTCACTTAGTCACCAGGAGTTAATCAGCTATTAGTGATAGAGTCCTTCTTTACTTGTAAAAAGAAAAAAATTCATCAACATGCTAAAATGTAATTTCTGAAGAACGTAAACAAGAGAACACCAGTTTGAGAAAAAAAAAATTTCCAGCAATTTATTTAGACTGAAGCAGCTGTGCATTATTAAAATTGTAGAGACAGAAGATTAATTGTCACACTGCAAGTCTGTGGAATCATCCATATGAACCTGCTCCTACATAGGGGTGGTTCTCAACTTCAGATGAGTTTCCTGAGGAATGTTTAAAAATTTTTGATAGATCTCATTGACAGAGATCCTGAGTGAACTGGGCCTATTGATTGGTATTTCAAAAATATATCAGGAATTTGAAGGAGAGGTTATTAATGAGGGAAAGAGAGAGAGAGAAAAACTGAGAGACAGAGATATAAGAGACTGAAAGATGGAGGGGAAAACAGGCATTGGTTTATTTTTTGTTCCTAACTACTATGCAGGACCCAGTGTTTCCTTTGCAAGCAAAATGTGGAATAAATTAGGTTTGATTGCAGCTAAGAGCATCATATTAAGACCTTAGAAAAACAACTCAAATTGTTGCAGGGCAGAATGGATGTTACTTTAACTGTGGCATCACCCTGAGACAGCTTTATAAATTACAGGGTACATTGGGTTATTTTGATGAGATTATGGGTTCTTTATATTGCTTACTCAGACAGGGATAATAACAGAATACAACCATGTGTGTTTGTAGTTTCTATTTGAAAAGCCCGTAAAGACGACCGGGATGGAATTAACGATGATTGCATCTCCGAGGTGTGTCTTCTTTATAATGAGTTTAGCAACACCCCTTAATCTGAGCAACCATATTTAGTTGTGAAGGTGAGCAAGATCCCATCTAGTTGTAACCAATGGTCTGCTATCTACCTGCAACCTTGTTATCCCTGCTGTTCTTCCTCCTGGGTAATATTCATTTGTTGATCTTGTTGAGGTCCTCAAGTAACAAATACTTGAAAATTCAAGCAGGATGATGAGTTATTACAAAGGACTCCTCACTATTCACCATTGTACACTAATTTAATTTTATTCATTTTTGAATCTAAGAGAAAACCAGAAAACCCTGATTAAAATAGTGCTGTGGGAATATGATGTTTAGTGCCAGGGAAAATAACCAAACATAGGGAAGTCAGCTGAGATAATACCAAAGTTACTGTAGACATTATCTGTTAGTCAACTGCAATAAAGAATATCTTCATAAAGATATTAAATGAAAACACAGCATAAGATAACCATTGTTTTTTTGTGTCTCCTCCTTCTTCATCTGAATAGCTTATAAGTGTTTCAAATTCACCATGCTTCAAGATGAACTAATTTCCCCTCTCTCTAGTATCTTCACACTTCCAAATCCTTGACCCCAATTAACATCATCCTCCAATCCAATTAGAAGCCTCCATATCATGATCAACAGCTCACTATCACTCTCTTTCTCTCTCATCCCCAATTCACTTCTCCATCCAGCCAGTTCTACTTCCTAATTTTTCTGGAGTCCATCCCCATCATTCTTCAGGCCACTAGCTTACTTCAGGTCTAGATCATGACTGCCCTGGAGAACTGCGTGTATCTCCTAATGGAATGCTAAGCCACATCAAATACTTTTAGGAATGAGGCCATTATTAAAACAACAACAAATACAATAATAACAACAACAACAAAACTCGCTGTGCCTGGTCTCACTTCCCTGCCCCCATTCCCTAAGCCATTTCCATAACGTTTCCAGAGGTACCTTTTGAAAATAAAAGTTGTATATATTATTCCATCACATAAGACCTTTTGATGCTTTTAAAGGTATGGCTCAGATTTCTTAGCATTCTAACCACTCAACCCTGCCCACACTGGGTGATTCCATTTACTTCTCAAAGAAGCCAAGCTCTCTTTCACTTCTAGATCTTTGTATACTCCCTCTCTCTAGAATATCCTTTAGCCCTCCCTCTCTATAGTCCTAAATTTCCTTTCTACCTCAACTTTGAAGCCGAAAATCAAATGTTAAAACCTGGCCAAGCCAGCATCTTTTGGAATGAGTTGGTTGCTCCTTTCTGTCATCCTCATTGTAAGTTGGTCATTGGGTAATAACTATTGAGCACCTACTGTGCTAGATGCTTGGACCACAGTAGCAAATAAGAAAGGTAAGGTCCATGTTCTCATGTAACTAATATTCTAGTGGGGAAAGACAGATCATAAATAAACAAAAAGAGCAGTATCTAGAGTGATGAAGGGACAGAAATCCAACTGGGACAGACTGAGGAGAGAATAGGAATGAGAAAGTGGAGTTAACACACTTTGGGGTTTTTATTTGTTTCCATGTCTTCTTGTCCTCTACACAGTGACCCACAAAAGAGCAATGACATCTTATTTATTGATGTAAATGAGGGCACAGCACAATGTCTGGCTTGTAGTAAGCAATCAATAAATGCTGGATTTAAAAAAGAAAGAACAAATGAAGAAAGCAAAGAAGGAAGAGAATAAAAAGATGAAACCTCATATTCAATTTCTGACACAACAGCTTTTGGGTATCATACCAGACAGAAAGCAGAAAGACAAAATGCTAAAGGTAGCAGATCATATACTTTAAATATGATGGACTGATAACCTGACTTTTTTTCATTTGTTGAAGGTCAAAGGGAACTGCAGTCCACAGCCAGGATGGGAGTTCAAGGATAGTAAAAGATCTTATAGATGTTGCGGAGTCAGATCCAGAACTGACTACGACATGCTAGTGACATGCTATAATACTGGGGTATGAATAATCAACAAAGAAACTGAAGCTTATGTTGGCTATGTAAATGTAATATCAATTGTAGTCATTTGTGTGAATTTTTAAATTTCCCTGAGGCAAACACAGAAACACAAATCCTACATGATCTCACTTATATGTAGAATCTAAAATAGTTGAACTATAGAGGCACAGAGTAAAATCATAATTTCCAGGGATTGGGAGGGTGGGAGAAGTGAGCAGACGTTGGTCAAAAGGTATAAAATTTCATTTATGCAAGATGAGTAAGTTCTGCAGATCTAACCTACAGTACGGTGACTATAGTTAACAATACTGTATTGTATACTTAGAAGATGCTAAAAGAGGTGATCTTAAATGTTCTCATCAAACACAAATGGTAACTATGTGAGGTGATGGATGTGTTAATGAACCTTATTGTGATAATCATATTGCAACATATACCAGTATCAAATCACCATGTGTACACCTCAAACAATTACATGTTACATGTCAATTATATCTCAATAAAGCTGGAAAAATAAAAATAAATTTTAAATAAAAAAGAAGATGGTTGGAAAAAAGGATATTCTAGAGCGAAAAAGTTCAGATGTGGGACACTATGGTGTATGTCCAGGAAAACAAGAGTACAGTCTGACAGAAAAGTAAAATACGGAAAGATGTAAATTTGGAGGAAAGACTGGAAGAGTGGACTGAGATGAGGTCATGATGGCCAAGTGAATGTTTATATTTTGTCCACTTCCTTATCAATTTCCAGAAAAGGTCCAACTGGAATTCTCTATATTGTGTCCAATAGGTTTTCTTATTCCCAATGAAAGCCCCTGGTACAAGAAAGTTCCAACATGGAAGGATTCTTAAGGGGAAGCTCATATATAGTAAATCCATTTATTTTTCACTAAATAACTGCCATCTAGCCATTTAGACTCAATATCAAATTGTAGATTTGTGCTACATACGGGATGGTAGAACCACTTTAAAATTCTCATATATTAATTGCTTATATTTGGTTGCTTATCAATTTTTAATTTATAACCACTTTACCTTCCAAAAAAGATTTTGAGACAGCTTCTCACTTATGTTTGGAAAATAAGGTTTGTCTGTCAATAATCCATTTTGGTTTTCCACTTACTCTGACCAATTTCCCTGTTCTGAGCTGTTAAAGTACATTCACTTCCTATTCAAGAGATTCCCTGGACTCTTCCTGTAGAGAGGGATCAGAGTTTCTCTTTGTTCATACTTGAACACCTGCAAGGAGACACAATCTAACTGTAAAACCTTCGCTTATAAAACAAAAGGCCGAGTAACTGGCCTGTAGTAGACAGCAGTTGCTTTTTCCTTATTGTCTGGGTGCATATCTCCACCTCCAGGTGGAGCCAGTGTTCTAGGAAGTCCTGGGAAATGCAGACACATCTCCACTGAGATAAATGCTTCCAGAAAGACCCATCATCTGTGCAACTGTATCACACAGTTTTTGGTAACTACCTGTTGGAGTACTCCAAACATGACAAAAATAAGAAAATACTACATGTGTCATTATGCCAAAGGCTATTTTATTAATTTAAATTTTTTTAGCAATCAATGTGGGAGCTGGTTTTAATTCTTAAAGAGCAGACCAATCAGAGAAAATAATAAAGGGAGGCAGTTCCACAGTGCTTTCTTTTTGTATTCAATTCTATTTAAAAATATGTATACTTCTCTGCAAAGAGCTAAAATTACCCAATGAGTTGGGCATTTAGACCAGATCTATGTAAGGGAAGTGTTTTTCAACAATACAGTATTGTTTGTTCTGCAACATTTTTTTTCTCAATATGAGAAGGCTCTGTGCCCGCTCTATAGAGTTGGTTAGAATCCCAGTCAGGATCTGAGCATGGACCAGATAAATGCCTTTTCCTAAGATCTTTAAACCTGATGTATTTATAACACTTTGATCCAGAGTTAAACTTCAGAAATAAAAGAATTTTATCCAGCACAATTGCTTCTTTTTTTTAAACTTTTTAAAAAAAAATTGTAGACCATAACATAGATTTAGAAAAGCACAACAAACTAAAGATGCAAAACTCAATAACATATAACAAAGTAAACACCATATAATCACTTCCGAGGTCAAGAGATAGAACACTGGGAACATCCGAGAAGCCCCTTCACATCCTATCCCAGCACTATGTTCTCCCTCCAGAGAGAACCACATTCTTGGTTTTCTTCATAGTTTGGCTGCCTAAGTGTGCATCTCTAAATTCTATTGTTTAGTTTTGCCTCATTGTTTTTTGAACTTTATATAAACATAATATAGCATTTTTATGTTCCTTTCTTCTTTCATTCTGTGTGATGTTTGTGGGATTCATGTATTTCGTGAAGCTGCAGTGCATTCATTTTCACCACAGTAGTCCATTGTATGAGTTTACCACAGCAATTATCCATTTTAGTGTTAATAAACATTTAGTTTTTTTTCTCATTTGGAACTATTACAAATAATGTTGGGAGTTTGATAGGAATCGCATAGAATCTATCAGTCATTTTGGCAAAAGTTGACATCTTTACACTAGGAGTCTTCCAATCTATAAACATAGTATATTTTTTATTAAAGTTTCATTTAATTTCTATATTTTATTCAATCATATTTTACAGTTTTCTATGGAGAAGATACATTTATTCTTAGATATTTGATTTTTTAAACTATTGTGAGGTATTTTTTTTATTTTCTGCTTATTGCTAACAAGTAGAATTGCAATTAATTGTATATTTGTAATATGGTGGCACTGATAAACCCTCATATTAATTTATCACGTGGAAATAATGATAAAGATTTTATTTCTTCCTTTCCAATCTTTATATCTTTATTGCTTTTTCTTTTCTCATTGTACTGGCTAGGATCTCCAGTAAGAAGCTGAATAGAAGTGGTAATAGAGACATCCTTTCTGGTTCTCAATTATCAGGGTAGAGAGAAAACTTCAAGCATTTTATTATTTCTATGATATCTGTTGTAGGTATTTTGTGTACAATATTTAGCAGATTATAAAACTTTATTTTCCTATTTTCAGAAGTAGTTGGTTTTTTTAAAATCATGAATGGTAGGGTGCCTGAGTGGTTCAGTCAGGTAAGCATCTGCCTTCGGCTCAGGTTGTGATCCCAGGGTCCTGGGATCAAGCCCCGCATCGGGCTCTTTCCCACTACCTGCTGCTCCCCCTGCTTGTGCTTTCTCTCTGCCAAATAAATAAACAAAATATTTTTTAAAAATAAAATCATGAATGGATATTGAATTTTATCAAATAAACTAAATTGATAGTCAAAAGACTTCTCTAACTACTTCTGTATTTGCAAAAAATGTAAAACCTTGAAAGTTTTATTGATGAGCTTTACCAAACCTTTAAAATTAAGCATCTGGCTCCTGATTTCCATTCAGGTCATGATCTCACGGTCGTGAAATCAAGCCCAGCATCAGGTTCTACACTGAGTGTGGAGCCTGCTTAGGATTCTCTCTCTCCCTCTCCTTCTGCCCCACCCCCTCATGGGCAAGTGTGCGAGCTCGCTCTCTCTAAAAAAATAAAAAAGGATCCTTTAGTCCTAGGATCAAGCCCGCAACCACCCGGCTCTGTGCTCAGTGGGGAGTCTATTTGAGGATTTCTCTCCCTCTCCCTCTGCGCTCCCCCTGCTTATGAGCTCTCTCTCTCTCTCAAATAAATAAATGAATCTCTAAAATGGATAACCTAACATTTTATGAGAATTGTGCAGCTAATCAAGAATAACTTATTTTTGATATCCCATCATCCTCTCCTGTTGACCTGAGCCCTAGGCAGATGCTTAACCAACTGAGCCACCCAGGTGCCCCAATCAAGGATAATTTGTGTAAACTAATCAACAATGTGAGAAAAGTATATCCCAATAGCACTTCTATTTGCTTTTTCCAGCTTTATTGAAGTATAACTGATGAATCAAAATTGTATATATTTAAAGCATACAACTTGATATTTTGATATATGTATACATTGTGAAATGATCACCAAAATCAAGCTAATTAACATATCCATCACTTCACAGAGTTACCTTTTTTGTGTGTGGTGAGAATATTTTAAACAGCTTCTTAGCAGCTTTCAGTATACAGTATGGTATTGTTAACGATAGTGCTATTGAATGTAGTTTGCTAGTATATTAGGGATATTGGCCTATAGTTTTCTTGTGGTGTCTTTGGCTTTGGTATCAAGGGTGATGCTGGCTTCATGAAATAAGTTTGGAAGTGTTCCTTCTTATATTTTTTGAAAGAGTCTAAGAATTTGTATTATTCTTTAAATGTTTGGTAGAATTCCCCCATGAAGCCTTCTGGTCCTGGGCTTTCTTTGTTGACAGGTTTTTGATTACTGGTCTATCTCCTTATTTATTATTGGTCTATTCAGGCTTTCTAGTTCTTCTTATTCCATTGTGTTAAGTTGTGTTTTTCTAGGAATTTGTCCATTTCTTCTAGGTTATCCAAATTGTTGACACATAATTTGTTGACACATAGTTGTCCATAATAGTCTCGTATATTTTTTAATTTTTAAGGCATTCATTATAATGTCTCCTCTTTCATTTCTGATTTTATTTATTTTAGTATTCTCAATTTTATTCTTAGTCTGGTAAAGAATTTGTTGATTTTGTTTATCTTTGTAGAACATCCAACTCTTAGTTTTCTCTCCTTTTTTTCTTATGGTGGGAGGGGTGGGGGGCGGAATCCCAAGCAGACTGAGCCAAAATCAGGAGTTGGATGCTTAACTGACTGAGCCACCCAGCCACCCCAAGTTTTCTTGATTTAATTTATTTCTGCTCTAATTTTTATTATTTCCCTCCTTCTGCTAACTTTGCACTTAGTTTGTTTTATTTTTCTCATTCCTTGAGGTATAAAATAGATTTCAGGTCTTTTTTATTTTTTAAAGATATTTATTTTTTAATGTAGACATTTATTGCTATAAACTTCCCTCTTTTGCTGCATCCCATAAGTTTTGGTAATGATGTGTTCTTGTTTTCATTTGTCTTGAAATAGTTTTTAAATTCCCTTTTGATTTCCTCTTTCATTCAATGATTGTTCAAGAGTGTGTTGTTTAGTTCCCACATATTTGTGAATTTTCTCATTTTCTCACTGCTATTGATTTCTAGTTTGATTTCACTGTGGTCAAAAAAGATACTTGGAATTATTTCTATCTTATTAAATTTGTTAAGATTTGTTTTATGAACTAATATGTGGCGTATCTCAGAGAATGTCTCATGTACACTTGAGAAGAATGTGTATTCTCCTCCTGTTGGGTTCAAAGTTCTGTATATGTCTGTTAGGTTCATTTATTCTATAGGGTTGTTCAGGTCTGATGTTTCTTCATTGATTTTCTGTGCAGATGGTCTACCCATTATTAAAAGTGGAGTACTGAAGTCTCCTGCCATTATTGTACTGCTCTCTATTTCTTCCCTTAGATCTTTCAATATTTGTTTTATGTATTTAGGTAATTCTGATATTTGGTGTGTATCTATTTATAATTCTTATATCTCCCTGTTGAATTGACTCTTTTATCATTACATAATGACATTTTTTCTTACATAAAGTCTATTTTGTCTGATATAAGTATAGACACCCCTGGTTTTTTTGGGTTATCATTTTCATGGAATATCTTTTTCCATCCCTTCACTTTCAGCCTGTGTCCTTAAATTTAAAATAAATCATTTATAGACAATATATCACTGAATCTTGTTTACTTCTCCATTCAGCCACTCTATGCCTTTTGATTGGGGAGTTTAACCCATTTACACTTAAAGTAATTATTGATAGGTGAAGACTTACCTATTGCTACTTTATTATTTTCTGTTTTGCAGGTATTTTGTTCCTCTCTTCCTCTCTTGCTGTCTTCCTTTCTCATTTTATGAGTTCTTGTACTGATTTGCTTTGGTTCTTTCCTCTTTATCTCACCCAATTATCACTTTATTTTTTTCCCCATCCAATTATTATTTTAAAAGGTGCATGTAAAATTTTTAAATTTATCTAGAAAATTTAATCAAAGAAGTTAATATATACTTACATATAATATATAAGATTATATATATGTAAAATACAATGATCTCAATAGACACAAAATTATTAAAATTAATTACTCATTTGTAATAATTTTTAAAAGTTCTTAGCCAACAAAGAACAAAAGGAACTTCCTTAACTCTATAAGGGTATATATGGAAAACTACCAATTACCAGCTTAATCGTGAAACTTTCAAAACATTTCCATTAAAGTCAGGAATGAAGGATAGTGTCTATCACTCTTACTCTTTAACACTATACGGTTGGTCCTATTCAAAGAAATAAGGAAAATTAATGAGAAGAATAAGAATTGGAAAGGAAGAAACAAAATGTCCTTATTTGTGAGTGTCACAGAATATCCCTAAGAATCCACAAACAATTAAAATTAATGAGAATTCAGCAAAGTTTCTGGTTACAAGGTTAAAGTATAAAACTCTATACCAATCTGACACATATTTTTAAATATAGAACAATTTCATGACCTTCTAAAATTTTTTGTGCCCATTTTGTAGTAAACTCCCACCTCTGACCCTTAGTTCCTGGAAACCACTGATTTGCTTTCTGTCCCTATAATTTTTTATCTTTCTCAAAAGTCATAAAAATGAACTCATATAATATTTAGCCATTTGAATCTGGCTTCTTTCACTTAGCATAAAGTATATGAAACTCATGCATGTTGTTGCATGAGTTACTATTTATTTTTATTTTTATTGCTAAGTAGCATTTCACTGTATAATTACTACCATTTGTTTTTCCATTTACCAGTTAAAAGACATGGGATGTTTCCAGTTTTTTGCAATTCTGAATAAAGCTGCCATAAACATTCATGTACAAGATTTGGAATGAACGTAAGTTTTCACATTTTGGGGGTAAATTTAGAGGGGTGAGATAGCTGCCAAACTATTTTCAAACTTGACTGCATCATTTTGTGTTCTTATCAGCAACATATGAGAATTCCAGTTGCTCCACATCCTCATCAGCATTTGGTATTATCAGTTGTGTGTGGGTTTTTTTTTTTCTTATTTTAGCTATTGTAAATAGGTACATAGTGGCATCTCAATGTCATTTTAATTTATATTTCCCTAATGGCTAATGATGTTGGTTTGTAGTTTTCTTTTAATGTCAGAATAATGCTGGCTTTACAGAATGAATTGGAAAGTGTTCCTTCCTCTTTTATTTTCTGGCAAAAAAGTGTGTAGAATTGGTATTATTTATTCATTAAATAACTGGTAGATTTCACCAGTGAAGCCATCTGGGCCTAGAAAGTTTTCAACTATGAATTCCTTTAATATATATAAAAAAACAATTCACATTTTCTATTTTTCCTCTGTGAGCTCTGATAGTTTATGTCTTTCCAGGAATTTGTCCATTTCATCTAATCAAATTTATGGGCATAAACCAGTTTGTGATATTCTCTTATTATCTGTTTAATGTCTCAAGGATCTAAAGCAATGTCTCCTTTTCCATTCCTGATATTGAAAATTTGTGTCTTCTCTTTTCTTGGTCAGTCTGGCCAGAGGTTTATCAGTTTTATTGATGCTTTCAGAGAACCAATCTTTGGTTTCATTGATTTCCTCTACTGTTTTACTGTTTTCAATTTCATTTCTTATTTTTATTATTACCTTTTAATAGTTGCTTTGGGTTTAATTTGCTCTCTCTTTTTTTTTTTTTAGGTTTCTTAAGGTGGAAATTTAGATAATTGATTTGAGACCTTTATTATTTTCTAATATAAGTAATAACATAAATTCCCCTCTAAGTGTAGTTATAGATTCATCCCACAATTTTTTTAAATTTTTTTATTGTTACGTTAATCACCATATATTACATCATTAGTTTTTGATGTAGTGTTCCATGATTCATTGTTTGTGCATAACACCCAGTGCTCCATGCAGAATGTGCCCTCTTTAATACCCATCACCAGGTTAACCCATCCCCCTACCCTCCTCCCCTCTAGAACCCTCAGTTTGTTTTTCAGAGTCCATCGTCTCTCATGGTTCGTCTCATCCCACAATTTTTTAAAGACTATTTATTTGAGAGAGAGAGAGCATGTGCACACGTGAGAGAGAGAGAGAGCATGGGGGGAGGGGCAGAGGGAGAACCAGACTCTCCACTGAGCAAGGAGGCCCACATGGGGCTCTGATCCAATTCCAGGACCCTGGCACCCCCAGGCGCCCCATCCCACAAATTTTTATACATTATTTTTATTTTCATTTAATTCAATATTTCTAATTTCCCCCGTGACTTTTTCCTTGACCCATCTAACATTTAGAAGTGTGTTGTTTAATTCCAAATATTTAGGAATTTTCAAATACATTTCTGTTAATTTCAAGTTTAATTCATTTATGTTCAAAGAATATATTTAGCATGATTTCAATTTTTTAAAAATTTGTTAAGGTTTCTTTAATGTCCTGAATATGGCCAATATAGAACATTTAGAAAATTCCTCTAAGCAAAAGCAACATTGAAAAAAAAAAAAAACTATTGCCCAGAGAAAGTTAACAGTTCAATATGTATTTTTCAATTTCTTTCATTATACTCTTATATGTATATACACACATATATGTATATATACACGTGTGTATGTGTGTATATATAAACACACACATTTACAAATGTATAATCATGCCATACAGATACTTGGTAATCTACTTTATCTATGTAAAGCAGCATAATCAGTGGTTGAGATGTGAGCTCTTAAGCCACACTGGTTGGGTCCAAATCCAGGTTTCACCATTTACTTGCTATGTGACCTTTGGCAAGGTCCTTAAATTCTCTGTGCCTCAGTTCTTTACATGTAAAATGGGGGTAATGATAATAGCATTTACCTCATAGGAATGAAAAGAATTATTTGCATTAATATAAACAAACTACTTAGAACAGCACCTGGCACCTTGTTAGCATTACATAAGTGCTTGCTATTTTCTCTCATTGTTTTCCCCTGCCATGGTTCCGGTGGAAGGATGCACCACAGTTTATTTAGCTCATACCCTGGTAACAGGCATTTGGATGATTATTTCCTTTCTTAGGATGAATTTACAGAAGTGCAATTGCATTTTGAAGAATGGGCATATCTTTAAAAAGTTTCTGATGCTTTTGCACAAGTCCCAGAGAAGTTTGGGGTTTTGTTCAACTCATTTAACAACCCAACATTATGTAACAAAGCACACAAATGGGTCAGAAATTATTCCAAAATCTTCCAAGAGAATTTTTTTGAGGTTTGAGGAGATAATAGTATTAGAAGACACCTTCATGGATTGAGTTTCAGAGAGCTACTCAGAGAAAGGATTTCGTTCCAGGACCTCAGCGCATGACCATGTTACTTCTACAAATGAATCCCAGAAGGATGACAACAGATGCCGACCAAAAATACAAAGGAGACTGTGCACTGAACAGTTTTTAAAACTGTATTAATTAAAGCTGGAAAATCAATGAATTGATTAAGGAAAGTTGTCCTTCAGACATTTATTGCTCTTAAGATATAACTCCATCTTCTGAGGATATAGATCACAAAGACCTTTTTTTAAGGAAAATGTTTAATGGCATATAGAGTGCCTAGAAATATAAATTTCTCTGTTTCCCCTCTCTATTTTATATCTATAATGAATTGGAAAGTGCTCCCTTCTTTTCTGTACATATATAAATGTGTAAAAATAGGGACATTGTCCACAATAGCCAAACTGTGGAAAGAGCCAAGATGTCCATCGACAGATGAATGGATAAAGAAGATGTGGTATATATACACAATGGAATATTATGCAGCCATCAAAAGGAATGAGATCTTGCCATTTGCAACGACGTGGATGGAACTGAAGGGTGTTATGCTGAGTGAAAGAAGTCAATCAGAGAAAGACATGTATCATATGACCTCACTGATATGAGGAATTCTTAATCTCAGGAAACAAACTGAGTGTTGCTGGAGTGGTGGGGGGTGGGAGGGATGGGGTGGCTGGGCGATAGACATTGGGAAGGGTATGTGCTACGGTGAGCGCTGTGAATTATGCAAGACTGTTGAATCACAGATCTGTACTTCTGAAACAAATAATGCAACATATGTTAAGAAAAAAGAAAAAGAAGAAGATAGCAGGAGGGGAAGAATGAAGGGGAGTAAGTGGGATGGGGAGACGAACCATGAGAGATGATGGACTCTGAAAAACAAACTGAGGGTTCTAGAGGGGAGGAGGGTAGGGGGATGGGTTAGCCCGGTGATGGGTATTAAAGAGGGCACGTTCTGCGTGGAGCACTGGGTGTTATGCACAAACAATGAATCATGGAACACTACATCAAACACTAATGATGTAATGTATGGTGATTAACATAACAATAAAAATTAAAAAAAATAGGGATGTTGTTTCTAGCCATGAATGCTTAGCTTTCTGATGAAAAAGTTCCATTGATTCAAAGAACAAAAAATGGAGGATTTAGGGAGAATTTCTTTCTTTTTTTTAGCACTGAAATCCTAAATGGCAGTGTTTAGGGAGGTACAGAAAGTGGCAGGAAGAAGTCCTCAAAATTTTATCCAAACACTTTTCCACATTAAACCCCATTTCCCAACATGAATAGCAAATGTTCAAGAAAATTCTGGTCCACAAATAAATATAAAACCAAACCCAAGGATCTCTTAATCTCAGCTAGAAAAGTGTGACTCATGGAACCCAGTGTAGGCATTCTCACATATTTTACCAAGCCTTAAAGGTAAACAGCGTGAGCCATTCTTCTCACAAATCAAGACTTGCCATAGGATAAACTTCATTGTACTAAGAGAGAGATCACTCCAGGGAAGCCACCTTCCCTCAAGAAAACTATAGCAGAACAAAAAGGCAGCCCCATTTGGGGGAAAGAATTGAAAAAAATTCTCTTTTCTCCAACCGACTGATGGAGAACAAGCTGATCAACTTTAAGGACAAATAGACCCAGCGAACCAGAAAACAGGTTCACTGAGTTTTATTCACTAAGAAAGCTCTTTTTAAAAAGAATTACAAATTCTTCTAAAATATAATCTATACCCCAAGCTTAACCTTTCTTTGAGTCCAGGTAATGTGGGATTTTTATATAAAATTAAGGTTTCCATTACACAGAATAATTTACTATATCTTCAATATTCCAGGAATGTGAAGGACACCAAATAGGCAACAGCGACCTCAAGAGAGACAAATCTGTGTTCGTGGGATTAATTAGAAGATAATTCAGTTTTTATCCTGGAAAACAGGATGCTTAAAAGATAACTGGTATCCAACCAGAGACTGTTCTATTCACTTTACTTCCTTCTACTTTAAATAATATTCTGTTAGCAGTTATGACTGGGTGTATCCTCCCATATGACAGGTCTTTGTGAAAAATTCATATAACTTTTGGCCATCTTTAATTTAGTTGAATAAAAGATCTCATTCTACAAGTTAGTTATGACAGTTTATCAAAATGTTTGCTCTGTTCCTCTTTCCTAAGAGTGTGCATTAGCAGAAACAGTAAAAACCGTAATGTCAACACTTCACCCAACTTAAACATCTTAAGACTAAAAGAGATTTCAAAACTAATTTGTTCTAGACCAGCAAAATACAGCACCAGAACACTCTCTTTTCAAAATGCTTTTTTATTATTAATCACTTTATCTGCACGATGTTCCAGGAGCTGGTTCGGTCTAATCCCCATTTTATGGATGAGTACATCAGGCCTGAGACAACAGTAAGCTGCTGTGGGCTATAAAACGAAGGCCGAGGACAGTGCCTACAACCCACGAGGATGGTGATTTTCTGAGTTCTAGTCCTAGCTTTTCTGTAGATTGTTAGGATACATTGCCTTTATTTTTTTAAAAATACATTCACACATACACGCACATTCTCTATATCAAGCTGCAGTTTGTATTGACCTTGCACACACAGATCTAAAATGAACCATCAGCTGCTCTGTTGAGGCAGATGGCACAGCAGAGGAAAAGGAAACTAGAACTTTGTAATGAAGTAGACCAATTTTAACCTTGGCTTTGCCACCAACTAGCTACATAACCCTCTCTGAGTGTCATTCTCCTCATCTGTAAAATGGGGCTGATGGCATCATCTTCACAGAGAAGTAATAACAGCAAATGCAAGCCTAGTCATTGGTACGAAGTAAATGCTGGACTATCTGTTCCCTTCCTCCTTCCCCATCTCATTCAGAAATACTGTAGGTGGCAAATTAAGTTAAATCAGTGTCCTTGACTACTTAACCCTGAACAAGGGACAATTTGCAAGGTGGCAAGCACAAACAGCAAGCAGCACAGGGTACAACTAAGTCAGAGGACAGCAATCCTCAGATAAACTGCTCACAAGTGGCCAGGCAGGTGGGGGTAATTCCTTTGTCCCTCTCATTACTTACTCTGTCCCAAAGGCTAATGGTGGTGGCAGTTGCCAACAGGTGCGCAGTGGGAGAGGTAAGCCATCACGGACAGGATGAACCCAATGCCAGATAATTACTCCCCATACTATTAGGGATTGAATCAGTGCATGATGCCTTCTTTAAACATTTCCCTTTCCCATGGATGTTAAACTTAGCATAGGCGAGCCACTCTTGTATTCCTTTACTTACAAGCATTAGAATCAAAAACTACTCAGGAAACTCTTTGCCATCTATTTTAAAGAGAATTGCTCTAAGAAGCTGAAAATATCAAGATACCTTTTCAAATCACTTTCATATTCTTTTTTTTTTTTTAAACAAGTGCCTCAAAGGGCTCACTTCTTTCTTCCAAAGGACAGGCTGTGTCTTGTTCTCTGGAAAATGGACCATGAGTGTGATGCAGTGAACCCCAGACTCCCAAAGATTCTTGGGGTTCCCTGCTGGAACTTTCCATTGCCGCCATCCAAGGTCTAAACAATAGGACCCCGATCCTGAAACATTTCTCCTCACCTTTTCTCTAGCACATAGGACTTAGAACTGCAGAGTTCAAAACAATTCTTCTTTTTTGATGGGAAGAAATACAGAGATCCAAAATTTCATTGCACGTCCTTAACATGTATTCTAACTACAGTGACGTTGGCAGCGAGTTTGGCATCTCAACCAGCACTCCGTGGCTTCCTATGTGGAAAGACAGGCCAGTGTAAGCACACCTCCGAAAGCCTGGTTATAGTTTTAGTTCTGATAACATTTATGTGTGACCTTGACTTCTGTGGCTTCAGCCTCTCCCATTTATACAATAAGAGTCAATGGCAAGATCAGTGATTCTGCTGAAAGCTGGGGATTATCACCCCAGAAAAATGATCAAAGTCACAAAGATTGGCAAGAAAATCAGGAGGTGCCCTGGCCTGCAGGGCTGGATGGGCCTCCCTCCTCGAGGACCCTATGGCTATTGTCCTCATACCCTAACAAGATACAATACGATTCGCTCCCCAGACAAGAAGGGGTATCTCCACTGGCTCTTGTTGCTCTAGTTGCAGGGGACGAGGAAGAATGGATGAAGGAGAAAGAAGCTTGGGAAGGCCAAGGTGAGATGTGATGACTAGATCAGTAGCTAGATAGACTCCCGTTACATATGAACTTCAGCCTCTGTGCAGGGCAAAGGCTCACTCTGCGACTTTGTGTGCATGTACATAGGAAGTTTGCCAAAATGTCCTTTACTATTGATGCTATATGCGTGAGAGGGAGAGCCTGCCCTGCAGTCACTCCCTACCCAGGAATACTCCAGCAGAAGCTCACTATGCATACAAATTGCTCAGCAGGACTTCTTGCAGCGGAGTAGAAGGGAGAAGCCAGCCAATGCCTCCTCCCAGTAAGGGTGGGCGGCAGCAGTGGCCTCTGTAGCAACAATAGAAGGTCCTAGCAGTACCTCAGCAGCAACAGGAATAAGAATAAAGAATAAGATATAGTTCTCCATTGCCTACTAATAATTAGGCAATATTATAGCTAGCTCATAAAATTGTTCTGACAATTAAATGAACTGATGTACATGAAGGACTTTGAACCGTGCCTGGCAGTGAGATAGGGTGGATAAATGTTAGCTATTAGTACCAAAAACTAATTTACAAAGAAAAAAAAAAAACTACTGGAATTCAACCCAATAGTACATAGGGAATACATATGGGATAAAAAAATTTTTCTTTTACTCAATCATTGGATAAAGAGACCAGGAACTAGAAGATACGGTAAATCCTTAAATCATTTATTCAGCCCCAAAGGAAATACTAATTGTAATGCATACACAGTCATTATAAAATCCAGCACCCCTTATATACTACCTGTGCTGTTTCTGTTTGACCCCCACCCCACCCAGACCCATTCTCTGCCTTTCTCCACTCTACTGAAGATCCTAGAGAGCTGACCTCTATCACCTGGGACCCGTCCTTCCCTGCAACCTGACTGGTCTGGACAATGAGAGGCGCCAGCAAGAGATGGAAACGGTCGTGCTCCTCCACGGCCACCAGTCCTGCTTGCGTGGGCCACTCCCGCGGCCCCAGCTCTCTCAGGGTTTGGATAACGCCATTCCCTCCTCTTGCCTCATCAAGCCAACAGACCAGACTCTGGATATTTCATTATCCCTCGCTTGTCCCCCTTACACTGTCCAACACCTTTGAAAATAGTCTATTACACTTAACTTTACTTAAATCCTTTAACTTTAGTTAAATCCTTTTGACTGTGGTATCTGTTTCCTACGCTAACACTAACTAAAACACTGTCTTATGTTCTTATCTAGATGTTTCCTTGGAGTCAGTCTTTTCTCCCCAACTACAAGTTAGCAGAGTTGCCTTCAACTTCTTCATGCTTCATCTCTTCCACCTCACTCCGCATCTCCTACCTCAAACACAAAGAGCAATGTGCTGGGGCCACACAAATATGGCTGACATGCCTAGTACTCCATTCAATTCCACATTTCCCCCAGTGAAGTCACCTTTAACTAAGGAAATCATCTCTAAAACTTGATGTGCCCGTTGCAATGAGTCTTTATGCTTCATAGCCGAGCTGTTCTAGATAGATTACACCAACTGTTTTCAACTGCAAAGTCATCCTCAACACAGTGCTAAATCTACTGTGAGTTCTACCACAATAACTGGTTACTGATAAAAACTATATGTACATGTTATAGATAGTATATCTATGGCTATTTATCTATCTATATCAGGATATAGCTATAGATATTTTTTAAGTAGTCTCCATACCCAGCATGAAGCCCAATGCGGGGCTTGAACTCATGACTGTGAGACTGGGACCTGAGCTGAGATCAAGAATCAGATGCTTAGCTGACTGAGCCACCCAGGCACTCCTCTATGGCTATCTACATAAAAAATTAAGGAAGGATTCAAGCTTTGTCAAAAATATCACTATCCTAGCTTAACTTCTAGTCTTTTCTAGTGGATTTTATGTTAGGGCCAATGGAAAGTTATTGAAGGGCTCTAAGAAGGGGAGAGTCACTACCAGAGTTTGAAAAGATCTATCTGGATCAATGAGGGTAGGAACAGATATGGGGAGACTGGTTTGGAGGTTGGTGCATTTTGTCCAGGCCAAGGATGACAACTGTTTGGAGAAAGAAATTGGTGATGATGGGGAGAAGTAGTTGGATTCAAAGGTACTGAGAAAAAGAATCATAAGGCTTGGAAATTGGTGGAATGTGGAGAATGAAGGAGAAAGCAGAGTTCTGAAAACTCCCAGTTGGATGGATGATGGTGCCACTTCCTGAGACAGGGGAGCGCAAGATTAAGACAGGCCTGGGCCATGAGAACATCAGCTATTGGGTGAGACAAAGAAAAAATGGATAAGAACTACTGAGTTAAACTCAGGGCTGAATCATATGAAATTGTCAATACTGGATGGTTTTGATGCACAAAAATGGAAATTTAATTTGACACTGGTACAAAAGCCTCTCTTCTGGGACTAACACAATGTTTAAGGAAGCACTGTTTAATTATGGTGCACTATGAGTTTCCCTGCCAGACTAGGTCAGGGCTATGAACTATGATTATAACCATAATCAAGAAGAAGCCACAGAGAGAGGACACGGAGGTACACGCACACACATACACCAGGAGGCCTGAATCAGGGTATGAAGAGGCACAGATTCATCAAACACAAGTGAAGAAAATTAAGCTGTATGCAGCACTACTATAAGATCAAATAAATCCAATGTACCCCAGAGCTATTCTGGGACTATTGGAAAACACTTATCCAATTAACTTACAGCCTGTAGAGAAGTCAGAGTTTAAAAACTGGTTTGCATTTATTCACCATAATACCAGGGAAAACAGGCCAGACATGTACCATGTTTGTTTCTAATTTTAAACAAGAATCCAGGTTTCCCACTCTGGCATTCACTTAGAGAAACAGGTAACAGCACAGCATATGGAGGGTTCCATCCTAGATCTTGGATCCTGCCAATTGGCTCCCATTGCAGAGTAGAAGGCTGCAGCTCTTCTTTCCAATCTCGAGCGCAAAAGTCCCGTAAAGCAACCAGGGTCTACCATTTCTCACTGCACTTTCTAAGAGGAATCTGCCTCCTTCTCAGGCTGTGTCCTCTGCCACTGAGTTCCAAGGTTCTGAGCCTATTGATCTTGAAGAGAAATCACCAATATAACAGGGGACAGCATCAGTTGTCCGCACGATAGGAGATTGCTTTCACTGAGCACAGCTGTATCCTGAAGGTCACTTCAAACTAGGGATTCACATCCCTTTGCTTCCGTCTAGTGTTAGTATATTACTCGTCATTAAATAAGGTCCAGAGAAATATGCTGCTAGTTAGAGGTAAAACTGCACAATTAAAAGACTCAAATCTAATACATTAGCTGCTAGCTTAAGTTAATAATAGCCTAGAGTTTTTCGAGGTATTGATATTAACATGTTGATTTCTCACACACCGTATTTTCCCTGTGACGTCTCATTACCAGGCTTGTAAAGGTACCTGGCTGTTTTCCTCACTCCCCCCAGCCCTGGGAGAAAGGAGGGGAATGCCCCATATTTAATTACCTTCTTTGCTTATTTTATTTCTGAACTGCTCTAACAAATACATGGATATTTTTTAAGTAGAAAAGGAATATTTTTAATTTCTAGGACACGTATTCATTTCTTAAGGAAACAATTACATATTTATGTCATAATTTTTAAAGAGCTTCTAAATGCCTGTCAAAGAGAGGATGCTATTTTAATCCACCTATTGGGTGATTTTAAAAACCTTTACAGACATATCTGCAGCTAGTTGGTTGCAGTTGGTTAGAGCAGTACTTCCCCACCTCTGGGGATTTTCAATACTGTGCTGTTTTGTGTTTGATTTTATGTTTCCTACCACCTCCACCTTCTCAGGGATGGCACAGATACATCCTCGTATAAATTAAGCCAGAACCCCCAAAAAATATCCTGACTTCCTTCTTTTCCTTCATCCAATCCTCTTCCCAGATTCAATCAAGTCACCAAATTCTGTTCATTCTCCCTGGAAAGTCTCTCTCTGCTTTGCTCCATCTTCAAAGCTGCGACTTTGGGTTAAGCCTCATAATCAATCACTTGGACAACTGCCAGAGCTCCCCACTCTGTTCCCTGCTTTCAACCATTTCTGCCGTTCAAGCAATCCACAGCATATACAGCAGGACCTTTCTAAACCCACAGATCTGGTCACTTCCTTCCCATGACAACCCTTCACTGGCTCTCCCTTGCCTACAGAATGAAGTTCAATGCCCTTAGCATGACACGCAAGGCCATCTGTCTCATGGCTCTTTCCTCCCTTTCCAGCTTTATGCCCTTTTCCCCATCTCGTACCCCCTCTAGGCACCAGACATGATCAACTACTTGAAGGCTCTTGAATATGCATTATAGGTTCACACCTTTATACCATCATACATTTATTCTCTTTAAATAGGAATCTCCCCTGCCAAATTAAGATTTTCCTCTTTTGTGCCAGAACCAAACTGGATAGATATCTCTATTTTTGCATTTATTGCACTATACAGTAATTCTGTTTCTGTGTCTGCCTTCCTCTGTAGAACACAAGAAGGTCAAGGAGTTTTCTTATTCATTCTGCCTAGCATGGTGTCTGACCTGTGTCATGTGCACTATGAATGGATGGAGGAGGTGTTAAGTGGCATCTGCTTAATGTCTTAAAAATTAAATTAATGAACATTATTTTGCTATAAGATTTTATAGAAAATCCCTTCAAATACGTAAATTGTAAAACGTTGTCCAGTCTTCATTGAATTTTTATAGCCCCACTTCTCCTACCCCAGGGGATCTGCTTCTCTCTGCTCAAGAGCCACAGATAATCTCTGACTCCCAATCATACCCATATTTCTACAAATGATGACTAGTCACAACATACCACCTGGAGAGAAAAAATTTCACACAACACATTTAACGGAGCGATGATAGCAGCATCTTTATATATAAGACATGACATTTATGCATATTAACTTAGCCTTCAAGAAGAGAAATGCCTACTCAGAGTCTAGAAGCAATTTAACTATCTTTCTTTATACTAAAAATACATTATTTTTAAAAATATTATTATCCTTTGACTCATCCCAAAAGAAGGGGTTTGCCCCAAATTGTTCATGTCATAGACCTGACCATAATGTATCTGCAAGTTAAAGAAATTTAAAAGGTTTTGCATCAAAACACAATAAAAAAATAAAAATCCCAGGGGCTGAGTAATGTTTTAATTTCATTATTCACTCTTTTAAGATGTTCAGCCAGAGTAGCTAAAATGTGTTTCCCCATTGAGAGTCTTAAAAATAAACTTTAAACTTAGGAACTCTGAATCCAGTCTCTTTCCAGAATGAAGCCATTTTACGTGTTCGCTTTGCCTACAAGAGAAAGTATACAGCCTCTGTTTAGTTCAATTAACCAAGGATATAAATTACCCTGAAGTGTTTGTTTTTCTTGCTCTTTATAAATTAGATGACCAAGAAAAAATACAAAAGATATTGCCTGCCTGAATGCATTCACTCATTCAGCAAACATCTATGAGAAGCCCTTGCTCGGCCCTGGGGCTACTGAGATGAATAATCCACAGTCCTCTCCTTCAAGAGGCTCCCAGCTTAGTGGGGATATGATACCTAATCAGGTAATTGTAAAACCATGTGGAAGGTTAGTGACAGAGACATGCACAAGTTTTGGTGTAAGCCCAGAAGAGGAGTATCTAAGCCACAAGTGGCTGAACAGAACAGACACGTACCTTTGAGACTTCAGGGACCCAGAATAGGCATGTTAGAAGAAAGTCCACAGAGATGTGAGGAATGGGCAGATGAGGGAGTTTATAGCTACTAACCTCAGTCCTTCAATAGTGGAGGAGTCTAGCTCATTTCCTAGGGAAGTGTAGTCGAGCATTGAGTAGGGGCATCTCTTCTAAGAGGAAGTGTGGAATTTCTGAGAGGAATAGGCAAACAGGTACTACAGATAAGAAAGCAATTGAAGGGTGGCTCTGAAGGCTCAGTGAGGGGGCTGAATCTGTAGATAAACCAGAAAGGGCAAAGGGCAGCACTGGTCAGGTTGGGGTTCTGTAGACCCATACGGCAGAAGAATGCAAGAATTGGTGGGGGGGGGGTTGGAAAGCAACTGGTTCAGATGGCCAACCCACAGATGGCATAGGATAAAAAAGATGGCTCAGCAGTGTATGATGACTGGTGTGTGATCATATGTTCCTGTTTGCCCAGGACCAGCCTGCCAAAGAATCTCTGTTGGGCAATATATTATACAGTCCCTTATATTATATGGAGAAATAATAAGAGAATGGGTTTCTGGGAGGTCAAAGGGATAGGGTGGCCAAAGAGTGGAATGAAGGGGTTATGATTTCAGAAGGGAGGGCTTCCTGATAGTTAGAAGATAAACTGTGTGATCCTGGGAGGGAGTGGCTGAGATGACACAGAGATGACAGTCTTTAGGGTTAAGGTAGACCCAGAAATATGACATTAAATGGTTGGATGGGTTATTCTCAAGGCCACAGAGATCAGCTTTGGGCACTTAGGAGATATTCAGTACATGTTTGGGGATATGGCAAGAGGTGGAGTGGGAAGGGAGACGATGAATCAGGCCCCAGTGCGACAGACAGTAGGGGGCTGGCCAGGAGAGGGGGGACAGAAGTGAAGGAGGGTGCAAGAGGGCATAGATACGTGTCCGGGATGCAATATAAAAATGTACCTTTAAAAGAGGAAGGAAAGAGGGGCACCCGAGTGGCTCAGTCAGTTGAACGTCCTACGCTTGATTTTGGCTCAGGTCGTGATCTCGTCGGTTGGGGGATCCAGCCCCGCACTGGGCTTCTTGCTCAGCAGGGAGTCTGCTTGAAGATTCTCTCCCTCTGCCCCTCCCCCTACCAGCTCATGCATGCGCTCTCTCTCTCAAATAAATAAATAATAAATCCTTAAGAGAGGGAGGAAAAATAATGATCGGAGAGCCGTCAGGGGGCAAGCCAGTAGTTTGTGGGGTATGGGAGAATAAGGGGACTCTACAGTGTGAGCTACAGAAGAAGTGCTGTCCCCAGGAGAGGGGAATGTGGGCACCACTGTGCAGCTCCCACGCAGCCTGCAGGTGCAGCAAAGGTCCCGTTAGGGGAGAGGCCATGGGTCCTGTCTCAGTGTAAGTGAATCCTATCGGGTCAAAAAAAGGTACAGAAACCAAATTCCAACCTGCACAGGAAGTTTAAGGGTAGCAGCTAATTTCTCAGGTATTATTTCTCTCACCTTGTATAATCCTAACCTATACCTTGGAGGGCTGGTACAATGGAACAAAGATAATTCACTGCTTAACCTTTCACGGGCTAAAGCGTTACTTAGTTATGTTACCTTCTGTTACTACTTAATAATTACTAGAAAAAAATGACTGATACTTATAAATAAATCATTTCCACTTGCCATATATGTATCTTTTCTTCAGACTTTGGAGAGAGAACTGTAGCTTGTCCCAACGTGTCTCTTCCTGTCTCTGTGGCACAGAGAGGCAGATCTCAATAAACAACTGTGTACAAGTCGTTCTGGAGTCCCTGAAAATGTACGACATACTAAATACTCCCTAAAGATCTATCTTTCAAAACTTTAAATTAAATTATTATCACCAGAGAAGCTAAAACTCAAAATGTTTTAATTCAACCAGAAGAATTTCATCAAATTCAACATTTTCAGAACAGTTGGAAAATGTCTGGGTTCTGCTGTCCTTAAATCATAGTTTGGGGCAGGGTGGAGAGTGAATAATAAGAGAGTTCTTGACCTACTGATGCATGGGGGAGGGGGAGCCCGTCAAAGGAATTGGAGAAAGGTTCATCCCAAAACTTAGTCCAGTGAAACAGGTCCTGGCCTCCCTGCATACTACCGCTGTCCCAGCTACCGGGAGTCCTGAGACACATGTCCTTGAGCACATGGCGAAAGTCTCTTGACTAAAAATGTCCTGCGCATCCAGTAGTAACCTAAGTATTTCCATCTTTTCAAGTGCCAATTAGGATAGTGGTTCTCAGGCCGAGGAGTCCAGAGGCTCATCTCATTAGCTGTCTACTATGCTTTCACGATTTTTCTTTGGGTCAAGCCCAGCTTAAATAGCAAACAAGATTATGGGAAGATTGTAACTGAGGTCACCAATTGTATAGAAATATGAGAGGTGACTTTTATTTTGGCTTGTTCTTACGAGGAACTCCTGTGTGTGAATAAACTTAATAAAAATATCACTGTCTTAGCTAGGGACACCTCTGAAAAATGGTAGCAATACAGGTATGCATTATTTTATTTCTCCCTGTTTCATTAGTTAGATCCACACGCTTCTGCAATGGTAGGCATCTATATTTATCTCCTAAGTCTGTCAGAAAACACTGCAGCTGCACCTGTGAGTTTATCCAACAGGTACAAATAAGAGAGCAACCCCCTTTTAAAAGGACTTTGAACTTCAGATCAAAGTGTCATATCACATGGAGACAGATACAAAGCTTTTCAGGAGGCAGCTTGTGGTATGGCCAGCGGCAACAGTTACAAGTGGAGTTGCTAAGGGAAAGTATCATATTGAAAGTAAAGGAGCAAATGCAAAGAAGGGAAGGGGTCATTTAGTGTCACCTCTTCATTTTACTGAGGAAAGAATGACAACCAGAGGGTTAGATCTGTTCAAAGGGGCCCAGGTGAGCACCAGAAACCGGAATCGCCAGGGGAGGGGTCAGTGCTCTACCTAGCACAGTGGTCTTCTTCAATCCATGGGGACCAAGCCACGCCTTCATGTTTGCAGAAAACACAGCAGGGATTTCCACTAAACACCCTATGGCTATCATGAACAGCTGTCAGTTTTGACCACCAAGCACCATTTCCTAAAGTACTGTACTTTAGAATTCCTTTTGTGGAATTACCTGCCTCCTACTGGGAGAGGTCCTGAAGGGAGGGTCCAACCCAGCACCTGCCCCTCCGTTGTGCAAGCTAAAACCGACTCTGGAATCTCTTTTGCCGGAGCATCTTTCTCCCACCCTACAGCAGCCAGGGGCAGACATAGAGCTGGGTCCAATGACTCTAGCAGCTGACCCAGCCAAGACTGTCAGGCAGTCAGTTCCTGCTCCTGAGACTTAATACCTACATTTCCTAAGTCTGTGTTTTGAGCATTTCCTTCAGTCCAGGGTTTTTCCTATATTTCTGCAACAAAATCTCATTATTTTTAGAGTCAGAGTTGACTTCTATTACTTACAACCCAAAGCTTCTCAGAGGAAAAGAATGCAAAAGTCTGAGGGGTAGAGAGATCCTAACTAATTCTGAGACTAGATACATACATAGAAGGCATTTCTTTAGTTAAACATTCCTACTTGTGGCAAAACAGAGAAAAGCTACAAGTCTGCTGAGATTTCGGTATTAATAGCTGATGAAGTTTTGATGTCATGCTGGCATTATCTTGGAGTTAAACTCATTGAACCTAGAGCCTTTTAGAAGAATAGAGAAAGTTTTGATTCCAAGGAAAAAAATTTTTTTAAAGATTTTACTTATTTGTCAGAGAGAGAGAGAGCACAGGCAGGGGGAGTGGTAGGCAGAGGGAGAAGCAGACTCTCTGCTGAGCAAGGAGTCTGATGCGGGACTCAATCCCAGGACCCTGGGACCATGACCTGAGCCAAAGGCAGACGCTTAACCGACTGAGCCACCCTGGCGTCCCTCCAAGGTAAAACTTAAGATGAGTTCTAAAGAAGCAACACACACAAGTCTGAGACTGAGACAAGAATTAGATTAAAATTTAAGAGATAACAGGGGCGCCTGGGTGGCTCAGTCAGTTAAGCGTCTGCCTTCGGCTTAGGTCATGATCCTGGGGTCCTGGGATCGAGCCCCGCATCCGGCTCCCTGCTCAGCGTAGAGCCTGCTTCTCCTTCTCCCTCTCCCTCTGCCTGCCACTCTGCCTACTTGTGCTCTCTCTCTCTCTCTCTCTGTCAAATAAATAAATAAAATCTTAAAAAAAATAAAATAAAATTTAAGAGATAAGAGTAAGATCAGTGTGGAAAACTTTATCTATAGCTAGATGTTTATTTTTAAATCTTTCTCTATATTTATTTAAACTCAGATTTTAGAAGTTTTGTAATATTAAATTTTCCTGTGTTGAGCTTTAGTTTTTGAAAAATAACCTAGAGTGGACAAAATGGTAAAGTGAGGAAGAAAAAAAATCTACCTTAGGCAAAAAAAAAGATCACCTTTATGCTTGGACCTTACTATGGCCATGATTGAAGCATGATCGCCTCCTTGTGGTGGTATACTTTAATTGCAGGCTCCATTTCTCTGATGATAGTCCCATGAAAGACTGGCCTTATAACCTAACATAAAAAACAAAGGCAGTAGAGTCATGATTTATATGTAAATTAGAAACATCTTATTTCATATGATAGGAAAGCTTTTCAGTGTCAAAGTGGTGTGGGAGTGAAAAATTCTGGTTGATGGTAATTAAGATAAGCTAAACGTTCAATCATATTGCTCTGTGTGTCATGTTCTTCATCCTAAGACTTATAAATCAATATGTTGAGCCAACAGCTCTTGGGAAACTAGAAGTTGAGCCCTCCAGTTGTAGTAACCAGGCAGATGGCACTACAAATAGAGTTAAAGAGCTTCTGTCAGAGAAACAGGTTTTACAAGTTGGAATAAAGAAAACCCAAACTGAGCTAAATTGGGTTATGGGAATGCAATAAGGAATCCTTTTATCTTAGTTGTAAGGGAAATCTATCCACAAAAAGAATCACCCAGAATATCATACATCAGAACATTCATGCAAGCAGAGAAAAGCCAACATGAATTTCTAACACATAAAAACCATTTTCACAGACTGCATGGAAAATAAAAAAACTTATTTCAAAATTCACATTGCCTTTTGAAAACAAGCCATCTGTTGTTTGTAGGAAAGGTGCTAAATTTTTGAAGAAAAGGATATGATGTTAGTTTCAGAACCAAAGGTGACAGGAAGGGCACTGATTCATGTATAAATATGAAAATACGAAAAAAAAAAAAACCCAGCTTCCAGATTCCTAGAACATAGATAATTTATCACCAGAAATTGCTAACATCAAGAGCTGCACTGCTTTGGCTTTGCTACTGTTTAGCTTGGGCCTTGGTCCAACGGCCATATTATAGGTTTGTGGGGATGATGTCAGAAAGCCTTGCTCTTCAGTCTACAGATTTGGAATGTATACACTTTGAAAATATTCATAAGTCAAGACAGAAATCTGACTATGGATTTTTAAAATACATTTCTGCTACAAGAGAGTGTCACTTTAAAAAAAAAATGGTCATCACCACTAATATCTGCTCATCTATCCAAAGATAAGTAGAGATAAAGTCAACCAATAAATAAATTTAGAAATATCCAGGAAAACTTTTTTTTTTTTAGCAGTCCAGCAGATACAAAGAAAATGAGACTGAACTAAGAGATAATATGTTGAAAAAACAAACATCTTACACTTTCCAGAGTGATGTGTATAAAATCCTGGAACACTTTTTCCATTGATGTATAATAACATTAAGGGGGAAATTTTCACATTATAATACAAACACTGAATTTGAAACATTTTTAGCTTTATAATTATGGAAAATTTCAAATGTATACAAAAGTAGAGAGGATCATATAATGGACTTTCAAGTACCTTTCAGCCAGCTTCAGTGATTATCAATTCATGGCCTAGGCATGATATCGCCCAGGCTATGGAAAACAATCTCAATATGTTACAAAAGACATACTTTTAATTTATTTTCTGAAAGAACTATTTGCTTCACTCTTTTCCATGGCTATCATCTGTATTTTCTTTTTTAGTATACTTTTATTTATTTTTTTTTTAAAGGAGATAGAAATTTACTGAATACACCACAAGGGAGTGACAGGCAGGACAGCAAAGGAAAGACTGCAACGAGGCAGTGGGTGGGGACTGTATTTAAATCAGGAAGGCGAGGAGGTCCCCATCCATGGGGACCTACGGAATTTTCCCTTTTTTGGTAACTATGTCTAGTTGTAAGTAGCCCATTGATTAGTTAGAGCCTACGGATATTTCCAGGTGGGTCACCTGATGGGCCTGTCTGTGTTCAGCCAGGGGATCACTGGGGGCCCTTTCTACATTCCATTGTGCAAGCCTACTGCCCAAAAGTGGCCTCTTTGTTCCCCCTCTCCACCCGACGGATCAGCAATGACAAATCTTTGACATTTGGGCAGGAAGTCTTATCTTCAATAGCTTCTTCTTCCTGAATGAGGGGTGTAGAGATGTCCCTACCTAAATTTCTCAGTCCATGGTAGACCAGAGCACGGTATTATATTAAAGTGCTGACAGGCGATTTGAGTAAAATTCCTTGGTGGCCAGGTCCATGGGATTTGGGGCAGTGGACCCTCCAATGGTATGGGCTGGAATCCCCGTTGAACCATCATTCCTACAGAGAATTGTTGGATTCACTCAGATGGGTAGGAGCATGTTTGCCTGCAGATCAAGATGGCAGCTGGATCCACAGGAACAAAGGAAAAGGGTGGAGGCCAAAAGAGGGGAGGAGGCTGAGAGTCAACCAGTGTCAGGAAAAGGTCCCAACCCAGCTGAGTCTTTCTGGGCAACAGTGATCCAGCTGGTTCCTCCTGGGGCTTCAGATCCTCACTGAGGAGTAACCGCCACCTACCGGAGATCATCAGTTCCCCATGGAGTACTAGAGCTGGTCTATCGAGGGAAAGTCCTGAGAAATTCCCAAAGAATCTGAGGAGAGCCCGGACAGGCAAGGACTCCTCATGTGGTGTTCTCCCTTTGTGGGAAGGCCACAAAGTCTCCCCGTGCAGGGCCACCAAATGTGGGGCCTCTCCCAACTGGATGGGGGCCTGCAAATGTGGGGCACCAACTGGGTGGAAGCCAGTGGGCTGGGCAGTGAAAGGATTCACCCAACACAGAACAAAGGAGATAGAAGTTTACTGAATACACCACAAGGGAGGTCAGGTAGGACAGCAAAGGAGAGACTGTCTGCCTATCGTCTATATTTTTAAAACTAGATAGTTTTTTGCAAAATCAAAAACCAAGCTGAAGGAAACTTAGAGATCATTATCTAATCAACCATATTCCCACTCAATTCAAGACCCCCGGACCCAAGATCCTCATACAGTGTAAGGAAAGTCTTTCTAGAAACAAAGAGAATCATTTAATCCAGGAAAGCTGCCTTGTGAGGCCATGGATATCCCATCCCTGGAAAGGTTGAGATACAGCCTTAAGCCAAGACCTAATATCGTGGTATACAGTAAGCGTGTGTGCTTGGGAAACAAATCTGAGTTTGAATCTTAACTTGGCCAGTTGGCAGTTGTGGCTCCCCATCTGAGCTTGAATCCCTCCATCACAGGGTTGCTATGAGAATCCAATGAGGTAACAGAAATAAACATGCCTAGCACACAGGAGATACTCAATAGACATCTCTTTCTTTCATCTCCCTTTACTCCCCAAATCAGTTACACCTAACGACAGAGAAAACATGCAAACATATAAAAGCATTTTACTAAATGAAGTCACATACATGTATGTAAACATACTGTTTTATTATGGGGTAACAGTAACTGAAATATTAAATTGATAGAGTTTCTCTCAGGGCTGGACTTTTCCTGAGAAAATCCACATGTAAAAAGTATATGGAGAACAGAGTGCTTTATTAACCTGGAAAAACACAGGGCAAATCACTCCAGAGATTTATAGCAATAAAAGCTAAATTAGTTTTTTTTTTCTTCAGTCACATTCTTATGCTATAGAGAAAATATCTGATTTGGAAAAAGAAAAGCTTTAATAGAAAGGAAGAGAACCGTATTAAGAGGGAATGAAAAAAAAAATCTCAAAGCAGATAAATTCTTAATTACCGTTTTTCTCACTATCTTAATACCCAGCTCCAATGGTATAGTATTTCAAATTACTGACTCCTAGGTGGTTTCATTGCCTATGAACCTTCAGTCTAAAATAAGTCCCCATGTAGCCTTGTGCCCAGAATCAGCATCTCTCTGAGGAGTGACTTCCAGTACTCACTCCCAATGTGGAAAATTTCTAACCAGCTACAATAAGATATCATTATTATTCCATATGGAACCAATTTGTTTTTAAGACTCTTTCCTAGAAATACCTGCCATGTGACAAGGACTGACATTTTTGACATAGGCACTACAACATGCAGGAGCATCCGAGAATCTCTCTGGATTTGATTTCTCTTATATGGTGCACAGGGCTTTGGTGACATCATTGCAGACATTTTTCTTCTTGAATATTGTGCTCTGCTGTCCTTTTCACAGGTATCCTACAGCCATCAAAGTAAAGATGACTCTATTTTTAAAGCTAAATATTAAAATTATTTATTGAGAGTGTTTCAGTTAGCCTATGATGCATAACAAATCAACACAAAACTTGTCAGCTTACAACAACGATGCTTTATTTTGTCTCATGATACTGCAGTTTAGCCGAGCGGTCCCTCTGTTGGTTTCGCCTGAGCTCATTCCATGCAGCTGCATTCAGCTGGAGAGTTGGCAGGGCCAGAAGGTTCAAGATGGGCTCACTTATGTCTAGCAGTTGATGCTGGCTGCAGTCCAGGGGGCCTCAGTTCTCCTCCACTTAGCCTCTCATCCTCCAGGAGGCCAGACTGCCTTTCCTACATGACTATCTCAGGGCAGTGTCTTTGTCCTAAATTGTCTAAAGCAGAAAGTGCAATATGACACTATTGTCATTGCATTTTATTGATCAGATCAATAGAAAGGGAGGAAGGAATACACCTCACCTCCTAATGGCAGATGTGGCAAAGTCACACTGCAGAAAAGTTGGGGAGGAAATGTCATCTTTGAAAACAATCAGCTACAGAGGGTTCTAAGCAGTGGTATCAAATTAAGTGTATTGCCTTTCTCAGAACGAAGCTTGTCCTCTCTAACACTCAAGCATAGCACAATGCCTCTGGCTGTGATTTCCTAGGAGTCAGAATCTAAGCCTTGGCTTAGAATTGCAACACATCTCTTGGGGTTCTGGCTGCATTCATAATCCTTTTGTCCCCACCTGCAAGGAGAAGGCTGAGGAAGAAAAAGGTTTTTTGGTTTTTTGTGTTTTCACAGTCACAATGTTTTGTTCCCAATGGGAAGAACAAGGTAGAAAAAAAAAAAAAAGTTCAGCTACTTACAACACAAGCAAATGCCATGCTTGGAGAGAACATGCAGCAAAATTTTTGAGATCCTCAGGTGGAGAACTTAATGGAGATGGAACAGTGGCCATGAGCACACCCCCATGATTTGGCTGCGAGGACAGAGCAGCTTCTCCACGTTCAATGTGCCCCAACAAAAGCCAAGAAGCTTTGTTCTTGGCAACAAGTGGGTGTGGATCATGCCTGGACTAGTACTCAGAAACCCGGAGCTCTAATCCCTCTAATTGCTAGTTTTTGTCTGACCCTGAACCTGACTCTTGTCTCTCTCTCTCTCTCCTCTCTGTCTCTCTCTCTCTCTCTCTGCATGGTATCACTGCAATTGCCCACGGGATATGCAGAAAGCAGTTTAGATATCTCTGAGGAGATAAAAATGGAAAAATATCTGAGTACAATTTTCCCCCAAATTCTGGCTACTGCTAATCAGTGGGACATTTAAAGAGACTGGAGTGCAAACAGGAACTTGCTCTAAATTTTAAAATATTTCATTTGAAAAAAAATATAATCATCAAGTTATTACAGAGCTTTGAGAGCCAAAATTTAGTTCCACAGTCATCAGAGTAAACTAGAGTGAGCACTTTTTTTCCTATAAATCAATGATTAGTGTCCTCCTTCTTAAAAGATTTTATGGAATATATTTTTAGTCATTTTATGGAATATATTACTTTGTGTTTTTGCTAGTTTGTGAATTAGATGCAGAGTTTGCTCTAGTAGAAGATACAGGAAAATGACATCTGTGTGTGTGTGAGAGAGAGAGAGAGAGAAAGAGAGAGAGCGAGACGGACAGACAGGCAAACACAGAAAGGAACACACACAGAGATCTCATTCATTTCTGCTACATCAGGTGCCCCTAAAGGGACAATTCCACCTAATGTCCAAAGCAATATGTGCTTCTCTTAACTGTTTGCCGATCTTCCAGATTGGTTAGTGTCCGTGATAAGAATACCTGGAATGATATATCACAGCTATAGATCTTGTTTCCTTCAACTTACTCCCTATTCTGCACCTGCTCAGATTCCTCAGTTTATTTCCTTCCTCCCTTTCTAAAGTTAACTGATGATAGATATTTTATTACTTTGAAAGAATACAAGCTCTGTCATCATCTTTTGACTCTAGACTGTGAATTATAGCACTTAAAGAATGTACCAATGTCCCAAACAGTGAACACGTAACTGGAAAGGAGTTAATGGCAAGGTTGCGGCAAAGGGTAAAATGACCCAAGTAGCTGCCAGAGGTTAAATGCATCAGCTGTGGACAGCAGTCCTTGCCGAAGACTTCTAGTTTTAAAATACTCAGGTTTAAACCTCAGATTCTGACATATATCATCCTCCCTCTAGACTCTCCTCTAGTCCCATAATGCACATTTTATGACTGTAAGCCATGCTACATTGGGCTTTCTCAAAGAATGATGAAATACTAACAGCCAACAGAATGTAGCAGAACAATGAGGAAAAAAAAAACACAGAGGAGCAGAAGCTTGGCACCCAGTGCCTCTAAGGCCAGAGCAGTTGAATTAATCTTTTCCAAATGCAACTAATTGGATCTTCAACTCCAAAGTAAATAGAGATAAGGCTTATTAGATTACAGTATTCATAAGTGAGGAGGGATCAGCAAGTACTAGGCGTAGCTGGAAAAAACGAAATTATATTAGGGCAAAGATTTATACATGCTGAAACTTTGATGGAGAAAATAATATGTAAGTAATTTCCGCTTAAAACATTCTGAGAAGTGCCCTAATTATGTCTACAGATGAAGGCTCAGTAATCTATGAAGTTAATTTCCCACTCCAGCAATGCTGGTACATCCCTACCTTGGAGTATATGAGGGTCTATTTGACTCCTGAGGGCTAGGTACCACCTCACCTGCACTCACTTACTGATTTCACAAAATTTGGTTGACTTCCTATTTATATGGTCCACATCCATTTCAGTATCTCAGGGAGCAAAATGGCCTCTGTCCTAGGAAGAGAAGTTGTCAATTCTACCACTGCTAAGACAGACTTTCCTCCAAACAAGTCCACCTGGATCTCCATCCACCTCTATTTTCACGGATTTCCTGTACCCTGACTACCTCGACCTCGGCCTCCATCCACTTCTTCCTCCCTTTGATTCTACCTCCCTGTCGTATGTGGGCTCTGGTCAGTCCCAGGGCTTGCTGCCTCCCTAGCTGGGCCCTGCCATGTAATTCTCACAGCTGCCCATGTTCTGGTGTCGATTATTGCATGCAAAGATGTTGAAGGGGTGGGGAAATGAACAGGCAGATTTAATTAACCTGCTTTTCAACCAAATTAACTTTTGTTTTGTTTATTTCTCAAAATCATTGGAAGTCTGCCTAATTCCACTAGATTTACCATTCCAAATTCATTACAGGCTTTGTTTCATAAATGTTTGAATTTTCGTATTTTTTTTAAGCTGCCGTCAACGCTGTAATTGGGGACAGACCTCCTAGTTGGGTTCTGGACTGCTTTCCTCCAGACCAGAAACAAAGAAACAACTTCTGACTTCGCAACTTGTAAAAATCAAACAGTTCAAGTTTCTTTGTCATCACGTCACTGATGGTGGCCAGGCTTTGTTACGTGACAGCCTATCTCTTCCTACAAAAACTGTCCTGGGAACGCTCCTGGCTTATGCACTCGGCTGGGAGGTGAAGCTTCTGAGAATAGGATCGGGGAACAGACTTCTTGGGACAGAGGGCTCTCAGGGTGCCTGCCTCCAGGTGTGATACAATCACTTAGAGTTCTAAATCTCCATGAGATACCCCACCACCATCCACCAGAGGAGCCCACGTTTGAAAATCTCCATAACAGGGCTCTAAGGGACCCAGGAGCAGAAGGACCCCCCAGCACAACAAGATCTAGCACTATGCTAATGACTTCCTCTCCCTTCTTTGGACTTTCTTGGAAGGTTTGGAAGGTTGGAAGGTTTCTTTGTGTAGTGAGAGTAAAACAATGCAGCTTCAGCTTTGGTTTGGGGAATTATTTGTTCTTAACCACACGATTCCTAGGTCTAACTAGGAAGCCCATGGTTTCTGCAAGCAGCTTTGGGCTCTGCACCCCAGAATGGGTAATATCAAATGCCCCAAGCGAAAAGCCAGAATCCAAAGATCCTGTGACCCTTCCTGGCTCACACTGCCCCCTGTGGGTTGTGCTGCAGAATGGGTCCCACAGGGGATGGTTGAGGAATGAGATTTAGTGAGAGCAGTGTGGGGTCTCAGGCTAGACCTGGGCTGGAAGCTGCCTATGCCATTTATTATACATTCCTCAACTTCACTGAATTTCCTCATCTATAAATCAGAGGTAATAATTCCTACCTGACAGGTTCGGTGTGAGAAGAAAATAATCGATGCAGGGCACCTAGCACAGAGTACACTCCCAGTAAACAGGAGCTATTGTTATTTTTTCATTTAAAATGTAAGATAATGATAACCCAACTCCTGTGAGATACCATAGCTATTTGGGACAATTTATTAAAAGCCACAGAACTCTATTTTTAAGAGATTAAGAAAAACTACGATTACTAGTCATATATTGCATTTTCCAAGTATTTACTGACAGAATTTGGGCCATTTATTTCAGGACTGTGGATGAGTTACTTAATTGTTGTTTTTCTAGTTTTCCAATAGCACGCATATTTTGTCTCCAAATATGCTGATACCCTTAAGCTGCCTAAACTCTATCCACAGGAGGTCCGCGAGGAATGCTTGCTGGAAGAATGATAAGGTTTAGTGATTCTAGTGTTTTGTTTGTTTTGTGGGTTGTATGTGCGTATGTGGAGGGGGGTTTGTCTCCTAAAGCTTTGTGGCATTCCAAAATGACTCAAGGGATAGATATTATGCAAGCACCATTTATTATCCGGAAATGCAAGGATAGAGAAAATGTGCTTTTTAAAAATACAGGAGGGTTATTACGAAGGGGTGAAGAGTACAGTCTGGAGTGTGTGGGCCATGTCTGAGTTGAAGCTGGTTTCTAAGGGCTCTGTAACACCTCAGGATGGGGTGGTGTGGCCACCCACTTGCCATCTCCTGATCTCCTGCCCCACATGGGGAAAGGAACCTGAAAGAAATCCTAAGTGTGGAAGCTTTTGAGCTAATCCATTTTACTAAATAACTGAGTTTTTAAAAAAGATATTATCCATTCTATCAGGATATTCAGAGTCCTGGGGAGTAAAATATAACAAAAAGGAAATAAACACGTGAGCAGGAACATGCCCTAAAATATTTACCTTGCTCTTTTGAAGGTTATCTCAGAACAAAGGTTTGCTGTTAGGATACACTAAAATACAAAGTCTTTAGACATCAAGCCAAGAATATTAGAGAGCAAATGCTTACCGCACTGGGCAGTGTGGGACACCATGGCATCAGAGATATCCCACAGAGAGTTAGTTGGGGCATTCATCCTCAGTGAGACACACAGGAGTGTTTTTACACCCATGGAGGAAAATGTGAGGGTCCTACTCATTTAGCCCACATTTACAATATAAACAACCCAAAAGATTGGGCTTTGTCTTGCATACAACACTGAGGCTGCTTTTATTTTGACTATCTTCTTCTTCAACATTTTCATAAGAAATATTTCAAATAGGATACAAAAGCAAGAAAATGGTATAATGAACCCTTAGGTACCATCACTCAGCTTCAACAATTAGCAACCCATGGCTGACCTTGCACCATGTATACCCCTAGCTACTTCCCCTGGCCCTGGATATTTCCAAACAAATCTCACTTCATTATATCATTCCGTCCATAAATATTTCAGCATATGTCTTTAAGAGAGTAGAATTCTATTTTTATACCCAACCACAATACTATTGTACTACTGAAAAACATTTACAGTGATTCTTTGATGACATGAAATGTCCAACTACCTTTTGCATAATCACCCACAAGTCGATGTAGTCACATGAAAATGACAGTGGCCGTAGGGAGAGACACAACATCTCTGAACAGGCTTCGTTAGAATTAAATTATTGATAATGAAGAGTGTCTAGCATAAACTTCAAGAACAAAAGTCTGTTTTGGCAAAGAAAATGATCCACTTTTAGGAGCATTTGCTTTTCCCAGTGAACTTCAACAGTACATTTAACCCATCCACTTAACTCAAAGTGATGGAGTGTCTGCACATGGAAAATTGAAAGCATGTTATTTTTAGGCTCAAGTTGTAGAATTCTATATCTGACCAAGAAAACATCATAGAAAGCTAATGAAGCCAGCTTGACCAAGCCAGCAGTTGGCTAATTTGTTGGTTTATTAAGGAAAAACTATCTAAGGTTTTTCACTGCTATGTTAAAAAAAAAAACAGGACTATAAACTCTGAAAGCCCAAAATACAAAATACATCTGAATGCTGAGGTTGCTTCTATAGTATATGAGCAGTCAAGATCATGTGTGTGTTTGTGTGTGCGGAGGGGAGGAGAGAGAGTTTTATGCAATTTTATCCCATGTACAGATTTGTGTGACCACCATCACAGTCAAGATACAGTACAATTCCACTACAATGATCCCTCATACTACCCTTTTTTAAAAAAAGTATGATTCACAAACCACCTGCATAAAATCAATGGGGGCTGGGGGGTGAGGGGAGGGAAGGAGGTAGGTGTTGCTAATAAATTCCAGGGCCTCACTAGGAACAGCTGAGTCAGAGGTGCTGCAGCCTGGGTCTAGGAATTTGCATCTTTACAAGCTGCCCAAGGAATTTTTATTTATACTAGGTTTTGAGAACCTTTGTTATATTTCAGTATTCTGGCTTTAGTATTTATTTCACCAAAAACTAGGACTGAAGAAATTTAGAACTTTTAAATTAAGGTGCAATCAGAATTGTTGCATCTAAATATAATGAATCTAGTCCAAGCTCAAATGGAAAGGCTATTTTGGATTTTGGAGAGAAATGCAATGTGTATAGTTTACGTGGTTGCATCTAGAGTCAACGAAAATTGCAAAGTGTAGACTGTAAATCCCCAAATATACAATATAAAACAATCCTCCTTGCTAGTTCCTGGGTACTGTGTCTGGTACTTTACCAATACAAGATATTCAGTGCTCACTGTAGTTCTGTGCTGTGGGTCTAAAGGTCCACATTTTACAGATGAACAAGCAGAGGCTCAGAGAAATAACCTGTCCATCCGATACACAGCTAATAAGCAGCTAAGCAGGGATTAAAATACAGGTATGTCTGGAATCAATATTCACACCCTTTCTACAATGTCAGAAGGATTTAGATACAAAACAGAGGCCAGGGCGCCTGGGTGGCTCAGTTGTTAAGCGGCTGCCTTCAGCTCAGGTCATGATCCCAGGGTCCTGGGATCTAGCCCTGCATCGGGCTCCCTGCTCAGCGGGGAGCCTGCTTCTCCCGCTTCCACTCCCCCTGCTTGTGTTCCCTCTCCTGCTGTCTCTCTCTCTCTACCAAATAAATAAATAAAATCTCAAAAAAAAAAAGAGGCCATCGAGTTAGGTTTATATGAACAATCTCTAAATTTCCTATTTTTTGATTGACGTTGTATCTTCACTAAATTTTCTGCTGCTGTTGTTACCATTTTTGTTTGGAAGTAGGATTATGATAGGACTGAGCAGCACCACGCAAAATATCTGTTACCAGATTGTGACAAAGTACAGAAACTGAGAGTAAGCATTTAGAAATGTTCATAGCGATTTGACATGGCTGTGACATCAACTGAATCATCAGTGGATTTACCTTCTCGCAGACAATATAGGCCAGAATGCCAAACTCACATGATGCATCCTGTATGGCTCAAGCCCCAGGCTGGTCCTATATGGAGGACCATGTACTTCTTTGTGACAGAGAACAAAGAAGTGGTCCTTCCCTACAGATCGTTTGAAAAGTACTGGGTTTTGCATTTGAAAACATTAAAGATGTAAGAGATGCACTTTGCTTCCTGTTTGCCCATCTCGCAGGGTGGCCATAAGCTGACCAGCTTCTCCGAGGTGGCCTGAGCCTCATCGGACCCACACCTCTCTCCTCTGGTGAACCACCAATGCCTCCTTGGTCCGCCATCCCTGTAACCCCAACTACTGCCCCCAACATATTTCTCACACAGTGTCCATGCCCAGCATGTTTAGTTGGGAACCAGGAGAGGAGGAATCGAGGCACAGAAGTCCCTCCCTGGTCCCTCACACAAGACTTGCAGTGGCACCTGGAGTGGAGCAACGATGATAATTTATGGGCAGTTTCTTCTGTTGCTATTATCGCTCCGTCTATTCACCACTTTCGGGATCAGTCCAGGGACATTTTGATTTGGAATTTGGCAACCCTCATGTTACCCGCCAGCACTCTTCAGACTCCTTTTACCTAACATACATGATTTAGGGCATCAGTAGCATCATTAAAACAGCCATAATAGACTAAAATCATGGGTCAAACATGGCAGAAGGGCTTTATATAAGTTATCTCATCCAACTCATAAAAACTACCTAAACACACCGAATGATCTCTATTTTTCATAAGAAGGAACCAAAGCTTAAGAAGGTTAAGTTATCTCTCTGAGTAACATGGCTAATAAGAGGCAGGGCAAAGATCTAATTTCAAATCCTCTGTCCTTAACCACTTTAGATAAATAAATATTCAACATTATTAATATTGCACGCAGTTAGTAGTAAATATCTCCATTTTACAGATGAGAAAACTGAGGTGCAGAAAGAGTCAGATGCCTGGCAACAAGACAATTAAGTTCTCGTGACTCAGAATGATGACTTCAGACTTCTGCTTTCTTAGAGATTGTGTTTTTCCTTTTGCTACTGCTATCCACAAATGTCCCACTCTGCTGTTTTAAAGTCGTTACTTATACTGTATATATGGAGATTTACCTGAGCTGAATATCTCAGAAAAGGCAACAGCAAAAAATCATTTCACTTAAAGTTATAAATGCCCAGAGCTTCTGGACTATGTTATTATTTTGGTTTAATATTTAATTTAGCCTCCTTGTAGATGAAGGCAAAATGAGGTTGTATACAAAGAAAGAAACTGAACTACATTACAAGGAATAGGATAAAAATAGAACGATGTTAGTTCTCAAATATGATGGTAGATATATTAAAAATTCTAGGCTTACAATGAAAGTATCACATAGCATTTATGTGGACATTGGCAGTTTTTTGAGGCACATAATCTGGCCTTCATTAAATTTTTAATAACTCAATATGGAACACTGAATCCAAACACTGAGATTCTAAAAATAAGCCCTTAAAAAGCATTGTGTGTGCGTGTGTGTGTGCGCGTGTGTGTGTGTGTGTGCGTGTGTGTGTATTTTGTTTTCCTCACAACCAGGCAATCCATTATTTTTTCCCAGATACTTGGGTAGGGAAAGAAAGATTGCTAACTAGGCCTTCCTATTCCATGCCCCTACAACAGTTCATTTCTCCCCTCCCATCATTTCCATTTCTCTGATCAACCAAGGTACTCAATGCAATCCCTAGAAAATAACTCTAGAAAGAGTACTTGTACACTGCGACGATCAATGTCCTCACTTCTCCCTTCAGACTTTGGGGCCCTCAGGGCTCTGCATTAGCACTGACGACAGGACAGGAGAGAAAAGAGATTTTGCTCATGTGACAGAGCCACATGTTCGTGGTGTGGCGGTGCCTGTGGTCTCAGGATCTGGACTGTTTCTGATGAATAGTGGCAGCCTCTAACAAAGAGGTGGTCTCTGCAAGGTGGTACATGCAATCTTCTTGGGGCAGCGTTCAACTGCACACAAGCTCCTGCTATCACCGAGGACACCCCTACTGGAGCGGCCGTATGCTCCTTCGGGTTGGGTTTCTCCAACACTTGGCCCAATAGCACCTGGGCATCCCCATGCTTCTTGACTCTCTTCCAACTTCCATGAACCTTTACAAGGAACCATAGGTGCTCCAGAGGTATTCTTCTATCCTCTGAGGGCTGAGAAGATAAATATGGGATTGAGATTGCTTCCTTCTTTTTCCCAGATATTTCATGCCATGGTCTTTTCAAACCCTGTTGGCGTGGGGTGCTCCACTGGGCCTTCAGACAGCTCTAGACCAGAGGCAGGTACCCACTGCTCTGTTCTCCATAGGCCCTCGAATTTTAGGGAAACTATGTTAAACTTCCTCCCAAAGAATTCTCTCACATATATCACCATGAGGACAATACCAGAAAGGGGCTGAGATGTTCAATTCAGTGAACACCCAGCCAGCGGTCCTGCTCCCAGGCTACCCAACCTCTGGTGATTTTTCTGCTATCCCTCTCACTTAGGTGGAGGCCAGAGGACAGCTTTCATTTTCTATGAACACAGGCCTCCCTCCCTTCCCCCAGGTTAGACTCCCTCCATGAGGCCCTTATATTATCTGGAGTGGGAGGTGCCCGTGACAGTTCCAGGGTAACCAGTGTGTCTGGAGGGTCTTGGCAGGAAGCTGTCTGTCCCAAATGGGGTCAGCTCTAGGGCAGCTCAATGGATTTAGAACATGTACAGTGAAGATTTCCCTTCCCTTTCAGGTTTGGTGAAATTACCAGGACAACAGGAAAAGTCTCTCTAAACATCATTAACATAGAGAGAAGATCCTTTGCACTTATTAAACCAGCGCATTTCCATTGTCCCTAATTTGCATCTTTCTTCCTGGGTTAACCACCCGAGGGAAGAAGGCTCACACTTCGGACTTCTTTAACAAGACTCCAGGCTTTGCTAAGGAATCAGATTCATGGAATGCCTCTCTCATATCCAGGGCCAGCTTCCCAGGCGTATGACCAACGTAGTAGCACGGAGTCCCATTCTTGTTGCTCAGTGTTCTGCGGTTGCCATCCTGAAATTCCTAATGAGCTTTGGAGAAGGGGCCCTGCATTTTCATCTTGCACTGGGCTGTGTGAATTACGCAGCCATCCTGCTTCCATTAGCATATCCCCCCCTCGCAGGCCTCAGGGACTCCAGGTGAAAGGAAGATAAGAAGCAGTGGAAGAAAAAAGGAGAAAAGTCAACAGTTTCTGGTAAGACTTGTAGGAGGAAAGCAGCAGGTGGGGGATGTAGGGAAACAAAGTGGTGAGCCCTGTGTCTTGATTTCCCCCTTGACTCCCCTTCTCTGAGAGGAGGGAAGGAGGGGTAAGCAGCATAGAGGAGCCAGACAAATCTGGTGAGAGACCCAATCTGCCCCTCACCAAAGTAGGCTGACCCAGCAGGATAAACTTGGTGGTATAGTGTGGCAAGGCAGGGGGAGCCTTGATGCTTACTTAACTCTCCTGGTCAATTTGGCTCCCGGGCCCTGTGGATTAGAACCTTGGCCTCCAGGGGCCAACTGGAAGGACCTCAGTTCAGCAACCCTCGAACCCACCCTGCATCTGCCCTGGGGTTCCTTGTACTGCCAGAGTCCCCAGCAGTGTCTGATGTGGCAGCGGCCCACACACGGCTTCTATCGGAGGCTGAGCCAGCCAGGCCCTGACCAAGGGTGCCTCCAACAGCCCAGGAGTTTAAAAAAAATCTAAATGATCAATCTCATTCAAATATCCTTTCTTTCAGTGAATATAAACACTTCAGTTTTTCCAGTTCTCTTTGAACCAACTTTCCCATCTTGCTAGTCCCATCATTAATAAGCTTTTGAAATGTGTTCATTTTATACTGAAGTCCCGTTTTTAACTTTAGAATACAGACTTTGATAATGCTTTCTGCCAATATCAAAATATCCAGTTTCAAGAAATATCCTGCCCCTACTTTCTCTCACTCATTTGTGGAAAACAAATATGCAGAGAAAAGTATCTGTTCTCCTTAATACAACTAAGGCCTACTAGAGAATATTTTTTAACTTAAAAAAAAATCAAAGATAGAAAGAATATCAAATGTTCAGAGGCAGGATAGTATTGTGATTAAGAGGGTGAACTCTAGAGCCTGAATAGCTGTTTTACTGGCTCTGTAACTCTGGGCAATGTTTCTTTCTTTCTTTCTTTCTTTTTTAAAGATTTATTTGTTTATTTGAGAGAGAGAGAGAGAAAGCACACACAGGAGAGGGACAGAGAGGGAGAGTCCCAAGCAGACTCTGTGCTGAGCACAGAGCCCAACATAGGGCTCGACATGGGGCTCAATCTCATGACCCTGAGATCACAACCTGAGCCGAAACCAAGAGCTGGACGCTTAACCCACTGCGCCACCCACTTGCCCCTCTGGGCAATGTTTCTTTGCACAGCTTCATCTTCTATCAATCTATGATAATATCTACTGGGTTGTTAGGAGAATTAAATGACTTGGTACCTACAAAAAGCTTAGATTAGTGCCTGAAACATGGAAAGTGCTATACAAGTATAGCTACATTATTGTTATTATATTATTAACAAGTATAGTTAACAAGTATGTGAATACTACTAATGTTTGTATTATAGGCTTACAAAATACAGGTGTATAAGCCTTTAATGGTCAATGATACCACTTTCCAAACACACATCAAATTTGCCATTCTACATGTGGTAGCTTGTATTTTCCAAAAGGAACACCCCAGTAGACACAATGCTATTTCTTATCTCATTTACTACTGTAGAATGTAATCTCAGCAGACTTTTATCAAGAGTTAGTACCTAATTACTGTACCATTGAACCCAGACTGGGCTTAGTGACTTGCTTGACCAATAGAATATGGCAAAAGTGACATTCTGTGATTTCTGGAGTTAGGTCATAACAAACCTTGGAACACTTGCTATTGGAATGTTCCCTTTTGGAACCCACCCACCATGCTCTGAGAAGCCCAAGCCACACAGAGGGGTTACATGTGGGTATTCTAGTGGATTTCATTGGTTGAGTTCCCAGCCAATTGCCAACATCAACTGTCAGCCATATAATTGAGTCATTTTGGATGTCTACTCCAAGTGAGCCTTCAAGGGACTCTGGCTCCACCCAGCTCCTATTTGACCGAAACTGCAGATCAGATCCCAAGCAAGAATCTCCCAGCTGAACCCAGTCAACCCACAGAACCATAAGAGATAATAATAAATCCTTATTTTCAGCCACTAGGCTTAGGGATGGTTTGCCAAGCAACCATGGACAATTAAAACACACACCCTCTTGATCTCCCTGCCATGTGGTTCTGAGAACAAGACATCTTGGTTACTTCACCTATTAGTTTATACATCTGAAGCATTATGCTCCAAGCAAAAGTAAAAACAAAATTCTAGCTGCTTCAAACCATTAGTCCCCTAGAACAGGCTCCAGGGAGGCTACCCGTTCAGAGGTCATTTAGGGAATAGTCATTTTCAGCATAAATATTTGACACTCATGGGAAGTCTTTCAGGTGCTTCTTAAGCTCTCCCCTCTCTTCAGGAATTCTAAATTTCCTTTTTGTCAAAGTGACCCTGTATGCTCCTGAGTTCCAAGATTTTTAAAAACCCTTCATGGGTAAAAACTGGAAAATATACCATTTAACAACTGCAAATAGTTTTAAGCCACTTCAGGAAAGTGTAAACCTTTGATTTTTCTTTGTGCCAGATGAACCCATGGTTTAGAGCGAGGAAAGCCAATGGGCCTTCCATTATGCAAAAGTATTGCAAAGACCTCTTTCTAAAAACCAGGGAGGTGTGAGGTTGCTGCTCAAAGGAACTTGGTGTTCTGCACAGTAGTGTAAAGATTGGTCTCACGAGTGAGCAGAATTACAGCTTTGTAGATAATACTACCTTTGAAGCAGTGATTCTTAAAACCACTTTTAAAATAAAAAAGTAGTGGAAATCCTCAGCCCTGTTTTAAATTATTTTTATTATAAAATTACTTAAATATGTACAAACATAAAACAAATATGGATCGAATGCTACTGTATGCCAGATATTGTTCTAACATTGGCAACAGACTATATCCCTGACCTCAGCGAATTTATAATCTGATGGAACTATGATTATAAGTGGACCAGGCCACCTATTAGAAAATAACATGGTATTATTCAAGACAGAAATACATGGTATGGTTCAAGACAGAAAAATCCAGATATAGGGAAATGTGCTAATGCTGCACTATTGTAATCTGATGTCTTTGGAAGGTTAACTGGCAAGACCCGTGTCTTGGATAAGGGGTGGATAAGGGATGGATACGCTCTGTAAAGAAGTCAATTTTCATATTGCCAATTGTCCTGGAAAAAAGTTAAACCAGGTGTCAGGAAATGGGGATTCAGAAAGCAGGCCCTACAGCTGAGTTAAAGAGAACCTCTCTCCAGGTTCCTGTCAGTCAGATCTGGACTGTGAGGCAGTTGTCCACAAATTCCCATTCTGCATTGGGAACTACAGACAAGCATTTTAAGAACCTAGAAAAATGTTTGAAAATTGGGGGGAAAACTACTGACTCCAAAATAATAAAACTTTTAAATCACTATTAATATATGTTTAGATGGCTACAAAATGTAACTTTGTGTCAATAGCACTAATTGTTAAAATTAGTATTCATTAAAATGTCATTACATTTGGAAATAGTTAATTGGCCAGATGATGTCATTTTGTAAGAATTCTCAGACATGTACGATTGCCAAGAAATCATTGCCAATCATAAATTAAATGAGTTGCCAAATAATTTCCAAAGGAAGCTCATAAAATTTCTTTCATACAGTTAATATGGAACTAATGTGAGATGTGGGCTTGTATCAATGTGTTTGATAGGAAGTGGAGTACCGTCTCTAAATGTTTGACACAACATTATAGACAACTTATAGACAACAAGGTCTTAAATGCTGAATGAAGGCTGGTTGCCCAGAGCCCTCTGGACAGTGAGGGATAAGTGCTTTCCTAACTATACTGAAGCAGGCCAGTTAAGTAGGGATGGTTATTAGCAAGGGGCCAAAAGGGCCACAATAAACCCATACAGTACCTTCATGTAATTTAAAAAAAAAAAAAGGTGACCCTTCCAAGTAGATATAGTCCCAGCCAGAGCACAGAACTTGATGAGCTAGGAGTGGATTAGATTTCAGCACCTATGTATCTCCTGGGCTAGATGCCCTTATTCAGGACATGACATACACAGGCATTTGGAGTAGCCATGATAATACTCTGTGCAAATGTTAGACTCAGTAGAGTAATTGTTGCCTACTCTGTGGCTCTCCTTCCCTCCCATAGTATTGAAATCTTAGTCATGTGTTCATGGAAAGTTTTGGCCTCATTACTGCTTTGCTGTAGGAAACCGAGGGGAAGGACATGCCCCACTCTTGTAACAAAAAGAAAAGCAAGAGTCTCTTGCCTTAGGTCAGAATGGTGTAACTGAAGATAGTTGTGTACAGCAGAGTGGGGATGGGGTGAGAGTCACTGGCAGCCAAGGCAGGTTGAACCAGAGCCTGGGAGCACAGAAGCCTATCCCGAGCATGAGACAGCATGCCACAGAGCCCTTAGAAATAACTGGTGGATAATCAAGTGATTGGGTACTTAAAATTAAGTCCAAGTTTATTTTGTAGTCACAGGTGAGTGAAGCTAAGGTACTCGGCTTCTTTCCTTCACAGAGGCTCTATTCTAACAAAAAATTCAAGCAGAGTAAGAGAGGGTTTGGTAAAAAAAAATAGAAGTTGCTTTCCTAACTTCATCTCTAGCATATTAATAATTAATTTGTATGTAAATAGCCTAACTACACCAATCAAAAGGCACAGATTAGCGGTGGGTAATAAAACACAGCTCATTTATATGCTATTTATGAGAAATTCATTTCAAAGTCAGTAACATGTAGGTCAGATGTCATAAATGGATGAGAGAAAAGATATACCATGCAAATGTTAATTTTGAAGAGGAGTTACTATATTAATATCCAATGAAGTAGACTCCCGAGAAAAGAAAATTATGAGAGGCAAAGAAAGACATTACATAATGATCGAAGGATCCATGCACCAGGAAGACAGATCATTCTGTGCTCTTTGAACAACAGAGCCTTAAAGACACAAAACAAAAACTGACAGAGCTGAAAGGAGAAATAGGCAAATCTGCAGTTCTAGTTGGGGACATCTCCCTCTAACCAACTGATAGAACTACTAGACAGACAATCAGCAAAGACATAGAAGATCTGAAAAACTCAATCAACTGACGTGATCTAATTGACATTAAAGAACATGACAGTCAACAACAGCAAAATACATTTTTAAAAATCATCCATGGAAAGTTCATGAAGATAGTCCATATCCATGGCCATAAGGCAAACCTAACAAACTTAAAAGAGTTGAAATCTGACCATAATGTGCATTTTCTGACTATAAGGGAATCAAACTAGAAATCAATAACAGAAAGAAAACAAGACAATCTCTAAACATGTGAACATTAAACAACACACTTTTTTTTTTAAGATTTTAGTTATTTATTTGAGAGAGAGCATGAGAGGGAAGAGGGTCAGAGGGAGAAGCAGACCCCCTGCTGAGCAGGGAGCCCGACGTGGGACTCGATCCTGGGACTCCAGGATCATGACCCGAGCCGAAGGCAGTCACTAACCAACTGAGCCACCCAGGCTCCCTAAACAACACATTTTTACATAATGCATGGGTCAAAGAGGAAGTTTCAAAGGAAATTTTAAAAATACTTAGAATTGAAATGATAATACAACATATGAAAATATGTAGGATGCAGCTAAAGCATTACAGAGAGGATAATTTATTGTACTAAATTGTTTACATTAGAAATGCAGAAAGGTCTCAAATGGATCAACAAACTAGAAAAAGAAAAGCAAAATAAATCCAGAGCAAACAGGACAGAAATAATAAAAGAAATAAGTAAATGAAACTGAAAATAGGTAAACAGTAGGGAAAATCAATGAAACAAAAGCTGATTCTTTGACAAAAAAATTAACAAAATTGATAAGTCTCTAGGAAGACTTGCAAAAATAAAAATAGAAGGGACACAAGTCAACAATATCAGGTATACAACAGAGAATACCACTACAGATCCTACCACCATTAAAAGGATAAACAGGGAATACTACAAAAAGCTTTATACACACGGGTTCAACAACTTAGCAGCTTCTTTAAAACTACAAACTACCAAAATTAGGACTTTCTGTTGGCTTTACTACACCAAAATGCTTTTTTCAGCTTATCCAATAAGAGATAGGGATATATTTTAAAAATCAAATTTGTCTTCCCACCTTAGACTCCGAGTCCTACTCTTCAAAGGAAACTATTTCTAAGAGAAAGTGGGGATTCAATTTTTGGTTTAAAAGGATGCAATGATGTTCTCCAAACCTGTCCTGTGAACAGCAAGGTCCACAGCACAGTAAGCAGTAAAATATACTGGGGAAGGAAATTCACAAAATTAATTTCTTATTTTTGGTCAGCACTGTTCATGGATTCACTAACCAATCCCCATGAGTCCCTCCTTCAAGTCTAAATTCTCAAAAAAAAAAAAAAATCTTCCTAAAGGAAACCCTCAAGATCAATGGCAAATCACAAATTTTCTCCATTTCCTTGGACTTGTAATTACCATAAATTCTACATAAAGTGACAGAGGAAAAAAAGAAACAAATACCTCAACTTTGGAGTACACTTATAGAAGCGTCAACTTTGGTTCTCATTTTTTCAGTTACTCTAAAGAATCCTGTTTGTGAGGAATTTCCAGAAAGCATTGCTTCTGAGTTCAGAGAGCAGAGCAACTAAACTATCCCAAGAATATTGGCATCAGCCCCAATACTTAAGAGCAACCTTGGTAAGAACAACCCACAGCCTTTCCTGATAAAGCCATTTTGCTGCTCTGCATCAGTACCTTGTTGACAGACTCTAGCACTCCTGCTGAGCTTCCATTAGCAAGAACAGCCATGGGCCCAACTCACCCATGGGGCCAGGGGCCATCCTTTTCATAACATAATCTCTTTAAGCTCAGCCATTGGACCTAATGGGCATGTTTTCCTTGAAACTATCTCCATGCAAGCCAGGTGCATTTATTCTCTTGAAAAATCCATACTGGAACACTAAACATACTTTCACAGAAATACAAGATTGGGTTCTGAATCTGTGCCGATGCAATCAGCCCAAACTTCATAAAATAAGTGCATCACTTCAGTGTCCCACATCCATCATGTTACCTATTTCTTTTAACATTTAGTGTATGGAAACCTGCCTTTTTCATGTTGGATGGTGACTTCATGGCTTCTAGTAAGAAACATCATTTCTGAACAAAGGCCACACAGAACCACAAAGGCAGGCATTCAACCAGAAAAATGAAACCAGTGATGGAAGGGTCATGTCATCACCCACTACATGGCCCCTATGAAAAGTATGGAAAAGTGGACAAAGGATCCTCAATATAATGTGGCCTGGATGCTTACAGATTCTGTAACAGTGCTTCAAGTCACGTTTTGAAAGAAATGAAAATGAATTTTCTGCCCCTTTCTTTATAAGACCTGATGTAATATAAGTTTTAAGTGGATTTTGACTACAATTTCCCATAGCCGAAGGGCAAGTCTTTTTTGAAAAAGAGCAGCCATATTTTCAATATTTTACTGATGTGTTGCATTAATCATTTAGAAACACCATCTGCCTCCTTTGTGGAGGGCCCCAGTTCTCAATTTAGAAGAGAAAGTACAACCAAAGAACCCACAGAAACAAAAATTAATCTCAAAAAAACTCTAACCCAGCAATAAGTTCTACAGACAGTGGAATGGGGTCCCAGGTGATCCATTGAGAACAATGAAATGAAAGCCAGCACTACGGAGTGCACCGTCTATTAAAATGCCTCTCATCAGTGGCACAGAAGTGCACTTCAGAGGGCAATTCAAAGGGAAGGGCACCAGGGTCACGAGGCTCTTCCTGTCTGACAAGTGGTGGCAGTGCCAAGTGCTAAATGACAGGACATCGGTCTGTCTGATTACCATGCAGTGTGGTCGTTGGCCAACTTACAGCATTCAGGGGTTGTTTGGGGGCAGTGGAGGTAAAGGTGGGTGGTGTTGAGCATGCCTTGCTTTGCTCTTACAATGAAGAAGCCAGAAATATCAGTGAGGTCAGGGTCATCTCATAACTGGCAATCAAAATTCCCAGAAAAACGAAGCATAAAAATCAAACATTCTGAGGGGTGGGGGAAAAGACCAAGGCAGGGCTTAAGCTCTTGGGTTATTTTTCTACGTTCCTGGCCAGCGTCTTCCTTGTGAGCTCTGCAAGCACCCCAAGATGTTAAATGAGGGAATCTCTGGCACCAGGTGGGGTTAGTGAGAAGAGGGTGTGCATATATGCAACTTGCAAGCATGGCCATGTCAAATCCCATAGATGCCTTTCTCCACGGTCAGCAAATGAATATGGGTCCTGGTACATTTTTTAATCCAGTAAATGCTAGGAACTTTCAGGGCAACTTATTACCCTGTACGCCGCAGTATAGGATAGTAAAATCTGGTTGCTGCATCTCTCTTGGTGTGTTGAAAACCATGGTAAGGACTGAGACCCAAAACTCTTCGATTTGTCCTGCATGCTCAGGGCATGGGGTTTCTTCAAATTTCTTACTGTGGAAAACAGAGGCACTAATACTTCACAAGCTCAAAATGTCACTGGTTAATTCTAAATTTCCAATCAGGCTTTTTCCCACATGGGTTCCCCACAAGTCATGCCACATCTCATAAAAAATTCCAGTGTTATTTCAGGGCCCCTGACTGCTTTCCTGGCATAGATGGAGTTTTCTGGAGAGTGGAATCCCACCTCATATTCTTCTATCAGCTTTTCTCCTAGGTTAGTTCCCTTAAGTCTAAGTCAAATTTCTCCCCTCGCTCTGCACTTAGTACCTGTAAACTTACCTGACTACAAATCTCAGCACACCTGCTTCATCTCCTATAGATCATCTTCAGACCCTGTAGGTCCATTTAATAACTCTGCAAACTAATTTCTTTTTTTTTAAGATTTTATTTATTTATTTGAGCAAGAGAGAGAGAGAGAGAGAGCGTGCTCTCGCACAAGTGCAGGGGAGGGGCAGAGGGAGAGGGAGAAGCAGACTCCCCTCTGAGCAGGGACCCCCCAACGCGGGGCTTGATCCCAGAGCCCTGGGATCATGACCTGAGCCAAAGGCAGATGCTTAACCAACTGAGCCACCCAGGGGCCCCCACATTAATTTCTAATGTGGAGGAGGTTCAAATCCCTTCCATAAGTGGGGCTGAAAATATGCTCCCTAGCTTAGGAGTCATTTCAGACCAGAGGTGCTATGAAGCTGTAGTGGAATCTCAAATGCTGCAGGAACATGTGTGAGGAAGCTAGTAGGGCAGGATTTCCTGTCAACACAGGATGGAAGGTAAAACATGAATTCTGTATACGTAAAATCTGCTACCCATTGTTTTTCTGAAGTTACAGTTGTCACTTTATAAAACAGTCCAATATTTTTTAAATTGTGTAATTATGTTTTTCTAGATGTATCTGTGCTTCATAGTATGTTCTCATAATTTCACTTTGCATAGCATGTGTTATCTTTTGCTTTATATTTCCTTTCTAATCCCTATCTATCCCTGTGTCTCCCTGAACAATTACACATAGAAATAGGAAAACCTATCTGTGAAGCAACACTCAAAAAATGCACTTGAGGTTCATGTAATATGCTCTACTACAGATGCTCTTAGCCACTTTTTCACCATCAGCAAGCAAAATGCCATCAACAGTGAATTTTGCAGGAGGGGCGACATTTTTCTCAACTTAGCTCTTGCAGATCATGGAAATAAAGGTAATATTCAAAGTCAAACCCAGGGAATACTTCCCTGAATAAAAAAAAAAACAAACAAACAGTGAAATCTGTGAAACCAGACTCTTTGCTGCTTCCCTCAAGAAAACTGTCTTTCTGGGGTGCCTGGGTGGTTCAGTCGTTGAGCGTCTGCCTTGGCTCGGATTGGGATCCCAGTGTCCTGAGATCGAGCCCCTCATTAGGCTCCCTGTTCAGCGGGAAGACTGCTTCTCCCTCTCCCACTCCCCCTGCTTGTGTTCCCTCTCTCGCTGTGTCTCTCTCTGTCAAAAATAAATAAATAAAATCTTTAAAAAAAAAAGAAAAGAAAACTGTCTTCCTTGAAGACAATTATACATGTTAAATAATATCAACTAGGTTTTATTGAGCACTTACTATGTGCTGGGCATATGCATTATCCACATACACCATTAATAGCTCACCAACCCTACGAGGAAGTTATTATTGGACCCATTTGATGGATGAGGCAACAGGCATCATCCTGCTGAAGCCTACAGTTAGTACCAGACAAAGCCAGTAAGCTATAAAATCACAGTTTGTATGAAACAAAGCCAGAGTTCAGACCCGGGTCTGTCTGCCATCAAGGTTTGTGCTTTTCCTCTCTGCTGCAGTTAAGGGGCATCTTCTACAAGGAAAGCCAGCCTAGTGTATTTGGCTATAACTTTTCCACCACAGATGCTGATTATTCAACTTTAAAAAAACACCCTGTGTAAAGAGTAGTCTTTCTTTTTTTAATAGAAATTATAACAACAGTAGTTCTAGGGAACCAATCCCTCTAACATGACCCAAAACATGAAACTAATGAACAATTTCTTAATTGGTTGTGACCATTGCCACTTAATTCAGGATAACATGTAAGCCGATTTCATATAATCACTGCTCTGCTGTCCCCAGGATGTCTAATGGACTTTCTCAGAGGCCGGTACTAACTCCAGGCCCTGAGAAGGTGGTATGCATTAATCATAGAAGCCATGTGTTAGATTTCATACCACCAGTAAATACATCTCCCAGAATTCATCTTTCTAAGGTTTAAAGGAGGAAAATCATAAAAAGTACAACAGAGTTCAAAAGGCAAAGCAATCCAAGGAAGACCGATATACCTTGGTAACCTGTGAGAGGCCACCCACGTATCAGAGAGTAATACAAGTGACACACGTTCACCATAACTATAACTACCCTCAGTTACCAAGGACAGTTTCAGTATACCCATCACCAGCAGAGTAACTATTAAAACATTTTCAAAAAATATAATCAATGATTAATTTATGCGATCGATCACATTTACCCAAATGATTGCAAGCAGTTTAAATATTTTGATGATTAAAGGGGCGCCTGGGTGGCGCAGTCGGTTAAGCATCTGACTCTTGGTTTCAGCTCAGGTCGTGATCTCACAGTCGTGAGATTGAGCCCCATGTTGGGGACTCTTTCTCCCTCTCCCACTGACCCTCCCCTCCTCAAATAAATAAATAAATAAATAAATAAATAAATAAACAAACAAACAAACAAACAAACCTTTAAAAAAAACCAGTAGACCTCAGTTACCTGAAGTATTAAGCTACATCAAATATCTCTGTGATGACGCCAGACACCACAATTTAACCTAGATGATAGCCAAGGCCACACTGACTCCTGGCCAAGGGCACCGCGCTCCTCCCCTGACACCAGAGGATCCGGCAGCTTGAACACACAGCTCCGCGGCCTGCTTGCCCTGACAATGAAATGAGGCCATAGTCGAAAAATTGCTGTTTTTTAAAGCACCCAAGAAAACCAAAACAACCAAAAACCCTGGTGTCTGGAAAGCAGGAAAGGGAACTCCCCAGAGAGAAAAGGCCTGACCTCACCTTACTGTATAACTTCCTAAATCCTGTGACCATGCTCAGGGACCTCTGATTAACAGAATATAAATCAATTAATAATGGTGAGAGGGGTGTACCTGAGAAAAATCACATCTGCTCTTCTTTTTCTATGCTCATTTCTTAATGACTACATCAGCACATCTGTGGGCCCACTGGTTCATTTTAACTCACCCTTTGGGCCTGGATTCATTTAGATTTCCAATGTCCTTCAGCATTCTGGCCACTGGACCTGGGACAAAAAGCCTCTTTGGGTAGGTTCTGGCTAGGTTATGACTGTAGTACCCTTCAAACAATACATAAATAAAACTACTCAAGATTATGTGCTTCAGTCGCACAGGGAAAACACACTTCTGAAAAAAAAATGACCTTTTAAGGACTTAACTATCATACATATTGGCATCAAAGACTAATGAAAAGACTAGGAATCTTGCAGATGTTGGTAGAATTCAGAGGACTAGGTTTTGAATTCCTGTTTCACCACTTATTAGCTGGATAACCTTGAACAAGATACATTATTTTTGGAAACCAAACTCTTCTCACCTGTAAATTAGAGATAAAATGGGCTCCTTGCCTCATAGGGTCGTTATGAGAATTTAAATGAGATGATGTATGCTTATCACAGATCTTGGCATTTTATAAGTGCTCAATAAACGTTAGTTGCTAATATTTTCATTAAATGTAATCATATCCTTCCCCAGGCAGTTTGTACATGTAGATACAACTGAGAATATTTGCCCCCCCAAAAAAGAAAAGAATATTTGCCAGATTCAGATCAATGGAAAAATCTCAGCAAACAAACTTTGATGTTTTGTCTATGGTTTTCATGTGTCTGTTCAGCCCTCATGTTTCTCTTAGATAATCTAAAAGAAACCCCAAAGACCTGATTCATTTAGGAAGCATTCACTGAGTCCCCAGTGGTACATAAAGAAAGAAAAAAAAGATTCAAGAGCTTGCCTCCATGTTTACTGCCAATGACCAAACTGACCACAGCAAAGGCATCAGAATTTCTGACTAACTTTGCACATTCGAGTCATTTAACAAATGTGACCATGTGGCAATTCAATATAATAAAAAACCTTAAATCGGCCATGATACAGCATTATAGATTCCATCAGAAGTATCAGCTACAGGAAAGTCACTCAGAAATCCAGTGGACTAGAAGCCACTAGATGAAAAAGACCAAATCTCATCCCTTTGAAAAAGGAACACACGGAAATATGAGGTTGATTTCTAAACAGAATTAATGAATGAAAGTGATACATCAATTATAGTATAAAAATATCTCTGCTGTGGACATATGAAATAACTATAAAATTAATAATAAAAATCTTTAACTTTTAATTTCTACAGAGTAGGGATTCTCCACCTTTATAATGCAGGTCTTCATTTCTGGTAAACGGCCATCTTTTGTTATTTTCACATGGTTCACGAACCTTTTTTGCTCACCTCACCTGCAGAATAAACTGTTGCTAATTCTCATCTGTGAATTTTACTTTTTATGTAACTTTTTTCAGTCAAAATTAGAAATGATTAGAAGTATTATTAAGATGAAGATAATGCATTTCTATCTAGGCAACTTATTTCATATTGACATCCATGAAACATCAAAATCATATCAACAAAAGCACTAAGAACAGAATACGTAACGGATAGAACTTCTCAGGGAGCATGAAACAACCAACTGAATTTTGGTTCTTCCTCCAAAATATTTTTTTTTTAATTTTCATGTAAATAGTGTCATTCTAAAGCACCATATGTGCAGAATGAAACAAGTAGACACAGCTGGCTTCTGGCCATAGCAGATGGAAGGAAACCAATAAAGCAGTTAAGCATCAAGCTGAAGGACTTGTATGTGTGTGCGTGAGCGCGCGTGCGCGCGCACACACACAGACTCTTAATAAATATCATCTAATGTTGATGAAGTACTCAGTTCCACTGGGAAGCCCAGATGATAGGTGGCACAAATGAAATTATGAACTGTATAAACACTGACAGGGTGGATGTGTTCTTGCTGCTCAATTAAAATATGAAGTACATTAATGGGCACTGGCACACACAAATCATCTCAAACTTCCTAATTTCATGACTTCTTCTTGCACAGACAGCTTTCAGAACTACACCCAAATTTCCACACCACATGCTTTGCTATAACTCCCACAGAATGCCAGGATTCATGAAACCACTTTTAAAAGGTGTCCTGAGAGGTTGTCAACCTGGCATACAGATCTGTGACTCTTGTGCGGAGCCCAGAAGTCCCATGCATTGTCATGCCTGCTAGGGGAGGACAGACCCTCACTCCCTGCTGGGCAACTTGCTGGTGGGACTCCTTCTTGCTCCCTCTGCCCCAGGAAACGTACTGTTTTTAGTATTTCTAATGTAGGCAGGTCAGCTGAACTCCTCCCAGGAAATGGCATTGAGAATGGCATGTGTCAAGAGGAAAAAGGAATTTTGGAATGTTCTGCTCCTCACCTCACACATTAAAATATATTGTTGCTGACTAGCTGTGTGTTCTCATGCAACTCACTTAACCTCTTTGGACTTAGTTTTCTATTCTGCAAGATGATAGAACTGCAACTTTCAGGCACCTTCCAATTCAAATACTCCATGACAAGTAGCTGTGAAGCATTCCAAGCCCATAAAATTTATGTAAAGCTATCTGGGAAGAAGAGTCTATGATGAAAAGGCATTTAAAATTCACAGAAAAGACCAATTGCCTTCTAAAAATGGAAACCAATAGAGGAAAAAAATCTGAGCCCCAAATATAACTTATTAGACAACTGTGTGGTAGATAGAATTATTGGCCACTCTCCTATAGTCTAGCATACCTCCTTGCAATATCCTGATAGTGTATGGAATGTACTTCTCTACCCCTTGACCTTGGACTTGGCCATGTGACTCACTTTTTTCAATGGGATATTAGTGAAAGTAATACAGAGACTTAAAATGTGCCTGTGCATTGGGGTTGCCCTCCTGAGCATCTACCATTGCCACAGGGAAAACATATCATGAGAGTCACTGTCCATTCAGTCTGAACCCCAGAACAGACTCATGGCAACAATCCTAAATCAGGCCTACAGCCTGGAGCCAGCGGAGTCCAAGTGAATTTCACAGACCCATAGCCAAGGAAAAAAGTACTTTTGTTGTAAACCACTGAGATTTTGAGGTCATTACATAGCATAATTCCAAAAAAAGCTGACTGATAAGCCCTGCAAGGAAATAACAATAGGGAGTATGAAGAAAATGCCTAGAGAACATGAGAAGATAAACACCTACCTATAGGGGTTCTATATAAATATCTGTCAAAATTCTATATCACAGAACCTACAATGACGTGTACCCAACATGGTCACAAGTGTGTCAAGATGACAGTGATGTCAACTTGAAAACCGCACAGAAATTATCCAAAGAATATGAAAACACTAATTCTTCTATGCTCGATTTAAAAAAAACATAATAGCCACAAATGTTTCGCTTGAAAACAGAATTAGATCTTTATTGGGAAAGTGGTAAAATTATGGAAAAATCTGAAACTTCCTGAAACTTCATTTGAATATTGGCTTTCACAAACTACCACATACTCTTTTTACATTGCATGCAGCCTGGGGATGCTGCAGATGTTGGCCACCCTAAGCCACACACCTTTTTTTTTTCCTTTGCAAACAGACTTTCATTTTTTAATTTTTAAAAATTCAGATATAACTGACATATAACATCCTGTAAGTTCAAAGTATACATTTTGGATTGGCACATTTATATATTGCAATATAATTACCACCTAAGCATTAGCTAACATTTCTATCATGTTACATAATTATCATTTCTTTTTTGTGGTGAGAACAATTAAGATCTAGTCTCTGAGCAACTTGGAAGTTTATAATATAGTATTGTTGACTATAGTCACTATGCTGTGCATTTAGGTGTCCAGACCTTACTCATCTTCTAGTTGCAAGTTTGTACCCTTTGACTGACACATCCCCAGTTTCCTCACCACCACCACCACCACCTCCAGCCTCTGATAACCACCATCCTACTCTGTTTTCAGAACTATGGCTTATTTTGGATTCCACATATAAGTGATATCTCACACTATTTGTCTTTCTCTGACTTATCTCACTTAGCATAATGCCCTCAAGATCCATCTATGTTGGTACAAATGGTAGGATTCCTTCTTTCTCATGGTTAAATTATATTCATTCATATATATATATATATATATCTCACACCTTCTTTACCCACTCATCCATTGACAGACACTTAGGTTGTTTCCACATCTTAGCTATTGTAAATAATTCTGTAATGAATATGATTGTGGAGATATCTCTTCAAGATACTAGTTTTAATTCCCTCAGAAATATGTCTAGAGTAGGATTGCTGGATCATATGATAGTTCTATTTTTAATTTTTAAGAAGCCCCCATACTGTTTTCTATAAGGGTTACTTTCTATCTTCCTTTCCTATTTCCATTTTACGTTTCCACCAACAATTCACAAGAGTTCCCTTTTTCCACGTCCTTACCAGCATTAATTATTTCTTGACTTTTTGATAATGCCTGTTCTAACAGATGTGAGATGGTATCTCATTGTGGTTTTGATTTGCATTTCCCTGATGATTGGCTCTATTGGGAATCTTTCCATGAACATGTTGGCCATTTGTTCTTCTTTGGGAAAATGTCTATGCAGGTCATTTTCCCAATTTTAAATTGGATTTATCTGTGGTGAAAAAACTGAGAGCTTTTCCTCTAAGATCAGGAACAAGACAAGGATGTTCACTCTCACCACTTTCATGCAACATAATATTGGAAGTCCTAGCCACAGCAATCAGACAAGGAAAAGACATAAAAGGTATCCAAATTGGTATGAAAGAAGTAAAACTTTCACAACTTGTAGATGACATGATATTCTATGTAGAAAACCCTAAAGAATCCACCAAAATACTACTAGAACTGATAGATGAATTCAGCAATGTCATAGGATACAAAATCAATGTACAGAATTGTGTTTCATTTTTATACACTAATAATGATGTAGCAAAAAAGAAAAAGAAATTAAGAAAACAATGCCATTTACAATTTCATTTAATCAAAAATAGTAAAATATATAGGAATAAACCTAACCAAGGAGGTGAAAGACCTACTCTGAAAACTATATAACATTAATGAAAGAAATTGAAGATGACACAAGCAAATGAAAAGATACTCTGTGGTCATGGATTGGAAGAAGAAATATTGCTAAAATGTCATACCACCCAAAGCAATCTATGAGATTTAATGCAATCTCTTTCAAAATAACAACAGCACTTTTCACAGAACTAGAATAAACAATCCTAAAATGTGTATGGAACCACAAAAGACCTCAAATAGCCAAAGCAATCTTGAAAAGGAAGAACAAAACTGGAGGTATCGTAATCCTACATATTATTAAGGAGAGCAACTAACGAATCACTGAACACTACATCAAAAACTAATGGTGTACTATATGCTGGCTAATTGAACATAATAAAAAATAAATAAGTAAAAATAAATAAAAAAGATACACTACAAATCTATAGTAATCAAAACAGTATGGTACTGGCACAAAAATAGACACATAGATCAACAGAACAGACTAGGGATCCCAGAAATAAGCCCATAATTATGTGGTCAATTAATCTTCAACAAAGAAAGCAGGAATATCCAATGGAAAAGACAGTCTCTTCAACAAATGGTGTTGGGAAAACTGGACAGCTACAGGCAAAAGAATGAAACTGGACCACTTTCTCACGCCATACACAAAAATAAACACAAAACAGATTAAAGACTTAAATGTGAGACCTGAAACCATAAAAATCCTAGAAGAGAGCATATGTAGTAATTTCTCTGACATTGGCTTGTAGCAACATTTTCCTAGATATGTCTCCTGAGGCAAGGGGAAAAAAGCAAAAATAAACTATCGGGACTACATCAAAATAAAAAGCTTCTGTGCAGCAAAAGAAACAATAAAACTAAAAGACAACCTACTGAATGGGAGAAGATATTTGCAAATGACATATCCAATAAAGGGTTAGTATCCAAGATATATAAAGAACTTACACAACTCATCACCAAAATAATAATAATAATAATAATCTAATTAAAATGGGCAGAAGACATGAACAGACATTTCTCCGAAGAAAACATACAGATGACCAACAGACACATGAAAAGATGCTCAACATTGCTAATCATGAGGGAAATGAAAATCAAAACCACAATGAGATATCACCTCACACCACACATGGCTAAAATAAAAAACACAAGAAATAACAAGTGTTGGTGAGGATGTGGAGAAAAAGGAACACTATGCACTGGTGGCGGGAATGCAAACTTCTGCAGCCACTGTGAAAAAAGGTATGGAGGTTCCTCAAAAATTTTAATAGAATTACCATATAATCCAGGAATTCCACTACTGGGTATTTATCCAAAGAATATGAAAACACTAATTCAAAAAGATATATGCACCCCTATGTTTATGGCAGCATTATTTACAATAGCCAAATTATAAAAGCAACCCAAGAGTCCATTGATAGATGAATAAAGAAGATGTACACACACACACACACACACACACACACACACACACACACACACACTGGAATATTACTCAGCCATTAAAAAGAATGAAATCTTGACATTTACAACAACATGGATGGAGCAAGGAGGCATAATGCTAAGAGAAATAAGTCAATCAGAGATAGACAAATACCATATGGTTTCATTCATATGTGAAATTTAAGAAACAAAACAAAAAAAAACAAGGAAAAAAAAGAGACAAATCAAAAAACAGACTCTTAACTATGGAGAACAATAAATATCTGATGGATACCAGAGGAGAGGTGAGTGGGGGGATGGGTGAAATAGGTGAAGGGGAATAATAGTACACTTACCACGATTAGCACTGACTAATGTATGCAGTTGTTGAATCACTATATTGTACACCTTAAAGTAACATAACACTGTATGTTAACTATACTGGAATTAAATTTTTTTTAATAATAAAAACCTTTAAAAACAAATCAGATTATTTGCTTTTTTCTATCGAGTTGTATGAGTTCTTTACATATTAACCTTTTATCAGATATATGGTTTGCAAATATTTTCTCCCATTCAATAGGTTGCCTTTTCAATTTATTGGTTGTTTCCTTTGCTGGGCAGAAGCTTTTTAGTTTAATGGAGTCCCACTTGTTTATTTTAGTTTTTGTTGCATGAAGCACATACTTTCTTAAGAGACAATGTTTGAATTTTTCCTAGGATCTAGAAGCTACTGAATTTGGACAAATCAACTTTCTAGAGAAATGTGTACATATCTGTCTCATAATTAAATAATATAATTACTATGTTGCATCTGATTTTTATGCTGTTCTGTCTATTGGAGCCAGAAATCCTGCTCAAGCAATCTTATGGTTTCTATAGTAAACGCACCAAAGTCTTCGTTTTGTTTAATAGCCTCAGCAGAGAGGACCAGAGAATAAACTAGTCAGAGAGGATAAACTTCCAAAACTCAATTTCAGAGCACCAGTCACAGTAATAAGAATGAAGTAAATGTTATTTTAACCACTTGGTAGTAGATTATGCAGCCGTTGAAAACAAGGTTTGTGAAAAAATTGTGATAATCTATAAATTAATTGTGGTGTAATTTTAAATGAAAAAAAGCAGCATACATAATAGTATCAAAAGTAGGATCACAACAATGTAAAAAAAGTGCACCAGAAAATCAGATTTGTAATGTTCTCAAAATTGTTAATGCATTGTCTTTGAGTGATAGAGCATTTGAGTGATTATATTTTTTTCTATTTTTCTGCATTATCTGTATTTTCCAAATTGAATATGCATTATTCAAAATATCTTTTGAAATTACTTTTCCTAAATTACAACTTTACTCTTTCAAAATGTAGTCTTCCTTTTTGGTATACTCTGTTCAGTCTTCTTCCACATCCTTACCAAAAAAGGGGAAATGCAAATTAACCTTGAAATAGAGTTTATGTATTTATATCTGATCCTCAAAAGTTTTGTTGATTACCAACAGCACAAATGTTTGGTCCCACAGCTAAAATTTCAGGTGCATTTTTTTTAAGCCAAATGTTAACCAGAACAATGAAATAATATGATCTCTACAGAAGAGTTGACAGTGCCTTACAGCATGGTCATTAAAAATGAAGATGCCATCTCATTACTGCAAGGCCAGGGAAATTTTGACATTACACAGGACATGAATATATCATGTCCCCAAAACACAGCAATCATGTCTTCAAATTTGTAGTTATTTCAACAGAATGGACTGGCCTGACTCAAAAGTTATATTTAAATAAGTTATAAATACTTTAATCTCAAAAGAATAAATAATTAGCTTATTCTTCATCCCAGAGAGTTTCAAAGATTTTATTTAATAGAATATCATGATCTCTATTTCTTCAAAGACAAGTAAAAAATAGAAATGTGAAGTAATTTTCATAAGGCCACACAGAGTAAAATATGACCATGCAATACTTCCTGACTTATGAATCTTTCCTGAGTGTGTCATTAGAATCTTGAAAATATATGTTACCACTGAGCTATACATAAGAAATGTTTTTCTAAATCAAAATTCCCATGTTGCAAAAGTAATTTCATATAAGACAATATTTAGTGTTTTCATTTCCAAAGCAAACATAAAAAAAAAAATAAAACTACCTCCCACTTGGCTTTGTGGGAAATTGCTACTAATAACTATTGTTAAACAGTTTGCAAAAATATGACATGCTATTTCATTGCCTGATAATAAGCTCAGCAGAACAAAGCATAAATAAATAGCTCTATGCCATTGTTTTTCAGCTTCAGAAAATTACACATGCTTTTACTAGTTGATGATTTTGTGGACTTAAAATCTAGAAACACTCATTAAAAATTAATAGTCTTGTATCATAAATAATATAAGCATATCTTTAAAAGATATGGAAGGCAGAGTATTGGCACTTGGAAAAATCAACAAGGAAAGACTACTATGTCACACTTCAAAGATTTACCTAAGTTTTTAGGAAGGCTCAGGAACAATTGTGGGAGTTTGCTTACTGTGCAAATTCTCTTATGATTTGTAAGGGCCAAGAAACAGCAAAAATTACCTCCTATCCCAACACACGCACACACACACACTAGTTATGTCAAAGCAACTAAGATCATCTGCTAATTGATTTTTTTTTTTGTCCTCATAAAGAGAAAATACTTCCGCTTGCTCCCAGGTGGCTGTGGTGGAGAAACAGAAGCCTCGCCAGGATTAATGGAAGAATGACCAACTTGTGGAGGAGATTCCAGTGAATGATGTCACGTGTGGTTAATTGATACTAGAAAGAGCAGTGCAGACACTTTTAAGTCATAAGATTACAAAGGAGACCAAACAATAGAGCACCCTAACGGGGGGGGGGGGTAATTAGAAACAATTTGCCTCCATGAAAAGGAAGTTTTCCTAAACATGCCCTCTGCCCTTGAGGAAGAGGAGTGACAAATGGGGTTGGTAAATTTGGGGCAAATGCTCTGATCTGCTGTACTTTTCTTCCTCCTGAGAGTGCACCTGTTCACACGAAATACGAGTTCTCTCTGCTCCTCTGTGCCAGAGTCTCTCCTGGGCAGGGGTCCTCCTTCTTGGGAATTCTGCCCCAGCCAGGTGGCCCCTGGGTCGGTAGGGCAGTTCTACCTAACTCAGGACTTCAGCTGTTAGTGACCCATGTGGCCAGCACAGCCAAAGTCATCGCCTTCCTTCTGGCTTCTGGCGGTAAACAGGAGATAGCTGGTCCTTGTCTTTCTGCTGTTGTATAGCTGAACTTTTTCAGAAACTAAGCCTCTCTGGGTATCAGTTTTAGGGTGGTCTTGTTCTGATGATGCCATAGCAAATCACTACACTTGTTCTCAGGAAAGGACTTTCACTCACTGCCGAATGATTTGCAAAAACTCCAAGTCAAATCCACTGCCTGATTTATAAGGAAGCCATCAATCATCACCAGAGACAGTGAGCCCACACTTGAATAATCTGTTTACCAACATCACAATTCTGGCCACAGCACATTATGGACTTGCGCTATTATTTATTAATATTGCTCTTTTTAAAGGCTCTTTTTTTTTTACTGTAAATTATTATGCCAAAGGGAAACTACGTTACCACTATGAAAGGAAAATGAGTATCACTTGTCAAGGATTAACACCAAAAATGTACATAGCACTTACCATATGCCAGGCACCATTAGAAGTGCTTTACAAACATTAACTCTTTGACTTCTCACAACAATCCTATGAGGTAGGTACTATCAATGCTGTCATTTAGAGATGAGAAAACTGAGGGATGGACAGATCAGGACATCTGCTCAAAGCCAAGCAGCTAATGAGGGGCAGACTGTGATCTCCCCCCACGTGTCCCGTATCAGGTGTCCTGGCTCTAAAGTCAGCTCTGACAGACCCCAAATATAGAAAGTCACCCTAAAGACAAAGGCAGCGAAAAGAAAATCGATGTTCTCACTGTATAAAAATAAAAATGGAATGCAACTAATAACAATTGGTAACAAAAATTCACACCTGTAAATCTTATTTTTCTTGCACAAGAGATAACTGTTAATGATCATTTGATAATAAAATTTTAAATTTAAAAATAAAAATGAAATACAAAGAATAACAAACAATCGATTTGTTTGGAAATTCCACTCTGGAAAATTCTATTTTTCTCATGCAAGAAATAACTGTTGATAAGTCAATAATAAAAACTTCATTTTGAGTAGCTTCATTTTAAGATTAGAGTAAGATGCCTTGAAGGGAAAAGAGTGTTTTAATTCGTTTTTCCTCCTCTTTTGCTATGTCTTGAGCAGAAATCCATAGAGGTTGAATAGACCTGAATCACTTTTAGTTTATCTAATGGCATTTTTCCCCACCACATTCTTCAATGTACTTACCAGGAGTGATTCTTTTTTTTATTTTTATTATGTTATGTTAATCACTCTGTCTCCTATCCCCTCACCCCCATATTTATCTTGCTAATTTCTTTACTTGCTTATTGTCTGTTCCACTCTCCACCCCCACGTCACTAACCTGTCAGCTCTATGACCAATGTACACCTCACAGCCTTTTACAGCTGTGGTCTCCTTACCCTGGGGCAATCCTGTTAGAATTATTCCAGGCCATTGGTTCAATAGCTGGTCCCTAGGATTCACATCCTATCACAGGGCAGAGGAGTTAGACACGGGTCTCTTCCCCTGGCCAGAGCACTCACTGTCCCCATCTCTCTGGCTCCTTTGATTTCCCAGTGAGGCTGGGGGAAATGAGACACCAGCTGGCCAAGCCATTCTACCCACAAGGGTCCCATGTGAAGCTCTCTGGGTAGCCAGGTGAGAGTCCCCTCCTCAGATTTTTGGTGAGGGGCTAAGCACATCCCTACTTCTCTTGCTTAGTTTAGGCAGAATCACAGTACAGCTTTCCCCTGAGAAACCCTCCTCACAACTCTGTTTTAATTTTGAATATAAATTCACTTATCTTTGGCATAGGTGAGGGGCTTCATGAATCATATAAGTGGTTCTCAGTCTGCCCTCTCTAAATTCTGCTTATGGTTTAACATTTCTTTTTGGAGTGGACCTTCTATTTTTCTTGGTGCCTCCGCCAGAACTTCACAATCCTGTTCTCCTAGTTAAATCGAGGTCTTCCTTGTGATAACACATTCCAGTTAATGCATACTTCCGGGCTCTAGGTGTCCTGTGTAACACGTCTACACCTTCGTGCTGCTTACCTAGTATTCCCTGCATGTAGCAATTGCTCGATTTGGTGGGTCAACAGCTATTCTGCTGCCATTTCTTTAAGCATACAATTTCATTTTCTTCCCACCACCTCTGCTGGGGACTTCGTCAGTCTAAGTTTCTATTTTTTCCATATTCATAGGGTAGCATTCCAGTTGGAAGTGAAGGCTAAAGACCAATTCTTGAAGTGGTTGCTTCATTTTTACTCAGATTATATGTTGGAGATTGATGAAAACATCAAAATGTTCTAAGGATGCTTTTCTTCACACTCAACACAGATGAGGATGTTTCACTGCCCACCTCTAAGTTATCTTGCTCAGTTCTCTGTTTACTTGCTTATTGTCTGTTCCTCTTCCCACCACTCCTCACCGCACCCCACCCCACTAACACGCCCATCCCATGATAGCAGAATTTCCCCATCGGCCAGACTCTCCCCAGTGCCAATGACTTTGACAGAGAAGCTGCCCTAAACTAGTGCCTCCCAAACTTCAGGGCCCCCAAATCACCTGGGCATGATACTAAATCAAATGTTCTTTGATGAAATAATAGTTAACTTTAATCAGCCGGCCTGGGGTAGGCCGAGGAGGCTGCTTTTCTAACACACTCCCACGTGAGAATGATGGTCTGCAGACAACCACACACTGAGTAGCCAGGTAGAAAAATATTTATTGGATGAATTTTACTTTTTACATGGCCATTTGTTATTTACGGTATTTTAGGGAGACTGATGGAGATCATGGGGCAAGGAGCCCTTCAGAATTGTCCCTTGCCACCGCCACTGACTGTCCCCAATTTTAGCCTCTGCTCTCATCTTTCTTGGCATCAACATCTGATGTCTTTCACTCGGCTTCACATGAGCCCATCCTTCCTGCAACAAAGTCTCCAAGTACTGACAGCTCTAAGTGTCCTTTGTCAGAGTCTGCTCATGGTCTAGGAAGGATTTCAGAGGACACGGTGCAAAAGGGCCAGACCTTAGCTTGGGGTGGAGGACTCTAAATGGCACAAGTTTCAGCAAGGCTCAAAGGAAAAGACTCGGCCCATACAGCAGTGAAAGCGACTGTTCAGACTACACACCTGGAAGGTGTGGCCCCATCTTGCTTTTTAACTTCTCTAAAGCAGATGGGTGTTTTGCATAAATTTGCATAGTATTGGGCGATTCTAATACTGTCAGGTGAAAAACTGACTTATTAAGAGACACTTCTGTCCCAAATCCCAGTTTGGGAGGCAATAAACAAAACAGACCTATTTCCCAGAAACCTCCTGAGTGGGAAGCAGAGGGCAAGGTGGGGAGCAGAGGCCCTGGGGGAGCTGAGCTGGAGAGAGGACTCAGTGCAGGCGCCCGGGGGATCTGGAATTACAACGCAAGCAGCAGCTTCTCCTCCTGATCCCTTGAGTTGGGTAATTCTCCCTACTTCCCACCAGAAGTGGGCACTGCAGTCTGGAAAGGGGAGGGAGAGTAGGGTGGCCCGGGGAAAGATTTCAGGGTGGGTTCACTTTCAGATTCTCTACTTACTACAAGCTTTGTGACTCGGGGCAAGTTACATAATCTCTGAGCCTGAACTGTCTCATCTTTAGAGTTAGGACAAGAATAACAGTCTTGTGAAGTCCTTATGAGAATTAAATAAAATATATAGCAGGAGGCTTAAAGTGATGCCAGCATTTAACAGGTACTGAACAAATCACCCCTCCCCCTTCAGGACGACCACAGGCATGGGTGACACATGATATTCCGCAGACCCTTCACGCTTGTAAAGCACCTTAACTTTTTTTTTTTAAGATACTCTTTAGTTTCTGATGCCTTTATTTTTTTGAATATTTTATTTATTTATTTGAGAGAGAGTGAGCGCAAGCAACAGAGCACAAGCAGGGGGAGAAGCAAAGGGAGAGGGAGAAGCAGATTCCCACTGAGCAGGGAGCCCTACGTGGGGCTCGATCTCAGGACCCTGAGATCGTGACCTGAGCCAAAGCCAGCCACTTAACCTACTGAGCCACCCAGGCGCCCCTAAAGTGCCTTAACTTTTAAAGCATCTTCACAGCTGTTTACTTACTTCGCTTTTCTAGAAAAAAAAGAGAAAAGGAAGATGTGAAGAAGAGAAATACACAAAGAAGGAACAATGGAAGAAGCAGGGGACATTGCAAAACAGAAACGAAAGCCTACAGCTCCATGGGACATAGAGACGTGTGCCCATGTGACTGTCAGAGGCTCTCACAAGGCAGATGAAGGTCAACTGACAGCGAGTTAAGTCTGCAGTAAATGCTCCAATTAAAATAATACTAAGTCAAGCATCTGAGTTTGTTGTGAATTTGACCCAGAAATTAATTTCTGAGAAGAAAGAAGTCTTGCTATTCCAATCGCCTGCAAGCGGAGTCATAGTGGCCTTGGCTGTACTAATCACCGATGTGTATTCCCTGATAGGACCCTAAAGGATAGGACTGAACCATGCTACCCTATTAAAACCTCCTAAATATAGCCTCTGTGGTGTTTGTGGACCCTTTCACACGTCAAGATCCAAAGCAAGTACAGATCTGCAGTACAGATAGAGTTGGGGCCCAGCTGGAGCCCAAACTGTGCCCTTCCTCCCTCCTTCTCCCTTTAGGGGTCTACCTACATGGAGCCACTGGGCATTTTCCAAGATGGAGGCGAGTTAGATAGAGATGGGTTAGGAAGAAAGCATCAGTGCCCCACCAGCCTGGCGCATCAACTTGGCCCCTCGAGCCTTTGACTAAGTCCTTGGGAAGGGACTTAGCTTGGAGAAATAGCCACAAACTATACTCACAAATATCTGAGAGACACTGACCACAGTGGGCAGCAGAACTTTGGGGGCATATGACAAAGTGAAGCAAAGAGTGGAGAAAAGGAGCTGTCCCCATGTCACTAGTGTGGCATTTCACCCAGTGGTCAAGTGTGCTAGCCCAATGGACTTGGGTTTGAATCCAGGGTCTGCCATTTTCCAAGTGTATGAGGTAGGGCAAGTTCGGTAACCTCAGTTTCATCATCTGTAAAATGGACACAAAAACGCAAGCATCTCTTAAGAGTCCTTCTGAGGCTTCAACAAGACCCATGTAAAAACAGTGTCTACAAGGTCATTACAGAAAATAACACATGTGTTATAATCTTGTGACATAATGAAACTGCTTCGTCCCAGAAAGTAACAGCATTTGAGGTCCTCAGACCACAGGCCCTTGCAGACCCATCTCCTGAGGACTGAAGGGATAGCAATAACAAAGGTGATAGCACCCGCATGGTGCTTCCTATGAACCATGTGTTGTGCTAAGTGTTCTCCACTGAGTCATTCATTTGGTTCTCACAACAATCTTATGAAATGAAAATATTATTAGAATCCTGACTTCACAAATGAGGCATGGAGAAGCTAAGTAATGTGCCTGAGATTACAGGGCCTGTGAGTGACGGGACCGGGTCCAACCCAGGCAGTTAGATCCAGAATCTTGCCTTCCACCACGAGGCAACACACCTCCTGCTACCGTGGCCCAGCTCCAAGCCAGACGTGGCAGCACTGAAGTACAGCCCTTTTCACCAGACCTGGCATCAGGCGTCTGCTAAACATTAGTTATTTACGGAGCAGCTCAGTCAAGTGTGCAGATGCCCAGTGAGATCCGCAGCACCAGTGGTTTGACAGAGCAGGACAGTCCAGGATGAGGGCCGTGGTGCAGCCGGCTATGGCAGGAATCACAGAGAGACAGTCACAGCTGGCCCAGCAGGGGCCACCTGCCCCACCAGGAAGGGAAAGGGAGGACGGAACCAGTGAATTCCCCATGGTGGTGAATTGAAAGTGAACCCACCCTGAAATCTTTGCCCGGGCCACCCCACTCTCCCTCCCCTTTCCAGACTGCAGTGCCCACTTCTGGTGGGAAGTAGGGAGAGTTACCCAACTCAAGGGATCAGGAGGAGAAGCTGCTGCTTGCGTTGTAATTCCAGATCCCCCGGCTGCTGGGGTTGTGGTACTCTCTGGTCAATCCTTGTGGGACACGCTGGTGGGGGCTGGAGGCCAAGCATTGGTGTGGGGAATTGGAGCATGTCGGCATTACTGTTGCAGTTACCCCCCAGTCGGCCTGCCTGAGGAAGCCCAGGGCACAGCTGGAAGCAGCTCTTGAACTTTAAATGTTCATCTTGCTGATTATAAATTGTAAGTTCCTGAAAGGCAGACACTGTGTCTCTTGCATTTTGATAGTCCCCACCAGTGGCCAGAGGCCTTTTTTCACATAGTAGGCCATCAATAAATGTGTAATGAAGTTAATTAAATATATTTAATAAAGATTTACTACCTAGAGCTAGCCCTTAAAACAATGACTTTCAACTTCACAATTTTCTTGGCAGAGGCAATGGCATAAACCAACTTCTCTGCTCTAAGTTTAAGAACAAGAAAACTCCTAAAGGCAAAACTGAAGACCCAGACCAAACTCTGAGCATGTTTATCACACACCAACTCTATACAAGATTCTCTTTAAACACTAAGGCAGGTCCTTCCTCTGCAGAGAACAGCATATCTATCTATCTATCTATCTATCTATCTATCTATCTATCTATCTGTCTGTCTGTCTGTCTGTCTATATGCTCTTGGCAAACTCAATCTTGTTGTTTTCCCTAAGTAAAAAAATTCATGGCAAACAGCAGTTTTCATCCTTATTATTATTACTAGGATTTTTGCTAACACTTTACCAATTCTAAATGAAATCCAATGTTATTTGTTGCTATGACTCAGGGAAGAAAAGTCGCTGCAGTTGGCGTCATAACTCTTTAAGTCAGTTGTTTTCAAATGTATAAAGGGGGCTTTAGGTCAGCTTGGAGGACTGGTTGCCATGTCCCAAGGTCTGGACTCCTGGTGCAGGGCTAGACTAGGGCCAAAATGTGATGGAGTGAACATAAATTAAATGAGACTGCACTTTCTCTCATGGAACCCCCAGAGATGGTGTCATGGAAATTGAAAATCCCTGTTCTACAAAATAAATGCAGTTTAGCAGTGCTTTGCCAGATACCAATTTCTCAGTGACAGTTTAGAACACGGGTCAACAAACTAGAGCTCATGAGCCAAATCTAGCCCATCTCCTGTTTGCATAAGTAAAATTTCATTGAACACAGCCACACTCATTCATTTCTGTATTGTCTATCACTGCTTTGTCACACTGTAAGTGTAGAATGGACTACTCTCAAAAGAGGCTGAATGGCCTGCAAAGCCAAAAATATTTACTCTCTGTCCCCTACAGAAAAAGTGTGCCAACCCCTGATTTAGAATAACACCTATGGTCACAGACACCAATATCTCATGACAATTCGGAATGATACCAGAATTCATTTCACCAATCCAGAGCCCAGCCTCCTAAGACATCTGAATGTAATTAGGGTCACTAAGTTTTTTTAAGCATCTATATAGCTTACTCCTTGAATCATCAACACGATGCCTCTCAAAAAGGCATAAGCTTTGCCATAAGGTGATAACAAGGGAGTAGAAGATATAGGTCCTGCCCTTTATATTGACAGTTGGCATCTCACTCATGTGCACAAAGTCAAATACATGGTTCTTATTGCATTTCCTTCCATATGTGAGTGTTTCACTTGTCTTGCCTTGTTAGCTTGGCCACCCCCTAACAGCTCTCTGGTCGGGCAGCATTTGCCTAATGATGTGTGAAGAAGTAGAAGCCCCTAGACCCCACTTAGTACACCTTTTTCTTCCCTCACCTCGAATTCCCCCTAAGTATGACTACGTCTCCCGGGATGCTTGACTAGCTAGCAGAGAACAGCAGTGTTCTCATTCTTTCCCATAATTACTTATTTTTCTTACACTCCTCCTCATGAGCACAAATAATGAAAGAGGAAAATTTAAGAAGTTAAAAAAAAAAAAAAGCGTGGTGAGACGTTAACATGTGGTAAAGGCCCAGGTAGTAGGAAAAGAAGAAAGACACATGCAGGACTACCCCAAAGGTAAAACCTTATCCATAAAGAAACGATAACAAGCCAGGCTGTCAAAAGAGAAGTAAAAATTTGACAGTACCGGGAATGCAGGACATTTTAGTTTTGCCCACTGACCTTGTTCTTTCAAGGTACATCTTATATTCTCAGAAAGGATGTGCCTGAGCTTGCGCTTCACGTCCTTGCACTCCAGGGAGAATCCCGATGACAGTGGTGGATCTCTCTCTCTTAATAGTTATTAAGCCCCATGCATGTAGAATCCCATTTTCACAAACTTCAGAGTGCATTGTAATGTCTTTGTTTTACCTCTCATTAAATGGAACCAAATGGCTACACCGCAGAAGAGGCTATTATCTACTGATAGTTATTGAGCAAAACCAAATCAAGTCCCCAAACTCAAGACACCAGCTCAGGGTCCACCCCAACTAGCCATGCAGAAAATCAGTCTCCCTGACTCACATTTCTACTCGTCAGAAACCTAGCTCAGGGCCCCGCCTGATTTGGGATCCATCATTCCGACACCTGAACAAAGCATCTGTTTACTACCTCAAAAGCAGAAAACATGTAATAGCATCTAACATTTAGGTGATGTTCATTTCTTGCTCTGATTTTATTAATAATAAAAAATACAGTAGGGTCTGCCCTATAGACATTGAACCCTATATATTCATAGGCTGGGAGGCAGAGCTGGAATAAGGATAAAGCCTTCAGTAAGATGTCTAGGGCACAAATTTAAGGAGGCACTCACTTTCAGGTCATGTAAGTACAGAGTCAGCAATCTCTGAGCAGTGGGGGATGGGAGGTTATGGATAAATGCTTCACCTTTCCGTCCCTCAAGTATACGACTTGAGTTGCATTCTATAGGCCATGCAGGAGGATATTATGATTGTGTTCAGTTGCCCAAGCAGTGACCACTTGATAATAAATATTTACATTTGCATTTCCCTCCTCTTCTATTTCATTCTTTTGAAATTCTCACCCCAACTCCATGGAATCACCTCCCAACTATCATTTCCTAAATGCAAGACTATATCAGAGGCTCCGCTTTCTGAGAAAACCCAACCCACGAGAACTGGTGTAGGATTTGCCGTAGGAAGCAGGTGCTCAGAATGGGATTCTGGAACTAGTGACTCACCAGGGACCGGGATCACTATCATCACACTTACCTATAGCAAATGGAAGTGAGGTTTTGGTGAAAAGTGAACAACTGGTTTCTGCACTTGAACAGGATAGAGGGAATGGGAATTATAAGGATTAGGGGTTTAGTTAACTGCAACCACGGGGCACATTGTGTTGAAAATTAGGTTCAGGATTTATTAGCAAAGATGTAGAGCTACAAGAGGTCTTTGGTGTGTCTCCTATGTCTAAAGTATAGCAGCAGCCTTGGTAAGAGTGTGCCCCTGAGACCTGGATGTAGAAAGCCCTGAGAATCTTATGCCCCTAGAATCCTTTGAATTCCACCGCCCTAGATTAAGCAGCACCCTCTCTCTTTCTAGAGAACAGCCGCCTCTTACATGGGGATGTGCAAAGACCTCATCTGAGGGAGGTGCTGCGTGTGATAAGGCACGTCTACCTCAGGAGCTACTCCACTTCCTGTTCCTGCCTCCATACGAGGATGCACCACAGCCCAGGGAAGGAACACAGTCCCTGCCCTGGTAGGAAGGAGGATACACGCTCAGAGAAGTTCAGGACCTGATAGCGTGTGCATATAGGAACCTGAGGAACGGAGAATACATATGAGAATAGATCTTTGAGGTTTTGGACTAGAAGACAAAATATAGGTGGGATAGGGAAGAATTTCTCCCATGATTTGAGAAGTTGATATTCTGGCAGGATCACCTGAGACTGATCCAAAAAGATGCCTAGAGTGGCCCTTTGAAGACTGAGCATGACAATGGCCCACAGTAAATGAGGTAGAGATCATGGACTTGTCCTAGAACAATACTGAGGTAGGAGTCAGAAGACTCCAAGAGGTGAGAATATTGGAATGAATTTAAGGTTAGAGAACTCAGCCCTTGAATTTACATTCCAGAAAGGCCCAGAGGCAGGAAGAACAGGGGAGACTCGCTGAGAAGCTAGGCAGTGGCTGTCCTCTGCAAGTTAAACCTGACCATGGGAGATACTGTTGTAGAACTGGGCTCCTGACTTCAACATCAATATGTTGTGGTGTTGATGGTATGTGGAGATGGCAGAGGCCAAAGAGTGGCACTTAATCATCAGAGACAGAGTGGAAATAATTACCTTCATGGCATCAAGCCTGGAGTGGCAGTCAGGAGGCTTCATCCCTAATAACTAGATGAGTGTGGAACCAACAGATGGAAGTAGGATTAGGCCCTGTCACCACTGCTCTCAGGTGTGTGGCCCCCTTGCTGAATGTGTGCTTCTTCTCTCTACAACCTTAGCATTTGTTTAAGAACCAGATTTGCCTGGAGAGAATTGCCAGAGAAGCGGAAACTTCTACCAGAGAACACAGGGTGAACCTGAAGCTATGAGTCCAGGTTATCATGTGGGCTTCTCATTCCAGTAGACTAGTAGCCAAAGAAAGGATCACTTTGTCACAGTGGAGTTATTGACCCTGATTACAGTAAATGAAGACTTAGGATTGCTGCTATATAATAGAAGCAGAAAAGAGAGTGTCTGGGAACTAGAGAATGCACCGTGGTATTTCATGTACCCTGCAATCATATTAATTGGAAATCTCAGCAACCATGATCCAACAGGTGTTAAAAATAAAAATAAAAATAATAATAGGCAAAGGCTCAGACCTCAGAGGGATGAAGATCTAGATCACTGACCAGGCAAGCAACTTAGACCTGCTTAAATATTGTCTAAGCACGAATGAATTCCAGAATGGTTATAAAAAAGTATGATGATGAATATTAATTATAGCTTCAAGAACAATTGAAGACTATAGCTTGTTGCCATAACCCTAGGATTGCAGCAATTTTGTTGATAACCTGATACCATTTTTACCAAAAATCAATGGCAAGCATCACATGTAATGGTAAAACTTTAGAAATATTTCTCTTCAATTCAGTGTCGAGATAAGGATTCAGGCTAAGACTGCTAGTTAATATCCTGCAGACATCCTAGCCAATACATTAAATCAAGAAAAAAAATTGAGAGGTAGAAAAGCTGGAAAGAAAGAGATAAAATTGCCCTTTATTGTGTGTGATAAGACTGTCAATATAGAAAATCTGTGAAATTAGAAATTTCATATATAATATAGAAAATAAATTACTAGAACTGATAAAAAGATTGGCCAACTTGTGAAATACAAGATCTGATCTACATTCTACAATTAATAACATTTCTTTAAACCCATAATATTGAATTAGAAGACATAATTTAAAGAAGATTTCATTCACAGTGAAGGATGTGAAGATATGTGATGCGGAGAAAATCACAGAAACGGTTATGAGAAAATTTAAAATACATGAATAAGTAAAAAGATAACATTCGAGGATGAGGAGAATCTCCCAACTAATCCATAAATCAAATGTAATTCCAATGGAAATGTCAAGAAAGTTATTCATGAAATTTGATAAGTTGATTACATAATTTACATGGAAAAGCAAAAAGCTAACAATAGCATAGATGATTCTGAACAATGCGATAGGAGGGACCAATCCTACCAAATAATATTGCTTCTTACAAACAAATAGAAATTAAGACTATGTGGTATTGGTAAGGGGATTAGCAAATTGTCAAACAGAATAGAGACCTTAGAAATAGACCCCGGCCTATGTGAAAACCTGACACCCAGGATGCGCAAAACTGCAAAATATTGGTAGAATACATGGATGAATACTTCAGCAATGCTGGGACAACTGGTTCCCCACCCACATGGGGAAAATAGTACATTGGAATGTCTATATGATATCATAAACAAAATTAATTCCAGGTATATTAAAGACACAGATGATAAAACAAAATCTAAAATTTTTAGAAGAAAATACGGAATTTTTATGACCTTTTCCCTAGGAAAAGATTTCTAGAAAAAGATCACACACACACACACACACACACACACACTCACACAAATCATAACAGGAAAAGAGACTAGCACAGTGTTCCGCCTATAATGTAGACATCTTTCAGTATGTGCTTATTATTATTAATTGACTACATGCATCTTCACATCATCTGTGCCACTTTGTTCTAAGGAAATTAGGAAAATCAAGAGCAGGCTGAAGAGTTTTTAGGGCAGTGGTTGAGGGCAAAATGTGACACTGAGTAAGTAAGAGGAAAATGGTATACTTTATGTAGGATCTGGAATTCTTCATAGCACAGAAAGCAAACCATAAGAGAGACAAATAATAAGCCAGTGCAAGGTATGTCTGTCACCAATAATTAGAGGTGACAATAGCTACAAATAGCTCAGTAATTAATGTTTTATTCAATTAATTGTTCTCTTCAGAGTATCTCTAACACAGCAGCCTAAATGACTCCATATGTTTTCCCTTTTGAAAGTATTTGTCAAGTGAGTGTGACTAGAAAGGAGAGAAAACTTCCTTTTTGGTAACATAAAACTTCCTGAGTTTTAGATTATGAAATGAGTAAGCCTCTGAGAATGGTATTTTTAGTGTCTGATCTCATGACAAGGCACTGGCTTCTACAAGGATCATCAATCTCACAAATTTAAATTGATTGAAGTAATAAAAAATACTTGGCAAAAATGTAAATCTAAAGTAGAGAAAGGACTGAGATTTCTAATCATATAGCCAACACCTTAAAAATGTGTGTTAACAAAAAGAGAAAGCTTGCTATCCCATAAATTTTATAAAACACCTGTGCTTTAATGTGATGTAATTTTTTCAGCTTAATTTACTATATGAGTTATTAGGCCTATTCCATTTTTTGTATAGTTCCCATTTCATATTTTTAAGATTCAATTCACTCATGATTGCCATTGTTGCCCCATCTGTTATATATCTGGTTTGTTCCTTATAAAAACAAGTCAAAAGCTAAAACAATGTCATTTCGGGGTGCCAGGGTGGTTCAGTCATTAAGCATCTGCCTTCGGCTCAGGTCATGATCCCAGGGTCCTGAGATCGAGCCCCACATCGGGCTCCCTGCTCGGCGGGAAGCCTGCTTCTCCCTCTCCCACTCCCCCTGCATGTGTTCCTTCTCTCGCTCTCTCTCTGTCAAATGAATAAAATCTTAAAAAAAAAAAAAATGTCATTTCAGCCACAATTTCAAAGTCGCACAGGCAACGTCTTCCTAGACTTCAGATTTTTGGGATAGCACACCAAATTATGCTAGAATCCAGACTCTAAGGTTGGCTCTTTTAGCAAATAACAATTACAATTTAGTGTAAAAATTCACTTCACAGCTCAGTCTTCCATCAGACAAAAGTAAATTTTAAGTAACCAATAGGTTTTTATGGCAAGATGAAAGGTGTGTTCATGCACCACATTAACTGCACCAGCAGGTAATAAGGGCATTACTAGAAGGGCAAAACTAAAGCAAAACATTAAGGGGCCTGGAGAAACAAACTCAGCAGGGAAGTTCACTTATTAACTTTTCCATTTGAGTAAAGTTGATCTATGGACAACCACCAGCATCTCAAATATTATCAATTCTTTGTCTTCCCCCATGGTTGGGGAAGACTGGTTAAATCAAATATTCTGGTCAACTACAATATTAAAAAAATAAATTTGCAGAAATAGATTTCCAGCAAGCCTAAAGCCCGGTTCAATATCCAGAGAGGCCTGGGAAACTGACCTCCATTTTACCAGGTGCTGAAATTATCACTCAGCAATAGCTTATTCTTAGCAAAAAAAAAAAAAAAAAATGTTGTTGTTGCCATGTGATAGAAGAACGATTTCTTAGAACACATTCCATGGCAAATCATATAAAAGAACCATTTTCTGAAAGACAACCAAAAGACCACCTGTGGACAAACATGCAGAGCTACCTCCAAGAAACCAGACAAGTAAATTCCTAATCCCAACTTGAAGACTGGAGTGGGGAGGAACCCAAAGTCGTGAATACAAAACTGTACAGTGACCACCAGTGGGGGATGTGGATGGAGAAGGGCATCTTGGATGAAAGAGACAGGCCACTGCTTGTTTCTAAGGGGACAAGCTAGAGGCAACCGTGTGGGGTATGCAGGGTGGGCACTGGACGAAGACAAAGCAGGCTTGCAGGGTTGGGGCCAGGTGGGATCGTAAAAACAGCCACATTTCACAGAGGTGTTCATCTTCTTCCCTGATATTCCGCCCACCGATGCCACAAGACAGCCCAGAGTGAACACTGCAAGTGTTGCTGGCCTAACAGATGGCCCGGGGCACAGCATAGGAGCTGAAGGAGGAGCCCTGGAGTGATTACATGCATGGTGTGGGTGAAACCAGAGCCAGGGCACCCCTAGCTCAGCACAATGACCACAACTCCCCTCTTGAAGAAGCCCCAGGCCTTGCCAACGTTCATGGCCAAGTTCATCGAGAGGTCCACATCCTCAGCCCAGCCCTCCTACACTGGGTCTTTACACACCGCCAAGAAGATGCACCCTACAGGTGGGCCTGGCAAGGGGCCTGGTGATTTGGGGTCACAGCTGTGCTGAGGACCCAGGGATAATATCCGGTCACCTGGTAAGCAGATTGGCCAGACTCCATAAGAGTTGTTCTACAGCAGTTACGATGTGGACCTGGTGAGGAGGCCGGCATACAGGAAATCCAGAACAGTTGGGAGAGACTGGGACCAGGGCCTGGACGAGGGTGAGGGAAGTGACTGCCCCCTCCCCCACCCATTGCAAATATAAGGTGTTCACACTTAAGCACTGACTGGGCTTTTGTACACCCCTGAGAGCAAGCACCTCCTTAAATTTTGTGCCCCGGTCACTTCATTTCCTTCACCCTAGTCCTAGCCCGAGTGTAGACCAGAGATGTCCTCAGGCTATGCTGATCCTTCTCTAACCGCCAAGGTCCTCATGGGAAACTTGGGGATCTGGAAAGCTTGAACCACTGTCTGGGAGCATGCTGCATTGTCTGATTTGCATGGTTACCTGCCTCGAGGTAAATTTCTGTTTCCTTTGCAATTAAATAATTTTTACATCCTTTAACTGTGTCTCTTGGCACTTTTCCATCAATTACATCACTGTCCCGTGGTATCACCTATGCAACACTTAACACTAAAATAAGATTCAAAATCAAAGTAGAGAAAATCAGGGTCAGCATTATGAACATCAGCAATCGTACTGCAGGTGTTGAGGAGCAGATAATAGCAGCCCTATGGGAAGAAAGCTAGGCAAACTAGGTTATTCTCTACGTTCACTGAAAATTTCGGTTTAGTAGCTATTTGGCAGTTCCTTAAGTTTTTTCTTTTCTTTTTTTTTGACTCTTACAAGCTAAAAAAAGTCAACATGTTATTGGCTTCAAATAAAAATTGGTAATTCAAATTACCAAAGAAACATACTTGTTTCTGTGCGAAGGGCAGTGGGCTTTCTACCTAAGGAGAGCTGGCTTGAATGTCCAAGGGACTCCCAGGGTTCTAATTATCTAGTACTAATTATATATTACAATGACCTACCCTACAATCCTGTGGCTCAAAACAGTAAACATGTTACTATATCTTAGGTTAGCAATTCTGTCCCCCAAACATCAAACAGGGCCATCTGATGATACACAGTTGGGCTGGTCTGAAGGCTGTAAGACAGTCTCATTCACATGCCTAGAAGGCTTGGCTCAGCGGGGCTCCCCTGTCCTCCAAGCAGTCTCAGGATCTCTCCGTGTCATTTCTCCAGCAGGTTAGCCGGGTGCTTACCTGGTGTCTCAGAGCTCCAGATGTTAGCTAGCATTCCAAGAGACAGGAAGTAGAAGGTGCCAATCTCTTAAGGCCAGGACTGGACACTGGCCCAACATCTTTCTTACACTTCTATTATATTCTGTCAATGTAGCCATGGAGCCCATGTAGTTTCAAGGGAAGGATAACAGACCCCACCTCTTGATGGGAGGAATGTCAACAGGCTTTTGGCCCTCTTCATTCCATCACGCCTACGTATTTGCCATTTAGGAAGTTATAGCACACTCGAGCAGTGCCAGAGATGTCCAGCCTCCACAGAGCACATTTTATGTTCTCTTTTTGGATCGAGCGTAACCATAATGACCTCTCAGCTCCATGAAAGCAGAGAGGGAAGGCCAGACCAGTTGCTAGGAGAATCAGAGAAGGTACACACCTGGACTACCTGAGTGGCATCAGCAAAACACCTAGAACTCAGCTAAGCCCTGGGCTCTGTGGGTCAGAGCTAAGAACATTAAGGCTGCTCAGAGTGCTTTGTCCACCACTTCACTGAGACCCCTGACCAAGGTACCACGTCCAATGGTCACATTTCTGTTGTTATCTTCCTTGACTTTTGAGTAGGACTGGACACAGTTCAGCAGTCCCTCATTCTTTAAACATTATTGTCTCTTGGTTCCCATGATAACCTACCCTGATTTTCCTCCTACTTCAAGGTCCATTTTTCTTCTCCATCACTTTTGCTACCTCCTCCTTCTAAAATCTCTAAAGACCAGGGCACTTCAGGGCTTTGTCCAGGGCTTAGTCTCTTTTGTATCTACAGGTTCATCTCCTAAGTGTTCCCATGCATCAGAAAGTCCATATATGGATGTTTTCCAAGTTTGAATCTCCAATCTAGACTTTGTTTGTGAACTCCACGTTCATGTTTCTTGCTATTCGGCACTTCCACTTGGATGGAAATAGGCATTTCCAACTTAAGACCAAAACAAAATTCTTTTCATCCCCTCAAATACTATTTCTCCCCAGGCTTTCATATGCACCCAGTTGCTCAATCAAAGATTTAGGAGTCATCCTTAGGCTAACCCTTTTCCTTCAGTCTCCAGCCCCCCTCACCCTCTCGACCTCCAAACCTCTGTCACCCACCACATCTAATCTATCAGCAAGCTGTCGTAGCATTACCTCCAAAATGTGTCCTAAATCCAGCTATTTAGGATTTAGACCACCTCCTGCCTAGTCTGCAGCAAAAACCTTCCAACAGGTTATTTTCTTTCAACTTTTATCCCTTTACATCATCTCCATTCAGTGGCCAGAGAGACCTTAAAACAGAATTAGATTGTGACCCACCCACTCCACCCCCCTTTCTAAAACCACTCATAGCCTTGCTGCGCTTAGAACGCCATCCATGCTCCTTACCACAGCCCCAAGCCCTGCATGATTGGGCTCCCACCTCCCACTACCTTTCTGGCGTCATTTTGTTGGATTCTGCCCCTTGCTCACTATGGTCCAAACTTCCCGGTCTCCTTTCCTTTCCCTCTGCCTGGAACACTCTTGTTGAGTTGCCTTGACCTCACGCTCTGGCCCCAGCTTAAAAGACAACTTGTCAGTCTTGTGACCACCTTCACCCACTCAAATAACTCTTAGCAAAATCTGTAATTAGCTCATCTATTATTCGTCATTGTCAGTATTTCCTTCTCAAAAATCCATCCCATGCATTCAGGGTTAGTATTATTGCACAGCATATTTGCACCATGCTCCAGGGGAGCGGAAGAACTTTAAGCAATGCAAAGGCTCTGGAGGACCCTGCCATCTTGTTGTTGCTATAGCCCCAGGACTTGACATAGTACCCGGTACCGAGGAGGTGTGAACTAATATTTTTCAGTGAATGAATGAATGAACTAATGACTCTGAGCCTATCATTTACAAAGGCTTGGGAGCTTTGGGCAGCATGCAGTCTGGCAACTACATCTATTCTGCCCTCCTTGCATATATTTATACACAGAAACCAAAAACATATTGTTAAAAGCGTGGTAGGTAACATCTTTTCCTATTTTATTTTTAAAAATTGTTTTTTAATCATTTCAAATATTATTTAGATTCCTTGTACAAAAATTGTAACTCACAAACATAAAAAAATAAGAAAATAAAAGTCACTCATAATCTCACCTTTCAGAGGGATAACGTCCTAAATGTTGCATCCTTTGCTATTTTGTTTCCCTGTACTTTTTGAAAATTTTCTCTACCCTGTAGACATCTTTCAGTATGGAATTTCAGCTGATTTTATTTAATTTTTGAAAAAAAATCTTTTTAGAGACAGTGGGGACAGAGAGAAGGATAGGGAGGGAATCTTTTTTTTTTTTAAGATTTTATTTATTTATTTGTCAGAGAGAGACAGAGAGCACGCACAAGCAGGGAGAGTGGCAGGCAGCAGGAGAAGCAGGTTCCCCGCGGAGCAGGGAGCCCGATGCGGGGCTCGATCGCAGGACCCCGGGATCACGACCTGAGCCGAAGGCAGACGCTTAACCGACGGAGCCACCCAGGTGCCCCAGAGAGAGAGAATCTTAAGCGAGCTCCATGCCCAGCGTGGAGCCCAACGCAGGTCTCAATCTCTACAACTTTGAGATCTGAGCCAAAAACAAGAGTCAGACACTTAACTGACTGATACCCCTGGAATTTCAGCTGATTTTATATTACATTTCCCAGGATCAGGGAAAATAAGAACAATATTCTAACAACTGGCAATAATTTGAGGAAGCCTGGAGGACCATTTTGATGCTTTCAGATGATCCTTACTAGCCTACTAGAATAAATTATATCACCTGAAAGATCTGTAAGCAGTTAATCAACAAAACATTACCCTTAAAATCTAGAATGCTGTTTGCATGTATCATAAAAATTTGTTAACTAGGTCAGAAGCCTGAATCATTAAAGGTAAAAATTAGCATACATTACTCATTCATTTAATGTTTAATCATCAAATGTTTACTAAACATCTACAGTGTTGGGCAATGTTTTAGACTCCAGCAACAAAGCAGTGACCAAAATCCCTATTTCTCAAGAGCTTGGTCTAGCTGAAGGACAATAGAGAGATGGTAGATAGATAGATAACATATGTAATATATTTAATGATGGGAAGTGTTTTGGAGAAAAACATGGCAGGGAAGGATGATACAAGGGTTGCAATTTTCATTTGTTATTAGGGTTACCAGAAAAGGCCTCACTGAGAAAGGGGAACCTTCTTGCATTGTCGGTGGGAATGCAAACTGGTGCAGCCACTCTGAAAAACAGTATGGAGTTTCCTCAAAAAGTTAAAAATCGAACTACCCTATAATCCAGCCCTTCCACTATTAGGTATTTACCCAAAAGAAACAAAAATACAGATTCGAAGGGGTACATGCACTCTGAGGTTTATAGCACATTGTCAACAATAGCCAAACTACGGAGAGAGCCCAAACGTCCATTGACTGATGAATGCATAAAGAAGATGGGGTATATACATACAGTGGAATATTACTCAGCCATCAAAAAAATATAATCTTGCCATTTGCAATGACATGGTTGGAGCTAGAGTGTATTGTGCTAAGCGAAATAAATCAGTCAGAGAAAGACAAATTCTGTATGATTTCACTCAGATGTAGAATTTAAGAAACAAAACATCTTTACATACGGGAAGGGGGAAAAAGGAGAGAGGGAAATAAATCATAAGAGTCTCTTAACGAAAGAGAACAAACTAAGGTTTGATGGAGGGAGGTGGATGGGGGTGGGTGACGGGGAGTACAGAGGGCACTTGTTCTGATGAACGCTAGCTGTTGTATTTAAGTGCTGAATCCCTGAATTCTACTCCTGAAACCAATATTGTACTGTATGTTAACTAACTAAAATTTAAATAAAAATTACAAGGAAATAAAAGAAAGAAAGAAAAGGCCTCACTGAGACTTGAAGGAGGTGAAGGAGCCAGGCATGGGGATATCTGGAGGAGGAGTGTTCCAGGTGGAGGAAACACCCATTGTGCATGTCCAGAGGTAGGAGAGAGTCTGGCTGGTTCTAGAAAGAGTACAAAGTCAGTGTGGCGGGAGTTGAGTGGCCAAGGGAGAAAGCCGTAGAAGATATGGCCACAGCAGTGCCAGATTATTCAGAGCCTCAGGCCCTGTAAGGATTATGGCTTTTACACTAAGTGGAGCAGAAAGCTATTGGAGGACTTGGGTTAAGAACGATGCCACCTTACTTAATACGTAAAAGGATCCCTGTCTGCTATGCTAGGAACAGATTGCGGGTGAAGGGCAGAGGGAGGAATAGTCAGGAGGGTGAGCAATATCAAGACAGAGAAGGATGACCTGGACCGGGGTGCAGCAGGGCAGGTGGCAAAATTCAAGATAGACTCTGAAGGTAGAGCTGACAATCCTTGAGGAGAACTTGCAGGTGAGATGATCAAGGTTATCCCCAAAGTCTTAGGCCGGAGCAATCGGAGGGAGGGAGTTGCCATTTACAAAGAAGTTTAAGACCATTGGAATAGAAGGTTTCAGGAGAATATTAGGACCACCCAAGCCAAAAAAAAAAAAAAAATTAACAAAGTGTATGAAATAATTGGCTATATTTAAAAGGAGAAAGCAGGGAGCAGAGTGAATAATAAATGAAAATAAGTGGGGAGGTTAAGTGCTGGTACAATTAATAAATAGGTAAATTTGGGTCTGTTCTGATATTAGATGTGGTTCTTTTAATTAAGAGTCAAAAAAAAAGGTCTCTCAGCAGGTGTCAGAGGAATCTGACATTCCCCATTTACCCCCGTAGAATCGCTTCTTAGAAAGGATCAATTCACCAAGCAATAAAATAAAATTCTACAAGCTCAACAGCATGTTCAATAACAAGAAAGTAATTACTGATTTTTCTCCCAAGGGAGTTATTTTCTATGTTCATCAAATGTTTCTCCAGATGTCTATAAAAATGAAAGGCAGGACACAGAATTCTGCAGCAAGTGGTGTCCAGTTGTCCTCTGCCAATGGTTGAGGGAAAAGTTCACAGTCTTATGTGAGATCCCCTAAATGAAGCTCAGCAGAAGCCCATAGGTTGACAATTTTTTTAAGATTTTATTTATTTATTTGAGAGAGAGAGAGAAAACAAGTGGAGAAGGGGCAGAGGGAGAGGCAGATTCCCCACTGAGCCGGGAGCCTGATGGGACTCCATCCCAGGACCCTGGGATCATGACCTAAGCTGAAGGCAGATGCTTAACCAACTGACTGAGCCACCCTAGCAATTTTTTTTGTTAACTATCTTGTCTAATATAAAACTATAAGTTAGTCCCTGTGCCCACTCCTTACTTTTTTGAGAAAATAGCAAATAAACAACTTGCTTAACAGACATCTGGACCTACTAACTATCATTCTTAAATGCATGGACAATTTTTTACAAAGCATGAACCTCAGTGTAAGACATTAGAAGACTTTTGACTAATAAACTGCATCTACATTTGCTTTGGTCAGGAAGGAGCTCTATGATGAATCTCAAGCCCCTCTGATTATCTCTTCTCCCAAGTTTCTTCTCATATAATTTCTATAAAAAGGAAATACAGAAGTAATTACTGAGCCAGGCAAAAGTCAATACTGCCGCTCACCACCAAGCAGGCCTTCCCAACCAGCCGCAGCTGAGATCACAGGGAGCCCGCTACATCAGAGGTTCTCAGCCTGAGAGGTGCATTTGAATCTTGTGAGAGCCTTTTGAAAAAGTACCCAGCCCCAGCCCCAATGCTGGAGATTTTGATTTAATTGGTCTCGGAAGGGGTGAGGATTTTTTTTAAAGTTCCTCCATGATTATAATGCACACCCAGGACTGAAACCACCACACTAGAAAAAGCTGTGAGCACAGCCTGTTCTGTAAGGAATTTCAACACCAACAGAAAGAGTATATTCTAAATAATAATACTTGGTAATCCAATAGACACACAGGGCCAAATTCTCATGTGATAAGAAAATTCGGGTGGCAGGGGTGGAGTGGGGGGTGGTTAGAAAATGCAGGTAATGGGCATGCTTAAAATCTAAAAAGATTACCTTTCCATAGCAGTCATCAAGACACTTCCCACACATCCCCCCACCATCCTTTCAACCCAATTTTCTTTTAAAGCCCATACAAGGAGACTGTGCTCCCTGCCAAATTCTTAAATATGTACAAGGAATCCATCGTGTCACAGAATGTTGCCCAGATCCACTCCTCGACTGGGCAGCCCGCTTCGTCCCCATGTCGCTAGCAAATCCAGAAAACTGGGGACGAGTTGGAAGGAATGATTCTTCCATAAAACAGCAGAAGTTCTCAAGGTAGCATGAAGTGTGCCACAGGATGGGAATTCAGCAACTCCATCTTAGGAAAAGGTGAACAGAGCTCCACAAGAGCATCTTGAAAAGAATATAAGGTTATGCAACAGCAACAGTAACAATTTCCCCACAGCCCAAGCACACCCACAGGATAGTTTTTAGCTGGATAACATAGCTGGTTGTTTTTAAACAGCCATCCTGGTAATGCCTCATATAGGGAAACACTCAAATGGGTTTATTTTTTTTAAAGATTTTATTTATTTATTTATTTGAGAGAGAGAGAGCACAAGCAGGGGGAGAGGGCAGAGGGAGAGGGAGAATCAGACTCCCCACTGGGCAGGAAGAGCCTGACTATGGGATCGGTCCCAGGACCCCGGGATCATGAGCCTGAGCTGAAGGCAGACACTCAACCAACTGAGCCACCCAGACACCCCCTTAAATGGGTTTAAACTGCCCTCGGACTTAGACTTCTGGGCACCTAGTATGCACAAAATCAGTATGTCAGTTGCAGGGGGTGATACATGGGCCCGGCCCTCAAGGCAATCGCAGTGTTGTTGAAGCAGGGACGCACACACACAGGAGCTGATGGGCAGCCCCGAATGAGCTGCGCAGAGAAAAGATGGCAGCGGAGTTCAGAGGACGAGACCACCAGGGGCTGGAGTCATTAGGAAAGCGCCAGGGTGGAAATGAAAATTAGACCAGAGCATGAAGTGTAGTTAGCTTTCAGAAGAAGGAGAAGAGGGGCGCCTGGGTGGCTCAGTCAGTAAGTGTCAGCCTTCAGCAGCTCAGGTCACGGTCCCAGGGTTCTGGGATCGAGCCGCGCATCGGGCTCCCTGTTTTGCGGGAAGCCTGCTTCTCCCTCTCCCACTCCCCCTGCGTGGGTCCCCTCTCTCTCTGCCTCTCTCCTTGCTTGTGTGCCCTCTCTCTCAAATAAACAGATAAAATCTCTAAAAAGGAGGAGGAGAAGGAGATGGAGAAGGGGAGGAGAACAAGGGGGGGATGATCCCGAGCAAAGCACTGCGGCGGAAGCACAGAGCACCTATGGGAGGCAGACACAAACACACAGGTGACTCTCAGCAAGTGTGTTGCCGTCACCAGCCACGATGTTTTGTTCATGCAAATAATATATTTGTGCAACCACTGAGGACCGCCACGGTTAAAGCCACGTGTCTTTATGAGAGGTTACAAGCCGGGAGAGTTGTGCAAAGCAGTGGAGAGCAGCTCTAAAGCTTGCTGCCACGAAGAGGGCAGACCGAGTGCTCAAGCAAGGAAGATGGCGTGACTCTGGAAGCCGAGGGAATATTTCTTCTAAGGTAGGAAAGCGTGGCCCTGGCACTGGGCTCAACCTACAACGCAGCACCAAAGAGTGGCCAAGAGAACGGGACGCCATGCTTCCTGTCGCTGCCTTTGTGGGTGCCACGAGACAACTTGCTACTGTGATGGGGCTGGTGTTGCAGTGATTGCTGACAAGTTTTCTGTGATTTTGAGTCTTTTCATCCCTTCAAGCATGCAGTAAATGATTCAAATATTTCAGAGAATACTGTGAATATAAAACAAGAAGAAAAAGTCGAGGATCTCCAGACTAAGCAAGTTGGACCATGTCCTGTATGCACTGGGGAATCACTGATGGTTGGTCCCAGGAGAGTGACTTTATGGAAAGGACATGGCGGGAAGAATCATCTTGCCATTCAATGCAAATTAGAATGGAAGGTGGAGAGAGTATACAAGCACAGGCAAAGTGATTTCAATTCCCCTAACTTATTAATTTTCAAAAGTAGGAAAAGAATATGTAACTTTCTACTTCTCAACAAAATTTCTTGTCTTCTACCTAGGAAAAAAAAAAGTGATAGAAGGAAAAACAGTAAATATTGCCCCCAAAGAAAGTGCTAACAGAGTCATATTTCCCCTTTACATATTTTCCATTTATTCCAACCTCATCACATTTCAGCCATGTGGTTTTGGTCACATCGCTCAATCTCTGTAAACCTTGGTTTCCTGATCTGGGAAATGGAGACAATATGGCTCTCTGCCACCCCATGGGGTCTTTGTGAGGATTGCATGAAAGAAGGTATGCAAACCTCCTCTTCCTTATATATACAGCAGCTTTTTGTTTGGACCTCTTAACTCTGGGCAAGAAACACATTTCTTACGGGCCTTCTACAGGACTTCCAGCATGCCCCAAATATGAGGGTTACAATCCAGTTTTATGTTAGTATGCCATGGAAATCCTAAAAGATATCTCTAGGAAAACCTGCAGTCTAGCGTGAGAAAGATTGAAAGCTTGAGTTGAGTGACTCAAAACTCATTTAAGAAGCCAACAAATTCAAACCTCATATGGAAGGAGCGCTTGTTGGCTCTGCCCAGACCTCACTCACCACCTTCTTCAACGGGAAAATGGCACCTGCCAGCCACACTTTGTAAAACAGCAACAGTACCCATGAGGAGAGGGGCCATCAGAACACAGGTTCCTGAAGCAGACAGTGGCCCGTGGTGTTGCAGGACAGAGAATCACACACTCCTTCTAGCCCTCCCGTGTAACTCCGAAACTGAAAACCCAGGGCTGCTTTGTCAGAGATTCACCCCACACTGAAGACGGTGCTCATTTGTGCACAAACTACCCGGGAGGTAAGTGCAGTGGCGTTGGTGTAGAGAGCATTAGCCACTTATTCTAGGCGCCGGGGGCACAAAACACATCCCTGCTCTCTCACTGCTGCTGGGAAATGGCACACTCGTTCCGTCCGAATTTCTCTTCCCCTCACTGGATTCCAGTTTCAGTTAGCACACCATTACCACAAACCAGTCACTCAGGCTATAGCTGGGACAGTTTCAATTTCTCCCATTCCTGTCCTTACTTTTTTTTTTAATTAAAAATTGTATGTGTTTAAGAGGTACAATGTAATGATTTAATATATATACACATAGTAGAAACGATTACCTCAGTCAGGTATTTGACATATCATCTCCTCACATACTTACCTTTTCTGTGTGTGATGAGAGCACCTGAACTGTACTCTCAGCAAATTTCCAGTATTCGATACAATATTATAACTGTAGTCATCATGTTGTACATTAAGTCTCTAGACATAGTCATCCAATAGAACTGCAACTTTGTACCCTTTGACCAACATCTCCACATTCCCCCAACTTCCCTGCCCCTGGACACCCCCATTCTACTCTCTGATTTTCTGTTTTTAACTTTTTCTCAGATTCCATGTATTAGTGAGATTGTGAAGTTGTTTTCTTTCTGTGATTGGCTTATTTCACTTAGCATAATGTCCTCCATGTTCATCCATGTTGTAGCAAATGGCGGGATCTCTTTCTTTTTAAGGCTAAGTAATATTCTGTTGTATATATATATATATACACCACAATTTCTTAATCCATTCATCCATCAACAGACACTCAGGTTGTTTTCATGTCTTGTCTACTGTGAGTAATGCTGCAATGAATGTGAAAGTGCAGCTATCTCTTCAAGGTACTGATTTCATTTCCTTTGGGTTATTTACCCAGAAGAGGGATTGCTGGACCTGATGGTAGTTTTATTTTTAATTTTTTGAGGAACCTGCAAACTGTTTTCCATAATGGGTGTACCAATTTATGTTCCCACCAACAGCGTACAGGGATGCTTTTTCTTCACATCCTCGGCAACCTATTTTTTGATAATAACCATCCTAACAGATATGAGGTGATCTCATTTTGGTTTTGGTTCGCATTTTCCTGATAATTACTGATGTTGAACACCTTTTCATATACCTGTTGGCCATTTGAAAGTCTTCTTTGGAAAAATATCTAATTGGGTCCTTCTCTGTTTTATCAGATTGTTTTTTGCTATTGAGCTATACGAATTCCTTGTATATTTTGGATAGTAAGCCCTTAGTAGAAGTATAATTTGCAAATATTTTCTTCCAGTCCATAGGTGGCAATTTCATTCTGTTGACTGTTTCCTTTGCTTAGCAGAAGCTTCTTAATTTGATGTAGTCCCACTTGTTTACTTTTTGCTTTTGTTGCCTGAGCTTCTGATGTCATATCCAAAAAGTCACTGCCAAGGCCAATGTAAAAGAAATGTTTCTCTACATTTTCTTCTAGGAGTTTTAATGTTTCAAATCTTATGTTTAACTCTTTAATCCATTTTTAAATTGATTTTTTTGTACGATGTAAGTAAGGATTCAATTTCATTCTTTTGCATGGGGTTATCTAGTTTCCCTGACATCATTTATTGAAGGGACTATCCTTCCCCCATTGCGTATTTTTGGCATTCTTCTTGAAAATAATTGACTGTATATGTTTTGGTTTATTTCTGGGCTCTCTATTCTGTTCCATTGCTCTATGTGTCTGCTTTTATGCCAGTACCATATTATTTTGATTAATATAGCTACAAAGCTATGTGATTCAGAATCAGGAAGTGTGATGCCTCCAACTCTGTTCTACTTTTTCAAGATTGCTTTGGCTATTTGCAGTCTTTTGTGGCTCCATACAAATTTTGGAATTGCTTTTTCTATTTCTGTAAAAAATGCCATTGGAACTTTGATAGGGATTGTGTTGAATCTGTGTATCACCTGGGGTAGTATGGACATTTTAACAATACCAATTCTGATCCACAAACACAAGATATCTTTCCATTTATTTGTGTCATCTTCACTTCTTTCATCAGTGTTTTACAGTTTTCAGTGTATAGATCTCTCTCCTCCTTGGTTAAATTTATTTCTAAATATTTCATTCTTTTCGATGCTATCATAAATGGAATTACTCTCTTGATTTCCTTTTCAGATAGATCATGGTTGGTGTAAAAGAAATGCAACTGATTTTTGAAGATTTTATTTATTTATTTGAGAAAGAGAACACGAGTCGGTGGTGGGGAGGGAGAAGGAGACTCCCCGCTGAGTAGAGAGCCTGACCTGGGTCTCAACATGGGGCTCGATGGGGGGGCTCAATCCCAGGGCACTGGGACCATGACCTGAGCTGAAGGCAGACCCTTGACCAACTGAGCCACCCAGGTGCCCCAATTTTGGTATGATTATTTTATATCCTTTACTGAATTTATTAATTCCAACAATTTTTTTGTGGAGTCTTCAGGGTTTCTACATATAGAATCATGTCCTATGCAAACAGAAATAAGTTTAGTTCTTCCGTTCCAATTTAGATTCCTTTTATTTGTTTCTTCTTGTCTAATTGATCTTGCTAGTACTTTCATCACTTTGTTGAATGGAAGTGGTAAGAGTGGGCATTTTTTCCACACCAGAACTTAGAGAAAGTGTTTTTAGTTTTTCCCATTGATTATGATGTTATCTGTGGGGTTTTCATAAATGGCCTTTATTGTGTTGAGAAAATTTCTTTTTATACCTATTTTGTTGAGAGTTTTTATCTTGAATGGATATTGAACTTTGTCAAAGGTATTTGTGCATCTATTGAGATGATCATGTGCTGTTCATCTTTTATCCTCTTAATGTGGTGTATCACATTGATTGATTTATGTATATTAAATTAAACTTGTATTCCAGGGATAGATCCCACTTAATCATGATATATAATCTTTTTTATGCATTGTTGGATTTGGTCTGCTAGTCTTTTGTTGAGTATTTCTGCATCTATGTTCATCAGAGATATTAGCCTGTAGTTTTCTTGTGGTGTCTTTGTCTGGCTTTGGTATGAGGGTGATACTGGCCCCATAAAATGAATTTGAAAGTATTCCTTCTACTTCTATTTTTTGGAAGTGATTAAGAAGAATTGCTATCAGTTCTTTTTTGAATATTTGGTGGAATTCAGTCATGAAGCCATTTGGTCCTGAGCTTTTCTTTGTTGGTAGGGGAAGGTTTTTTACTACATCTATCTCCTTATTTGTTATTGGTGTGTTCAGGCTTTCTATCTCTTCTTGATTCAGTCTTAGTAGATCGTATGTTTCAAGAATTTATCCATTTCTGCTAGATTATCCAGTTTGTTCACATGTAACTGTTCGTAACAGTCCCTTAGGAATCTTTTTGTTTCTGAGACATCCGTTGTAATGGCTCCTCTTTCATTTCTGAGTTTAGTTGAGTCTTCTCTTTTTTTCTTAGTCTAGTTAAGAGTTTATTGATTGATTGTATTTATTTTTTCAAAATACCAATTCTGATCTCTGTACTTATAGATACCAAGTTCTGCTACTCTTCTTCCACAGTATCTCTAATATCTTTTCCTCCTTTCATCTACTCTGTTAACAACCCTGTTCATTTCCTCTCATCCAAATGACTGCAATTGCAGGAAAACGAGTCTTCCTATTCCCAGTCTCCCTTCCCTCCCATCCATTTGAACTTTTACAAGCACATCTCTAACTGGACCATCCCTGTGCTCAAATATCTTTGTGACACCTATTACCTTTATAGTAAAATATGAATTCCTTAGCTTGACATTCAAAATCCAGATGATCCATCCTCAAACTATTCTGTCTACCCTTTCTTCCATTGTTTGGCTGTATTCCCACTTCTGGGAGCCATTCCTGATGGGACAGCTAACAATAACCTAATTATATATCTAAAAGTGTTGCAACATACAAAATACAATTATTTACTCAATATGCAGCCTTCCAAAATGGCCCCAATGATCCCAGCCTCCGGTAGTCACACCCTTGTGTTGTCCCCTCCCCTCTGAGTAGGGCTGGACCTAGTAACTTGCCTCTAATAAAGAGAACACAGAAAACCTATGGAATTCACTTTCAATATTGGGTTATAAAAGACTGTGACTCTCAACTTTTTCTTTCTTTGGCCTTCTCTCTTGCTTGGTCTGATGAAGCAAGCAGCCATGTTGCAAGATGCTCTATGAAGAAGCCCAAGCGGCAAGGGACCAAAGGAAGCCTCTGGCCAACAACTCGTGAGGACCCAAAGCCTCAGTCCAATAGCCAGCTAGGAAATGATCCTGCCAACAACCATATGGATGACCTAGGAAGGAAATCTTTGTCAGGTAAGTCTTGAGGTGACTGTAGCCTTACAAGAGACCCACGGCAAGAAAATCCAGCTAAGTCTCATCTGTGTTTCTGACCCACAGAAACTGTGAGATAATAAATGTTGTTTTCTTAAGATCCTAAGTTTGGGGATAATTTATTACATAGCCATATATAAATAATATGGCCACCTGTGCCGAGCACATAATTTTTTTGAAAAAAAATTGATGTTATCATAAATAACATTTCTACCCATTTCTAATTTCTCTTTGAAAGCTAAAGCTAAAAAGAATATTCATGCATATGACAAAGATTTGCTGAAAGAGTCCTATGTGCAGGGCATTCAACAAGGTACTAGAGGAAGATAAAAAGCTGAAAAAGACTGGATGCCTGTTCTCAATGCATTTATAGTGTGAGTAGAGAAGGGATATTAGAATGTGTAACCACTGAGTAAAGAGATTTAAAAAGGGGAAGTGAGGGGCGCCTGGGTGGCTCAGTCGGTTAAGCGTCTGCTTTCGGCTCAGGTCATGATCCCAGGGTCCTGGGATCGAGCCCCGCATCGGGCTCCCTGCTCAGTGGGGAGTCTGCTTCTCCCTCTGCCCCTCACCCTGCTCTCATGCTCTCTTTCTCTCTTTCACACACACACACACACACACACACACACACACACACACACACTATCTCTCTCAAATAAATAAAATCTTTTAAAAAATTATTTTAAAAAAGGAGAAGTGAGAGGATGCTGAGGGTATTTGCAGTCTATTGGGGCCATGAGAAAAAAACACATGAGTAGGTAGCAAATGAGTGGAGTAAGTCAAAGGACAGATGTCGATAAAGCCCTGTGGGAATGAAGAGGAGGAAGGACGACCCATGCAGGATAGTAAGGGAAGGCTTCTTGACAGAAGTGCAATTGACACAAACCCTTGCTTATCAGGGACAATTTTGACATAAAGGGTTTGGGGAAGGGCATGATCAGGGGAAAAGCAATTTAAGCAAAGCAAGGAAGCCAGAACATATAGAGAGAAAAGAAGTACTGAAATTCAAACCAAATTTATCCCCGACTCAACTTTTCCTTAACTGGATCCCCAAACTTCCAACAATCACTCTAACACCACTTGAATGAGAGAAAGTGTGAGAGAGGGGACAAACTCATTTCTAGGGCTACTCCTGGGGCCTTGGAGGGGGTCCATGCAAGTGAAGGGGCCTGAAGCTCCAGCTTCATGGGGTGTCTGTCTCTGGTAACAGTCGAGAGAGTCTCTCGTATTTTTTCCTCTGGGTCCAGGTTTGTGAGAAGGCTGAACAGGGCAAGCTATAGGCCTTGTCATCTAATCAATTTCTCTGTGTGTAGAGAGATTACTGAGGTTTCTCCTCTCAGATGATTTTATGGGTCTAATAATAAAGCAGGCTTGTAGAACAGGTATTATGTTTGCTAGTGCTCAGAATTGCTGTAAGGATAAAATTAGAGGATTTATTAGAAAACGCTTGGCAAACTCTAATACACCTAATACAATGTAAATTATATGAAAATTACAAATTCTAGTACAGGAAGCTGATAATTGGAGATGTTCAGTGCTTGTGAAAGGTCACACTGTGCCTATCAGAGCTGGGGCTCCAAGTCAGGACCCCTACCACTAGAGACGCCCATTTCATAGTTAGCCAGAACACAGGGTCCAGGTTCAAAGTTCAGCTTGATCACTTACTAACTATAGCTTGGACAAGTTCCTTAATTTCTCTGAGCCTCAGTTTCCTCATCCATAAAATAGGAGTTATAAAATGTACTTCACAGCATTGTTTGAGAGGATTCAAAGATATAATGTGTGTAAATGCTCAGACACAGCTTGGTACATAGTAAACACTCAATAAATGGAAGTTATGGCGATGATTGTTACCATTTCGTACCATTTTCACTGAACCAGTCAGCACTCAATTCTAGTAGCTCACTGGTCATGATTTCTGGTTCCAAGCAGTACCAAAAATAGACAGAATCTGTCTTCAACATCTTACCACTCCCCTTTCCAAGTGCTTCTTCTCCAGATCTCCCTTCCTGGGCTGGAACCTCATGTTCAAGTAAGGCTTGGGGTATGATCCCAAGCATCCTGTCCTTTTCCATCTCAGCTTCAACTGTGTCTCATTCCTTCTGGACCCTGTGCTCTGCTTTCCAGAGTAACAGCTAATTACCTGACAGACTAATCTACTAAGGGACTGACTGCTAAAATTGTCCAGTGCATTACCCTCCCCACCCCACCTGAGATAGCTTCATCCTACCAGGAGACCCCTAGACACACAAGCTGTGTGTAAACTCTACGGACGGCCCTGCCTCCTATAAATCCATCTCTGTAACTCCATGTTTGAAAGCCTAAAGGACACAGACAACTAAAAGATTGGATCAGGTTTTGCCTAAGTTGGAGGAAAAATGAGCAGTGAAATCAATTTCCCATAGCCTGGTCTCAAAGAATATTTTAAAAACTCATGCTTGCAAGAAAAAAAAAGATTGAGAAAAAAAAGATTTCTAAAAGAGTTGCAGAAATAAAACCAACACATTAGGTAGATGTGAGGACAGACCAAATTTCCCTCTTTAAAAATAAGCAGGAAAATGCAATATATAACCAGGTCCATCTGGCAAGAAGAGAAAGAAGGTTAGGAAAGGCAGCCACCCAAGATGTACCCTTGGTACATAGGATGTGAATACAACATCAGCAGGCTTAGAGCCCTGCCCCTGCTCCTGAGATGGTACTCTCTCAGCTCCTTAGTTTTGTTACCAAAGAAGGGTACCCAATAGCATCATGATCGTGCCACTCTTTAAAAATATCCATTGTTTTTCTGATGGTGTCAGGCTAAAAAAAAATACTTTCTCATTTATAGTAATGTAGAAAACTAATATAGAAAACTAATATTTAATTTAAAGGAATGTATATTTGTAGAATATAGAAAATAACAAGAAGAGAATTCAAAGTCATCCATAATCTCTCTGCCAAAGGATAATTACTGAAGAAGTTTTTCAGTGTGCGGTATTTCTTTCTGACTTCTTCTCTACAGATAGACATACACAGATATAGACATATATATGTATATATACACATACATATAAACAGAATGAAACAGTTGAGTTCATCTTGTGTATAAAATTCTGTAATGTGATTTTTTTTATCACATTATATAACATTCTTTATAAACTTAATGACTGTGTGGTATTCTATATAAAGGTACTTTAATTTGTGAAATCATTTCCAGACTGTTCAACACTTAGTTATTTGTATTTTCATGAATTAATATAAATAAAAATACCAGGGGGTTATTTGCGCACATATCATTCCAGTTTCAATTATTTCCTTTGGACGGATTGCTAGCAGTAGAATTACTGGGTCAACAAGTTAAATATTTTGAAGGCTCCTACTAGAAACTGCCAAATTTCTTTCCATCAAGCTTATAGCAATTTATCATCCCACCAGAAAATACAAAATGTGCATCTTGTCACCGCCCCCCCCATGCAATGACTATTATTTTTAAAACGAGAACATAAAGGAATATGTATTTTGGAGTCAAGGAAATTTGTGGCCTCTCTGCCAAATCACTCCAGTAGCCATTTCCCCTGAGTAAATCCAGAAATGAATATTATAATAGCACCGAGTGCGATGAACAGAGTCCTGATGTTGCAAGGAGGTTCTTAAGGGACCTTCTGTAATGAACTCTTCAGACAGTGGATCACTCAGAATCCCAGCAGGAACTGGACTGTGCTCCAGAATGAGGAGTTGACCAGCATTTAACATGTAGTTGTGTAAAAAGAGTGGGATGGAGTCCAGGCTGGCTGGAGGGCAGGAGGACAGCCTAAAGGAGCTGCCACCACCTGAGGCCTACAGGAGAGGGGGAGGGAACAGGACCAATTGCTAGAGAGAGCAGGGGATGCCCAAGGGTAGATGCAGGCTCACAGGTGGGAGCCAAGGCTCTCCAGCCTTCCTACCAGTATCTTCCATTACATGAGCACAGCTCACTTCCAGAGGGCAGGACAAGGGACCCGGGTTACTATGGACTGAACGTGCCCCTTCCCCCCAAATCTACATGTTGAAGCCCTAACTTCAGTAAGCTGGTATTAGGAGGTACTTAGGTTTATATGAGGTCATGAGGGTGGAGCCCCCATGCTGATATCCGTGTCCTCATAGGAAGAGGAAGAGACCAGAACCCACACTGTCTCTCTCTATCATGTGAAGAGATAGCAAGAAAGCAGTCTTCTGCAGGCCAGGAAGGACCCTCGCCAGAATCAGGATCAGCTAGCACCCTGAGCTTGGGCTTCCCACCCTCCAGAACTGGGAGAAATAAAGATCTATGGTATCGTGTGATAGCAGCCCGAGCAGGCGAAGATACTGGCAGATACAGTCATAGAGCTCAGCCTCCCAGGTCACAGAGGAAGGCCTGACCGTGGTCAGACCTTGGAGCTGGGGTGGCCGGGGGGCGGGGGTGGCCGGCAAACTGAAACCATCTAGTGCAGACAGCTAGTAGGAGACACGCAGCCTCTGCTTCACAAACCACCACGGTAAATAGTTCATCTAACATGACTGTTTTCTGTGGAATTCTCAAGCAGCAAGTGGGTCTATTACAATGTAATCATTTCCCTTTACTTCAGTAATTTACAGAGTGAAAATTTGGAAGCTTTTTTCTTCTCAAGAGACCAGAGTATATTTGTGGGTCCAAAAGCATCTTTGCAAAATAGAAGAAACATTACCTTTATCTTTATATCAACCAGGCAAAGGAATGCATTCTGATAAGCAATCGAGTGGGGGGGGGAACCCTACTGTGATTGAATTTATTTTTCCAGAGAAATGCAGGAAATAGTCATGAATGTTTCATTAAAACTCTTCCTCATCATAGATGTATATCCGTGTCCTAACAAGTAGTTGTTTTTAGCACTGCAACTCTCCAAGCCAGCAAACAACACGGTAAAATTGTCTTTAATCCCTCACAAATGACTCTGGAGTCCCACTGAGGCTTTATCACACATTATTTAGTAAATCCATGAACCTACAAACCAGGAGATGTAGAAAACCATAGCAACCAGGGACAAGACTGGAGAGGTGGCCAGTGTTTGAAGGACAGCACTAGGAGGGACGTGCAGCCTTCCTGAGCTCTGAAGCCCACTCCCTCCCAGCCCACCCTGCTTGACTTGACCTTGCCTTTATCACTCCTCCCTCCCCTGCAGACCTGGTACAAGAACTTGTAGCTGGAATGGGCTTAGGAGTTTAACTGGTCTTGTCTTCTGCTTGCTGACAAATTGTTATCATTTTATACGTGAGGAAAAGGAGACCCAGAGACTTCGAGTGGCTTGTCCAAGGTCACAAAACTAATACACGGAAAGAAAAGATACTAGACCTCAAGTCCTGATTCTATCCCAAAGCTTTTACCAACTCTAATTTCTACATGGTCCAGTTCTTTACATGGAATGAGGGAAAAGGGAACTCGAATTCTACCTGCATCTCCGAGAGCAATAAACAAACTGTTATGGCCATTGAAAGTAGCATACTGAAACTGAAATTAATCCATAAAATTGCACTAATAAAGAAATTTCACATTTCATAGCAAATTTGCCCTTCAGAAAATATCATGAAATATATCAGATGCTGGTTTCTGTCAGCAGTGCCAAGACACACCTAGTGTATTTTGATTGTAAGTCCTCATCATTGTTGGAGGATTTGTTCATTTAGTTAATGATAAATATTTTGAGAACATGAGAACAGGTATCCATTGAACTATTTTAATTATGCAGGAAAAAAACACAGATGCGTAAAGAAGTATAAACAGGACATTTCCTTACTTAGAGCTCATGGAAGAAATAATAGCCATAAAAACTCAGAGCCACCTGGTCCCCAGCGGCGGCAGCAGTCAATCTCAGGGCCACACAGCTGGGGACACAGATTTCTCATCCTCTCTCATGATCTTTCATGACCTCAACCCTACCCCTAGCTCTGCATGTTCTGGGATATTAAATGGTGTTTGTCAGCTACCATCCCCGCTAAGCAAGCCTGGTTTTCTTATTCTTTTGTGCACATTAGTCCAGATTTCCCAGGCCTTGCGCCTCCGGAGGAGCTGAGTCAGTGTTCTGGGATGGAGCCCAGGCATGTGTGTGTGTGGTGAAACCTCCCCAGGTGACTCTGATGAATCAAAACACAGATGCCTTCACTGTGTCCCAGAACAACGGACTCGGTAGCTCTGGGATTTAAGACCTGGGAGATCTATACTGTGAAAAAGCTCCCCTAAGTCAATTCTCATACACACCGAAAAATGAGAAATGCTCTCTTCAACTGACAGGCACAAATCTGGCCACACCACCAGGGGGATATAATGGAGCAACAACCTATGTTAAATGAATATTTAAATACAAACAGACTCCAGCCATGCCCACAGCTAACCTCTCGTTGGCTTTCCAACTTGGATAAATGCTAAATTTGCTCCTTGGGGTGGCTGTTGAGTGTATTTAAGTATACCCATGGAGATTGTAGGCAGAACTCTGAGGCATCTCTTATTTTTTCATATATTCACAAATCACTTTTATGAACACTGGCTTCACATTGAACAATAAAAATGCACATTAAACAAGAACACAGACGAAGCAGCAGCATCAATTTGAAAACGTGTTTAATTTTACTCTAAAAATCTTTTTGTTATTTTCATATGTTACACCTGAATCCATTTACAAAATCATGTGATGAATTAAATGAAACATACAAGAAACAACACACATCGTTAAAAGTTTATACGTTAAAATAACATCAGAAGCAGACTCCAAAATTCATCTGAGACAAGAGCAAGCAGGCATCGTAGGAAACATTTTACCAGAGTACAAGTCACCAACATGATATCTTCCAACTTCAGAGTACAGAAGGACAACACCAAAAGGACTGAGGGGGTAAAAATTAAGAATAAGCGGCTCCTGAAAAGTAAAATCCTGTTTCAAACAAAACGAACTAGTGCAAGAACTGTGCACTTCACTGAGTAACGGCAGTATATTGGTGTACCCACGTTTTCTCTTTCTTTTCCTCTACAGACTCATTCCCTCTGCTTTGTGTCAGCCCTACCAGTGAGCCACAAAAACGTCAGAAATTACAGAGTGCAAATAGTGTCAAACCCTGTGCTCACAAGGAGGCCCGAAGTGGTAGTCATGTATTTCTCAGTTTAAATAGACAGAAAAACATGCTTCTTGCCTACAAAGTAAAATGATGACAATTGCAAAAACATCTCAGGAGGGCTGATCCCTGGTCTCTGCTACCGATGAAGGGGGGGCCGGGGAGGGGTGCTGGAACAGAGAGTGGCATAATTAAGCCATCGTGCTGTTAATGGAAAGTCCAAGTACAATGGAAAAGCAACATCATATTTACTCCGACTAAAATTAGATCAAATCCTTCTTGTCCAGCATGTCAGTACAGTGAGCTGCCTCTCAAAGAACCAAAACAGAACGGCCGAAGCATTCACAGACCAATACAAAAGCTGCTCTTTGCTGCAGCAACTTGAAAACAGAACCAGTGTTGTTCACCACCCCCGTGGGGTGACCCACCCCATCTCCCTCAGATCCTGCCATCAGACTGCTGTTCCTCATTAAAGATCAAGTTACTTAAACAGCCACAAAGTCCAGGTAAGTCTCATGGGCTGTCTCCAGTCAGCCCCTGCAGTTCACAAGCCATGGAGAAGCCATGTTAGCTGCAGCTACCTCTCAAAAATCTAAAGGCAGATAAAGAAATGGATGGGGAATAGCATTAAAATTCAGTAATAATGGAAATGTTTACATAAACCAATAGTTTCTTCCACGTTTTTCTCAACACCCCTAAAAAACAGCAAATGACTGATTTGCATTTCACACCCTCTCCCTTCTTACAGAATAATACTCAAACTATGACTGACAGGAAAGCAGGAGGGGAGCACAAAGACTCTACAATATTTTGGCCATGTAATTATCTCTGGAATACCCAAGAGCTGGTTGAAGAGAAATGGCCCCTGCCCAGTTTCTGTTTCTCTTGACATCCTGGAGTCAAGGAGGACCCTCCTAAATTCAACATGCCTAACACCTCGTTTCCCAATGACCATCCGAGAACTACCCTGTCACCCTTACAGCCTCCCTAGCCACTGCCGCCACGACTGAGTCATTCCACCATTGAATCATTCTACCATTGAAACCTTGGAGTTAGCTGTGGCTCCTTCTTATCCCGGTATCAGGTCACAGCTCTCCCCAAGTGACTTCAACTCTCCCTCCAGGGCCTCTTGGGAACGATCCTTTCTTTTCATTTCCATTGTTTGGGCTGAGAGTTAAATAATGAGCAGGAATTATCCAAGCAAACCTGTTTGGAAGGCGTTCTGAGAGACCGAACAGTCTGCACCAAGACATAGGTGTGTGAGAGCACAGCCCAGCAGGGGAAACTCCTGGTGATCTGACATGGCTGCATCCTAATTGGCAAAAACAGGAGGTAAGAAAGGGCTCTGACAGGAAGAACCTTCCATCCCCCAAGGAGAGGCCTGAACTTTTCCCAGGAGGCCAGCATTTTGTAGACTTCAGTAATTTGACTAATGCCTTATCTACATACCACCTATATTATTTGCTTTTTCTGTAAATTGATTTTTCTGTATTAATCCACTTATTTAACATTAAAATTTTCTTTTCACTTTCACAATTTTATCATGGAAATTTTCAAATGTACACAAAAGTGGAGACAATAGTAAAATAAACCTACTTGTACCTAGCCCAACAAATATCAAGCAATGTCTAATTTTGTTTCTTCTATATGCCCCCTACCACACCACCTCCACCAGTCACACATAGCTGAATTACCTCGTCTGTGATAAGCAGATCACAGGTATTATATCATTTCATGTATATACGACTTTGTAAAACATAACTCCAATAACATCATCACATCCAAGAAAGTTAAATATCCTCACTATCATCTAATGTCTAGGACATTAAAATTTGACACCACTGCCCCATAGAAAAAACTGAAATCATTTGCCATCAATTTTTAGAAGAAAATAATATTAAAATTGCGGCATCATATGCTTGCATTTGGAACCTTGGCTTGAGGCCTGTTCTCCTTATTAAAAATGGAGATTAGGGAGTGTTAGATACACCAGTTTTATACTTTCTCATTGTCAAAAGTAGGAGGACAGAAAGGGAATTTCAAAAGGAATACATTTGGGGCACCTGCGTGGCTCAGTCGTTAAGCGTCTGCCTTCGGCTCAGGTCATGATCCCAGGGTCCTGGGATCGAGCCCCGCATCAGGCTCCCTGCTCGGCGGGAAGTCTGCTTCTCCCTCTCCCACTCCCCCTGCATGTGTTCCCTCTCTCCCTGTCTCTGTCAAATAAATAAAAAAATCTTAAAAAAAAAAAAAGGAACGTATTTCTCACTATGTAACGTAAGATTATTCAATGTCATGCTTACCTACCACCTAAATCGTCTTGCATTTCACCAGGAATTTTTGCCCCCATACTTTGGGAGACATTGCTACAGAGAATAAGGAACCACCTAAGAATTCTGGGCTTGATGGAATTTATGATTTGGGGAAACTGTTCTAGCAGCACCAAGAACAGGAGGGGGTTACAAAGGAGGAAGGGACAGCCTCTTACTGTGTCCTACAACTCACTGAGTCACCCCAATACTTCTTGAGAGCTGGAGAGTAGAGGAGTCTCTTAGTGCCCTAGTAGGGGAACACACAAACTCACTCACATGCCCTTGACCAAAGAATAAACCTTCTGTATCGGGAAGGTTTTCTCTGACTGATCTCACAGCTTCAGGGGAAGGGGATGTACATGAATGTGCAGGAAGGGGGAGGAAAGAAACACTATCTAGCCAACCAGATCAGCCAGATCAAACACGGCAGTCAGTGAGGTGACGGATGTCACAGCTAGATGGCCCTCACATCCCACCCCATCATGTCCTGAACCTTCACTGTCATCCAAGCTAACCCCTATCTCTCCAAAGCCAATCTTCCCCAGAAGGGGCTTCAGTGCCAGGCCCCAGATCCTCTTTCTTCATGAGCCTGCTCTCCTGTGACTAAATCACCAAGCCTTCAAGAAATGCCAAAATGTGACATTTTCCAGAATTTTTCTCACCCCCCGCCCCCATACACATACACTCAAATATCTTCCGTGGTTCCCCTTTCACACAGAAAAGTTCACATCTTTGCTGCACTATTCAAGGATCTCCCAGATCTGGCTCTCACTCATCTTTCCAACTTTATTCTTTCAGAGGCCTCTGCTTTAGGTTGCCTGATTTAGTCTCTGTCACCCAAACACGCCCAGGCACAAAAATCATTTATGTCAACCCAACACAGTTTAATACCACCCAACGTCCTGATCACTTCACTATTTTGTCCCACCTTTCCAAGGTAAAGGCCAGAAAAGTCACATTTCCAGACTCTTTAATATTGGGGTATGCATTTCAGCAATATACTTCAGTATTGCTCTCTGGTGCAGAGATTATGTGAGCTCTCAGAATCCTTTTGTAAATTCTCTTTTGACTGAAATCAGCTAGAGTTGGTTCTGCTGTGTGCACCCCAAGACCCTTACTGATGCACTGTCCATGTTCCTTAGCTTAGCCCATTTCCTGTGCTGAAGATGAGCTCCTCAGTCTTCTACACAGAGCCAAGACTAACCCCTCTTTCACATTCTATCTTGTCCAAGGTATCTTCCTCAAGTTTCCTCAAACATTCTTTCCAAATCCAGGCAGCTCATTGTTTATATCACTCATTGGAAAGTTAATACATGCCTTTCTATTTTATAGCTATAGTCTTTTGCCATATCCTATTTCTACAACTTGAATATGAATCCCTGTGTTATTACAGATTCAATAGTTCTTTCTATGGGTAAAGTGTTGTGCTTACTGCCAATGATACCAAGAGGACTAAGCCAAAATTTAAGTCCTTGGCAACTCACAGGCCGGTGGGAGAAGTAGGTTAAGAAACAAAAGAATACAAAGCAATGTTCCATAAAAGAAGTTCTGTGAGTTCGGGGGGAGGAAAAACTCACTATCCTTGGGTAGGTTCCAGGAAGGTTGGGAGGACGGAAGTGAGGCTTCATGAGCAAGTGGGAATTCACCAGATAGGCAAACAAAGAAGAGGGGAATGTCTCCTACCTTTTAGACTCCTGGGATCCCCCAAACTTAATTTGTTCCCTAAACATTCTATGTGCTCAAATTCTCTTCTAGTCTGAGGCCAGCAATGCATTATGTCTAAGCGTTTCAACAAGAAGCCTTGATCAAAAACCAGTAAAAGAAAATGAAGGAATCAGAGAAAATGGAGTCAAACAAAATTTTTCAACTCAACTCATCTTCATTGAACACTTGCTGTATGAGATATAATTTAATACTGCCCCTGCCTTCAAGGTCCACTGCTTGTTTAAATGCAGTCTAGCTGAGGAACTATATTTATAAAAGCAAGGAGATTTATACAACAATAAAAGCCTTGACAGTTCAGTCTAATAATAGAAAAAAAAAAAGACATAAGTAGCACATGATCAGGTGCCAAAATTAATGCAACCATGAGAATTTTTTTTAAAGAGTGATCACTTCACACTGCGTGAGTCAGGGGAAACTTTATATAGAGATATAGATGTATATAGAGAAGTGCTAAGTAAGAGGTGGAAACACACAGGATGAGTTCAGGGATTAGTAAATAAATCAGTTTGGCTGAAATAGAGAATTTGAGTGGGAGAAGAGCATGAGTAAAAGAACTAGAAAAAGAAAACTAAAAAAACTGATTAACAGTTGGAAGTGAACTTACTTCCAAGTCTTGTCATGGGTGGCGAAAGGTGAATAGATGTCTGCACCTGCCTGCCAGAGTGGTCTTAGAGAGGTCTTAACTGGGTTCAGTCACTTATACTGTACAGAGGGTCTCCACAACACATTATTATCTCAAGGCTGTGCCCTTTTGTTTTGTTTCTTAAATTCCACATTTGGGAATGGTGGGCAAAACTTACATTCCAGAGACAGGAGAGGGGGTGAGGACCCTCCAAGAGCCTAGATTGAGCTCAAGGGTCAACCAGCGATCACATCCTCTCAATGACCTCCTCCTACAAGGGGTCATTTGAGGATGCATAATACACACACACACATGCTCATGCACAAAGAACAGTAACTACTTGTTGAGCACCTATCACCCATAAATTATACAGCTACCCATAAGTTCTCTAAATTAATACCCAGATAAGAACACAGGGGGCTTAGCTTAATTATTTTGTTCAAGGTCAGTCCAGAAATATCCAGATGCAAAAGACAGATGTGGCTCCTTACCTCCAGGGCTTACAGTCTAGCATCTTCAGAGCTCATAATTGGACGGGCTGAATTTATATCCCAACTCCCAAGACCAGATTCATCACTTTCGAGTACTTCTCTGTTCCTGTCCATCTCCCAACTAGGTTAAATATTAGAAAACCTCAGCTTCAGTTTTTGTGTAGGATAGATGGCGGGGATTCTTGACCCAGCCTGCACATCACAATCACCTGTTGGGCTTTTTAAAAACACACATGCCCTGGACCCAGTCCCAAAGACCTGAACTGGGGATCCTCATCACAACCAGAGTTAAGAAGTTCATAGATACTGAATAGTTCAAAATATGCCTCAAAACTTATTACCTAAGATCTAAATGAAATCCCCATTGTTGCAAATGGGAAGGTTTTATTCTTTTTGGTGGCTGAGTAATAACCCATTGTATAAATATATACCACATCTTCTTTATCCATTTATCCATCGATGGACATTTGGGATCCTTCCATATTTTGGCTATTGTGAACATGGCTGCTATTAACATTGGGGTGCATGTGCCCCTTTGAATCACTATTTTGTATCCTTTGGATAAATACGACATGAATGGAACTAGAGTGTATTATGCTAAACAAATAAGTCGGTCAGAGAAAGACAAATACCATATGATTTCACTCAGATGTGGAATTTAAGAAACAAAACTGATGAACATAGAGGAAGGGTAAGGAAAAATAAAATAAGATAAAAACAGAGAGAGAGGCAAAGCATAAGAGACTCTTGACTTTAAGGACCAAACAGGGTTGCTGGAGGGGAGGTGGGTGGGGGGATGGGGTAATTGGGTGACGGGCATTAAGGAGGGCACTTGGTATAATGAGCACTGGGTATTATATGCAACTGATGAATCACTAAACTCTACCCCTGAAATTAATAATACACTACCTGTTAACTAACTTGAATTTACACTAAAAATAAATAATAAATACATGAAATCCACACATGCCCACTTTATTCCACTCTCTTACAAACAATCCAGATGAATGATCTAATAATGGTGCTAATGATAATAACATTACTAGCTACCTTTTACTGAGTGCCTACTCTGCCTCTAGGCACTGTTATTTTTTTACACATGTTATCTGACTTAATTCTCACAAAATCCCAAGGGGAAAAAACTTTTAATATTCTTATTTCCAAAATCATAAAGTTAGACAGAAGAGCTGGAATTCACACCCAAGAATGTATTGATCCAAAATAAATGCTCTTTTAGCCACTTCACTACACTGCTTTCCAAAACTAATGGTATTTATCTATCCACTGAATATCTGATCAAGCGCCATCTATATGCCAGGTATTGTGTCCTTAATTGCATACAGCATAAATCAATACTCCCTCACTCCTAGGTAACAGTATATTTACTCAAAGCTCCAATGGATAAAATTTGTCATTGGGACTATACAAAATAAGCTGAAAATAGAATGAACAACAAGCTTTGTTACCCAGTAACTTAACAAGATAAAGATTTCACTATCAGGCAATCTTTCTCCAGGAAATTGGGTTTTCCTGGGGAAGAAAAAATAAAGTATAAGCTGTGGTTAGCACAAATGAGGCTTTAATGGACTTTGACTCTGATTCCCACAGGTTTAGGCTTTCAAAATCTGAGTCCTGCTCATCCTCATTCATTCCCAGGAACTAAAGGTTAACCATCTGATCACCTCATTAGGAATCCCCAGAGAGAAACCCTATTCACATTAAGACCACCTGAGCATCACTTGATATTATTTTTCAATATGCTGCTATGGAATATCCAAACACCCTCAAAGAATGAATGTTTGCAAAAATGCAAGTCATGTATTCCTTTCCTTCCTGTACCTCCCATTCTTTCCCGCAGGTATGTTAATCTTTTGAGGACCATGAGTGCCACTGAGAATCTAAAGAACCTTATGAAGACTTTCAGAACCAGACATAGTCCCTGCACATATCTTTAAATTAAGAATCTCTCATCTAAGCAACTCTTCCATTTGTTCTTTTTCTATTCAATTTTTCAAAAATTAAATGCTATTTCTGGCACTGGGGGTGTTTGATAAGCAAGAGAGAAATGCTCCTCGTCCCAATGGAGCTCATCTACAATCTAGCAGTCTTACTTATTACTAAGTTTTGAAAAAGAAAATATATAATAAACCATATTATCAATTAACAGAAGTGCATAAACCATGAATGACTAGTTGTACAAGTATGGCTAATACCTGGACAACAGCTGGAATGCAGGGCAAAGCAGGAGATCAAGGGAAGCTTAACCCCCAGCTGATGGGAAACAACCCAAGAAAGTGAGAAGTTTGTGTAGTCTGGAAAATCTGGCACTAGGTAGTGGAGAACAGAATAGGAGTGTACTAGGTTCACTGGCAGATCTCCAGTCCTAAAGAAGACATGGGTCAAGTTTTAAGGCAAAGCATCAGTCTCTAGAGTACAAGGCAGAAAACAAAACAAGGATTGAGGCAGTGGAGTCTTAGAAACCCAGACCCATTCACTGACACTGGGATATGGAAGGGACTTGGTCAAAAGGAAACAGTCAAGACTCCATACTTAGAATAGGCCCATGATCAGAATGAGACTCACAGGGCACTGAACCTGGGAGCCACCAGCCTACTGCTTGTCAGTTCCATCTAGTCCCCAGTCTCCCAAAGCCAGAGGACTGGTGCCAGGGCCCATGGCAAAGGGCAAATCTATAGGTGAGGGTCAAATAGCTAAATCCAGCTGTGGATATTATAAATCTATAGGGACTGGAAGCCAAAACATCATTACAAGTAGTAACTGTGTCTCACAAGATAGCTCCCATTATCTTGGAATTCTTAGATGTGATTCTACGGAAAAAAACAATGTTGGAAACTAGAATATGAATTCGGTTAAATACTTGGAAATGTCTGTCTACTGAATGTCAAGCATCTTGGTATTTAGAAATTACATAAGGCAGATATTTGGAATACCAAGTTATTGTTGTGCTCTAATCAGATTTTGGCAATAATAGTGTTCTATTTTCTGGTTAATGCAAATTCTTCACAATAGGTAATTCTATGTACTGTAGTAGTTCTCTCATTCCTCTCTCTGCAATGCTGGGCTATATACTGCTTATTCGGAGAGTGTGGGGAAAGGTAGAAAAATAGCCAAGCTAAAAATGATGAGCAACTAACATGGCTGATGGCTTGTCCAGACCATTAATAAAAATTACAAAACATCTGTTTCCTTCACTTTTTACATATATGGGTTCACAGCAGGGCATTCTGAAACAGGGCAGAGAGTCAAGCCAGCTAAACCTGAAAGGGGCAAGATGAAAGGACCTGAAAAGAGCACTCCTTGCTGAGTGCTGGACATATTCTATTGGCTCTTCACCCTGTTATATGGCCTGGACACTGAGCTATGTGCTCTACCACTGCGGGATCCGGTGCTCCTTGGCTCCAGTGATGTTCAGACAGTGGAGAGCACCCATCAGCAGGAGATGGGAGGGAGGAGAATGACTTCAAGATTTGTGCACCCCAGCTCCCTCCCTTAAGGTCATTACAGGTCGTAGAGCCCTTCCATTCAACACTGGTGCTGTCACGTGGCATTCTTCACATAGCCACCCCCCTCTCCCCATGTTCCAGGACCTGCTCCCTGCCCTTGCACTGTCACAACCCACTCCCCCAGCCCTGAGGCTCCTAATGCTTTCAGTTTCCCTACACCTTACCCATTCCTCCTCTGATTGTCCAAAATGAGTGTGTATCAGTTTCCTGCCAGGACCCAGACTGAATATCATCATTCCACAGCCACCCCTCCAGTGGACCTGGGGTTGGCGGCAGGGGCTGGGGGGCGGCAGTGGGGGCTGGGGTTATGTGGCTTCTGCTGGCAATACTATTTGAGTTCGTGTTAAAAAGTTCCAGTCCTGGGTGCAAGGGAAAGAGGTCTGTTATTTCTACTTCACCAAGCATCCTGAGGGCAGAGCCAAATTTCACCTTCCCCCTGAATCAGGTCAATGAGTTGAGAGATTTTGGTTTCTGGGTATCATGAAGAACAAATAATCAACTCACCTAAGCCAGCAGTAATTCCCCAAAATAGAGCTACCAAGAGAAAGACCTAAAAGGTTGGAGTAGAAAGGGTTTGAAGTTCAGTTTTTTCTCAATTGTTTAAAAAAAGTTAAAAACTGAATTCGTATTCTTCACTTGCCAGATTCTCAAAAGACTTAGAATATGATATTCTTACAACATACTCCAAACTACAAAACAATTTCAATAGCTCTGCAGGATATTAAAACTTCCTGGTAGCTTCTCATAAATTCAGTTTTTCGTTTTGGTTTCCATCAAGTAGTCAGAAACTTTATGTTCAACTCTTATTGAAGATAAGAATAGGTTACCCATTAAGCATAAATAGCACTGATTTAACATTTTTAAAAACCCACTGACCTTATTAATGCACAGCTGAGAACCTCAGCAAGGCCTGTCTAAAGATATTCATCTAGAAATGTTGGAAACCAAGTATGGTTTATCTACAATGGAGCTGAATCTAATGATGCTTAAATCCCACCACTCTTGAATTTCCAAGGCCGTTGATAGAGATCTGCATCAAATCTTGGCAGAAGACTCAGTAATGTAAATAACAAAGGGTGAGACTATAGACCAATAGAGTCAATATCAAAGTAGTATTGGACTTTTTTTCTGAAAAGGACAACAGCAACACCAGTATCAACGTTCCAGTGATTTAAGCTATAACTAGAGAAATCTCATTAGATATTAGAACAAGCGTTGACAACTAAGATGTATGGTCAAAATTCCACAAATACTGTTCTCAGGTACCCTGCCATGCACAAATGACCCAAAATACAGACATCTATACTTCGCCACAGGAATAGACAAGGTCTTCTCCTTCCATCCCCTTAATAAGGCTTCTTTTTTTTTTTTAACTTGTGGATGCAAGAAATAAAGAATCTTCAAGAGGAAAATCTGCTTTCTGAGAGCAAGTTTTCCTCAGTGTGACCATAAACATAGGCTTTCAAATATCCAGGTAAAATCTTGAGGAAGTCAGGTGGGGCTCAAGGTGGGGGTGGGGGGTGTCAGACTCTTCTTGTCTCTCCGCTGCCTTTCTTCTCTCTTTCTCTAGAAAAGGAGATTCCAGATACCAGTTGAGCCTTGGTAGAAGTATCTCGGTCTCCCTTTCTCTTCCTCTCTCCCTCCCTCCCTCCCTCCCTCTCTCTCTCTCTCTCTCTCTCTCTCTCACACACACACACACACACACACACACACACACACACACACACACACACACACGGCCTGATTCTTAAGGCCATCTTGATAGATCCTCCTCTTTTCAAAAAGAGCCTTCAGGTGCCGCATCCATCTGAGGTAAAATTCAAACTTGGAGGAGAGGGAGAGGCCCTGATTCAGTCCTAAGAGCAAGCCCTTGACCAAGGCTGTGCATTGCAAGTTACAAGCACTGCTAAAAATGAAGTAGAAGTGTATTATCTTCTTCCATGACTTCAGGAGGAGATGGAAGAGCTGAGTCATAGGAAGCTAAGAATTTTACAATTTTGACTTCTTGTTACTCTCTCTAGTAGAGAGTATGGCTTTGGGAAGCAGACAGGTCTGGGGGTCTGGGCTCAAACTCTAGCCCTGATTTCTGGTAGCTGTACCCTGGAGCGAGGTAACCCCTCAGCCTCCATTTCCGCATCTGTAACATAGTGATAATAACATCCCCTTCACAGAAAGGCTGTGAGTTTTCATGAAATCTTATATTCTGTTGCCTTGTAAAGTGTTAAAATGCCACACGACTGTCAGATAGTGGTAGTAGCACTATTCAGAATTCATAGCCTGAATCCTTTGTGTGCTAGGATAAGTTAAAGCCCCTGCTATTTCTTCCAAAGTGCTCATTTTAAGTCTCATAAACATTTCATCTTTACTCCGTCTTCAAAGATTACTCTGCACAAAGTGCAGCCTTACATCTGTTACAATTCACCAGGGCTGTGCAGAGTACATATGTGGGTATAATTTTCCATTAAAAGTCACAAGATAACTTTTAAGTTATAGCATATGCTGAGATTCCCATTCCTGCTTTTTGTCCCTAACAAGCTTTCATGGGTCAGAGGTTAGGTGTGCTTGGTGTTTTATGTGCACGAGCTTTAAACAAGATAGAATCCATAAGCAAGTACGTTAGACACACTGCCTCCATTTTCCATCCCTTATCAAATTACCAAACCTGAATTGGAAAGGGTACCCAAGTCCAAAGTCAAGCATATCCTCTCCCTCCTTTCTGCTTCCTTTCTGAGAGTCAGACTTAAGTCCAGGGGACCTACCATGAAATTCTACACTCTCAGCAAGTATAATAAGAATGTAACACAAGTCAAGATGAGTAATAAGGCCATTGAAGACAGCTTTATTAAAAGCCACACAAGGGACTGAGAATGCAATTAACAACATCTGGTGTGGCCTTTGGTTGTCTAATAAGCGTAATTGTGTCATCTTCTCTGAAACAGGTGAGCCAGTATTTAGAAAGGAAAAAAACATGTCTGGGAGCATGTTAATCAGAAGATCTGCTTCAATTCGAATTCAGCTGCATCGCCATCAGAATAATCTCCCAAAGGGAAGGGAATTAGATGTCATCATAAGAAGATTCATCTGACTCATTCTGAACTCCTCCCCAGGATGAAGGTCCCACAGATTCCAAACCTTGCTCTCCATCCCATGCTTCATAAACCTAATGGGCTTCCTTCCACATGAGTAAATTTCCGAATTCTGTATGGAGCTGTATCAAGTTACAGCGCCCACTTCCTCTCATTCAGTCCTACAAACACTATAGGCAGCCCCCACAGGCCTCCGAGTGAAACCGCACCTGTCCTTCGAAGATTCCAGCCCAAGTAACAGGAGAGTTTTCACTGCATTCTAGCCTAAGGTGCAAAGTCACTGAGAACAAAGTTCCTGAGAGTCTTTGGCGGATTTTTCCCTGAAATTCATTTGTCCGTACAACTTACAGATTAGACCCACTACAAATATACACGAGATCACGTGCTAAGATTTTAGTAGTCAAGAGTTTTTCCTGAATTTACATAGCTAAAGGAAAGGAATATTTGAAAAACCTCAAACCAAACCATGAGTTCTTAACAATGGTTTTCACCCCATGCTTTCAGAGCCCAGAAATGCATCAGAGTAGATGCAATGTAGCAGGGGGCTATAGAGAGTGAGGGGGAGCACACACTACAGGCCTCAATCCATATCCTCTTCAGTCGCCAAAATGACTCCACAGAGAGGAGAGGCTATGGATACTCAGCCTGTGCTGAGAGAAAGAAAAAGAGAGAGAGAGAGAGAGAGAGAATTCCAGTGTCTGAGTAGTCACTGCTACCTCATGTGTGTTCGCTCTGCAGACTGGTATTGGCCGGGAACTGTTACCAGTCTGGGGCCAGGTAAATATGGAAACTGAGAGTAAACATTGAGAAAACCTTATAGCAAGTTGACATTGCTATGATCTTTCAGCATGATTATTTTTTCTATTAGTTCATTTTTATTGATTTTGCAAGAGTTTCAATCTATAGTGAGTTGGAAATTTAAAAATACAAACTGGTTCTTTACCGCAGATAATTTGAGAAGTCATGTTCTAAACCTATGTTCATAGCCTTGTCCACTGGACTCTCCTGGTGAGCATTAAAAAGTATTGATGCCTGGGTCTTAATCCCAGAGAATCTGCTTTAATTGGAATGTAATGCAGCCTTGACATTGGGATAGTCTTTAGAACTCCCAGTTGCAAAGTATTTGGGAACCACTTTCCTCATACTGGTAAGGGATTAGGGGATATGCTTAGGGGTTAATGAGCTAGGGACACACAAAAGTAATTATTTACCTTATTTATGTTATTTTGAGAATTTAGAAAATATTTTTAAGTTATAATTCAATGTTTATTAAAAATAAGAGTAAAACGGACTGGAATGCTATGGTATCTAGTCATGTTATACACAATTTTTAATGTAAACTTTTTATTGTACTATAACAGCCATACAGAAAATTACACAGGCTTGAAGTGTGCTGCTTGATGGTATTTTCCTAAGGTAAACACGTCTGTGAAACCAAAATTCAGATCAAGAAGCAGATCGTGCACAATGATGTTTGCCCCCATGTTATGACATCTAAAATAGCTTCCCACTGGGGGGAAATCAAGATAATATACTCTGCTATGAATATGACATTTATCTTAGTTTACAGTAGATCTAGTTTAAGTTTGTAGATTTCAAAGAATAGAAATAGAAAGGACAATGGTACTCCTCGTAAGGATGGCAGGTTGAACACACACGTCTTTCTTTGTTCACTCAGGAAATTCCACTGAAATGACAATAAGTGAATTTCTTAAAGGCATAAATCTGCAGAATCAAGAGCAAAGGTAAGAACAATGTTTTAGAAGCTAGAAAGTAGTAAATGACTTTACAGGCCTGAGGAAACTAAAACCTAAACTGAGGGTAGAGGAAAGTGGATATTAGTCCATTTACAACACAGAACTGTCCTAAGTTACGAGCTACCCCTATTAGAGGGATACTAGTGAGGCTAAAATCAATAGCCTTGGTTAAATCTGTTTAAGCCTGATGGCTTCTTAATTCCCACCCCTCACTCTGTACAGCATTTGACTCTGCCTCCCTTAACTCTACCAAAGGCCAGAGCTTTATTCTCTGGAGAGGCCCAAATAGGAGTCTAAGAGGACACCAAGCATGGCTGAATAATGGGCTACCACACCAAAATCATGGAGGAATTAAGTGACTGTATGCACACTCCTCACTGAGATGCCCAAGCTTCTTTCCTACTTGATTCCCAAAATATTAGCAGCCAGTCAAGAAATTAGAAAAGCCTTCTATGATCCAAAGGAACAGATTTTAAGAAAATGATTTTGAATGTTCCCAAGGAAACAGCACAGCTATTTGAAATAAAATCATAAAAGACAAGCCCCAGTCCGAGACAAGTCTCCACAGGTCTTTCTTTCATTTCTGAAGATCTTGTGCAGAACCTGACAGCTTTTTTTTCTGGACTACTTTTTCAAGCCCCTGTATAGTGAAGAGTTTGGAAGGTAGAGATAATGTCTCCCTCTAGAACGGAACGCAGGCTTGTTTGCAAACATCTCCCTCTGAAGCAAAGCTTGGGTAGGTTCGCTTACAGGCCATTATAAATCATTGGGATTTCCTAAGCTGAGGAGTCTTCAGCTGTCACACAAACCTACTGCAATAGTGAGGATCCATCTTGCTTTGCTCCATCTCATCCCTGTGGAACTTGGGGAGCAAGGGGAACCATGGCAAGCATGAAGCTCCCGCTGCTTGCTGGACTATGGGTAATAAAGTCCTTTGTCTCTGACCCAGGAATTTCCGGTCTTCTGCTAGCATCCACAAAATTGCAACAGACTGACTTGTTAGCTTGCAAGTGGCATAAGACCCTTCATGGTTCTTGCCCTCCTCAACCACCCCCACAGATTCCAAATAGCTTTGGAGCCCTCCATTGCAGAACATAAGCAGATAAACAAAAATCACAAAATTTCAAGTGTATTGGCTAACAATAATAAAAACTTATTAAGAAGTAACCTGGAAAAAGCAGCCCATTGAAAAGAAGAAAACAAACAAAAAACACATTAGTAATATCCTCAGGCAATAAGAGAAGCTATCATATTTATAAAATAACAAGATGCCATATTTTTAAAAGAAATATTAGGAAAACAAAATAAAGTTATTACAACTTTAAATGAAACTTTAAGTAAAAACAAAAGTTAATAAAAGAGTTTTAAAATGAAGTCAAGAAAATGTCCTGCAAAGTACAACACACCAACAGATGGAATACAGTAGAATCTCGGTACTGCATTACCACATAAGCCATTAAGTCAGCCGCCCCACCTCCCAACTTCCTGCTCTCAAAGAAAATAAATTTCCTTACTGCTTAAGCCAATATAAGTTGAATTTTCTTGCAACCAAATGCATCCTGGGAAGACCTTGGGAACCAGTGTGCTTTGGAAAAGGATAAACCGGTTTGTGGTCTGTAGCAGGGGATAAAAATGGAAGCAGTGCCCTTATCAAATAAAGTCTTCTCCCCAAGCTGTTTATTTGCCACAATTTTGCTGCAAACGTTGGAGATACCAGCAGCTATGCTATTTCCCTCTAGCAAATAACTATTTGTCTCACAATGCTTCCCACTCCTGATTTTTCTGTTATATGAATATGAATATCATCTAAGGACAATGCCCATCCTGCAAGCTTTTTAGGAAACACGAAAGGTTGCAATGTCAAACAAACTATACCTGGGGAGAAAAGGAGGTTGTGCTGCTTTGGTGATAAAAGAAGTTTGCTTACTAGTATAACTTGCTGTCTTACATATCAGCATATAGTAGTATCCAAAATACTGTCAAGGATCCCACAGGAAACCTTGTCTAGTGCCTTAAAAGGCAACTGCATCAAAACCAGTAAAGAGAATGTGGAATTCTTCTTGACTACCTGGAAGCTAATGACTTTCCAGAAACCGTGACTTGAAATCTTTGAATGACATTTGGCAAGACATTTGTATCCCCTTTGAGAGAAAAGGAAAGCCCATCCTTAGAATAGTCACTTTAGTAAGGAGAAGTCCATTTTTCACTTGCTTACTTTATAGATATAAACATGATATACTTTTTCATTGAAAGCTTTAAAGTCACTATTAGAATGCAGCTGAAAACCACAAGTTCTTTTGGAAACACAGCTCTTCGGGAAAGTAAAGGATCCAGAGTGACAACATGTCATAAAATTTCAGTGCAGAGAAAGGATCTGGGAGTATCTAGATCCACTGCAGGATGTATTTGAAAGCTAATTATGCTTAGACAACCTTAAAATTGAAACACAAATTCATCATCCTTTCTTTGCTATCAAAGACAGCATGGATGATACAGATCTCGCCTCAAAAATGACCTCATTGACTTGAGTGCAAATTAAATGATGATTCCCATGCCTAAAACCACTCCAAAATATCCACTTCTTATTCAATCCAGGTGACAAGAGCTTTCTCACTAAAATTCACTTTTGGAATAAAACTGAAGTCCATTCTTACTTTAGTTAACAAATTTGAACTATTTCAATTATTCCAGACATTACCATTAAATTTTGTACACATTCTCATAAAATAGAAAAACAGATACAACTCATCAGAATTATCATCTTAAAGCCTATTCCGGTGAAGTAATAAATTTCCAGTGTAATCAAATAAGCTGCATGAAAATGTTTTGTGCATACGTATATTTGGAGGGAGAGGCGGTAATTTATAGCTTTATCTAGATTTTCAAAGATTTCTGCGACCCCCAAAATGTTCAAAAGTAGAAACACTAACAACTACCATTCTAGGCTATGGAGTAGTCCTTTAAGATACTATGTAATTACCATGTCAAGTTAGAGGTCATTTCTAACATGAATTTAATCCAATATCACCTTGTAAACTAGTTGTTAAGTTTTCAAATGTGATCTGACCCAAGCCCTAAAAAATTGACCAGGAAATTCCTATAAAATTGAAACTATCTTTCCAAGTTTGATGCATTAGAAGCCTACTTAAGAAACATGACAACTGAATGCAATGGGCCAGACCAGATCCTGGACCAGAAAGAGAACCTTAATGGAAAAACTGGTGAAATCCAAATAAAGCCTGGAGTTTAATTAACAATAATGTACCAATATTGGTTTCTTAGTTTGGACAAATTTACACTGGTCATATAAAGTGATAACAATGGCAAAAGTGGGTGAGGGACATACAGGAATTCTTTGTATTATCTTAGCAACTTTTCTGTAAATTGAACAATGTATCAAATAAAAAGTTGATTTTTTTTTTTGCAAAAACTCTACTTGAAATTGTTAACAAGCCTCGATCACACATTCAAAAAATATTTATGGAGTGCACAGGCACTGTTCTGTGTGCTGGGTACATGGTGAACAAAATGGATCCATCCCTTTCCTTAGGGAGCTAAGAGACTAGTGGACAGGAAGACCATTAAACAGTCACAGCAATCAACATAAATTGTAACTGCAGTTTGTAGTAAGTGCTGTAAAGGAAAAGTACAGAGGAGAGAGGTGCAAAGCTAGAAAGGTCTCTCTGATGCAGTGGCAGTTAAGGTGAGACAGGAGGGATGGCTAGGAGCCAGTCAGGTAGGAGCACCAGGAGGGGGGAAGAGCATGTTCATCAGCCAGGAGGAAAGGAAGGGCCAGGAGCACTTGCAACTGTGCACAAAGCATGATCGGGTCATTCTATCAGGGAAGAGTGTTGCTATCTGAAGAAGTGGACCCCATAGGAACTTCCTTGTAGGCTGGGTTTAAGTTTTTATGGTTTTCCAAAGAGATATGGAAAGCCACTAAAAACTTTAACCAGAGGAATGATCCAATTAATGCTTTTGAAAGATCATGATGGCTGTGGACTAAAAAGGAGCCATGACAAGAAGCTCCTGTTTGAGTACTCACATTAAAAAAAAAAAATTAAGGAGAAATAAAAAGTTCTCAGCTTCAAATATATTTGTTCTAAAAAGTCCCTGGTAAATAATAATGTCATCTTAGATGTATATATTGCTTCTTTAGAACCTGCCACCATAAGTCTTGCAGGGAAGATGGTGTTCCAAAGGGCTCCCAAATCACTCGATCTGGGTCTTCAGAAGGACTATGATTCAACATAGATATGAACAAAAACACAAGATAGATACCAAAGTCATATGACTTAGAGCTTAGCAAGGTATCAGCAGCAAAAATCTGCAGCTCTTACCTCCTTAGGAATCTTAGCTTTCACAAGAGATAAAGAATTCTTAGTCTGTCTGGTTTTTAAGACCACAAAACCACTATTGATACCTCACTAGTGCCATCTTGGCATTAGCCCAGGACTAAATATAGAAAATTCCAGACTGCAGAAAAGTGTAATTTTCAATGCCTGTTTAAAATATACAGTGTTAAACATCATCTTCAGTTACTATACCTTGAGCCTGAAGGAACTGGTGTGTTGCCCTATCTGACCTAGAAAATCAAATATGTTTTCCAAACTTGATGTAAGCAGTTGCACTTCAATAAAACTTAATAAGTAGTCTGCAGTACTGGCTGGGTACTTTAAAAGAGAAGTCCCTAGGGACTTATACTCTCAACAGACACTTGGATTTCCTTAGTTTGTAGGAATATAGTATCTATGACCTCACTAAATATTATCGAGATGGGGCGCCTGGGTGGCTCAGTCATTAAGTGTCTGCCTTCGGCTCAGGTCATGATCCCAGGATCCTGGGATCGAGCCCTGCATCGGGCTCCCTGCTCCACGGGGAGCCTGCTTCTCCCTCTCTCCCTCCCCCTGCCTGTGTTCCCTCTGTGTCTCTCCCTGTCAAATAAATAAATAAAATCTTAATAAATAAATAAATAAATATTATCAAGATATACTCTAAAAACAATCAGAACCAGAAGAAAGAAAAGATTGGCTCTTGATTGAAGCCTACGATTTGATATATTAAAAAAACCTTTCTTATGCAAAACTCTGTGAACCAAATAATATTAAGTTGACTGTCCAGTCAATTGCCCCTCTTCTCTGGAAACAACATTTTCCCCTGCGGTCAAAAAGGTTACTTACACGAGAGAGTTTCTGGCAGCATGATTGCGTCACTTGACCCTGCCCCAAACCATCACAGTCAATAGAATCAAGAGTGTGCACTTGACACAGATTGGGCCAACGCATCCCTCTCTCCGGGAATCTGGATTTAGAAGTAAGAGATTCTGCTCAGTCTGTCTGCTCTCTTGAATAGAGGACACATAAACACCGGGACTGCTGGTAGAGGCTATTTTCAACCATTTGGACAAGGAAATTGAGAAAGCCAGCCTGCAGGAAGAGACAAGAATGGAGAACGTGTGCCAGAAAAAGAGATGAAAGTCAGAGAAAGAGGGCTTCCTGTTTTCCCTATCACACGCCAGGACCTGCTGCTAGCTTATCCCACCTTATCCCTGCCCCCCCAAATCTGGGGGACACTCCTGGCCTCCTTTCAATCACCGTTTTTCTAGAGCCAGCTCAAATGGAATCCTGTAACTAGAAACCAAACAAGCCCTCATGAACACTCCAGGTCTCTCCATTTTATTTAGTCTCAAACAACTGAGAGCCAGCTTGCACAAAATTTTTAAGGCAAGCTCTCTGAAAGGAGAATCTAATTCCAGCCTCTCAGAGCAGATAAAATGCAACAAAATTACAAAATGCTTATCCTAAAATGTTAAGCAGAAGAGAAACAGGGCACAAAATTGTGTGTATATCAGAATTATGACTACACTCTAGTTTATATTTGTCAAAATTCAAGAAGTGAAGCCCTATACACATTAGGAGGAAAGGAAATTAGCCAAAATAACAGCAGTTGGGTTAGGGTGATGAGGTTATTTTCTGTTTTCTCTATATCCTTCTGGGTCTGTAAATAATTAAACACTTTATAACTTAAAAAAATTAACTCCAAAGATTATGTAGAAATATGTAATGTGTTTATAACATAATGATGCATTTTTTAGAGTAGAACATAAAATACTCTGTTATGTTTACTGCTACATAAATAGCCCAAAAAGGAAGTGTCCCTTTAAGACTCCGCAAATTAAAGAAACAGTGCAACTTCCAACAGACTAGTTCCAAATTAATCCTCAGCCTTCACTTCCTCTTCACCTGGTGGCCCTCCCAATCCTGTAACCCTACTCAGCCCCATCCCATGCTACCCATCTTCAAATGGGATTCCACGCTTCCCCTCCCCCATTCCCTGGTCCCTATTCTCCCACACCCCTGGCACCCCTCTGTACTCCCTTCTACTTTGAGGTCTGCATATCTGTATCTCCAGACATGCAGACCCATCCTGTCACTCATAGGCCCTAGATTTGTCTCCTCTCTTTTAGATCAACCCACTGGGAATAACCTTATCACAAATGACCTCCAACCCATTTTAAACTATTTTTAGGGGCAATCCAGGTAAGCGTTACATACTGCCCCTTTTGATCATAGCATCAAACAAGCCAGAAATGGATAAGGAATGGAAGGCAATGTCCAATAATAAAAATACACTATGAACTCGGATAATCTATAAATTATCTTTAACATTGCTAGAATGCAACTTCCAATAACAATTCAAAATACAACACTTGATATGGAAGAAAAAAAAAGTGGTAAGTCACTTATTCACCCAGGAAAAACTGAGCAAGGCTCTCTGATGACGAAACCAATTCTACCGGTTTCCTCCATAATCATTAACAGCTTCCATATATTGAACTGGGCATTGTGCCAGACATTCGGGATACATTATCTTACATAATTCTCCAATGACCTGTGAAACAACTATTATTATTCCCATTTTACAAGAACAAAATTGTTGACCTGAAGAGTTAAGTTACTTGTGCAAGTTTATTTTTTTTAATATTTATTTATTTATTTATTAGAAAGAGACAGAGAGCAGGGGGAGGAGCAGAGGGAGAGAATTTTCAAACAGACTCCCCACGGAGTGTGGAGCCCCATCCCAAGACCCCGAGATCATGAACCAAGCCAAAACCAAAGGTCCAACCCTCAACCTACTGACACACCCATGCGCCCCATTATTTGCACAAGTTTAAAGGCTAAGAAGTAGCAGAGCAGGATCCTCTGGTCTTTGCATTAGACCTGAAGGCCCCAAACAGGCCTTAGATAGACTTTCCAGAGAAAGTATATCTGTGAATTACTTTATACTTTATGATGTTAAACCCACGTGTTAGCTATTAGTAGTAGTATTTTATAATACAAATACCCAATTTACATGTAAATTTATAGTTTGAATGAAAAATACATGCCAAAAGAAGCACTGCAGAAATGACCACGTTGGATGTTATCCAACATTAGTAAACATACACAGTGATATTCAGTATCAACATAGCCCTTATACATTACAGTTAAAAACTGTGTTACAAAGACTTCTCAATACTACATATCAATGGTAATTATTTTTAACTGTTTACAAAACACTACCTATCACATACAAAGAAGCATAAAGCTTATTATCAGGCTAAAACAAAATACGAACTGGGAGAAATATTTATTGCGTTCCTTTCACTAATAAGAGACAATTTTATAACTTACTCCATTAGAGTGGAGTAACATTACAATTTTATAACATTACATCAGTTAGAGTGCGGAAATGTTATATATTATACCATGAAGACCAATGGCAACCACTTCAAAAGAGGGTGGGGGAAGGACCACATTGTATCTCTTATAATTCTAGTAACTCGTGTATTAAAAAAGAAAAAAAAGCCTTTCCCTCCATTCAAGCACAGAAAACGAGATGAAGAAAATAAGAAGGATGAAAATGCAGAAGTTATAACCACAAAGGTAAAGTGATCACAAAATACCATTTGGGGTATTTTCATTCTCTGAATAGGCACATCTATTCATAGCTGGTGTATTTTTTCTGTGCCTCCAATTGCTACCATCATGCACTTTCTTTTTCTGTGTGAAAATAATTAACTCTCCCATTTCTTCAAAGGAAACTATAATTATACTATAATCATTCATTCACTAGTACAATAAACTTTATTGAGCACCCAGAATGTACTAGACACTTTACCTAAGAGGAAAATAAATAAATAAAGTCAGTCCGTGCCCTCCCCAAGCTCTGTGGGTGAGACAGCCTGGTGTAAAGTAAACAGCCGAAAATAGTGTGCTAAATGCTGGAGCAGAGGTGAGTACACAGTATTAGGGGTGCACAGAGGGAGGATTAATCCAGCCTGGAGCAATCAGGAAGCTTTACAGAAGACAGGACGTTTAAACTCAGCCTTTAAAGATAAATAGGAGCTTTCCAAAGAGTGACGAAGGAGACACAGGGAGAGGAACCATCTGGCCAGAGTGTAAAAAGGCACTGAGGAGAAGAGCATGGAGACAATGATGTTATCAAAACAATGAGCTCCTTGATGAGACTATGCCCAGGGTTTGTGAAGTCCATGTCGGCTATGAAATTAAAAAACAAACAAACAACAAAACTGGGCTAAAAATCCAACAACTTAAGTAGATTAAGGTGCTTGAATACATGGAAGACTGTGAATACATTACATTTATTAAAAATATAGAGACCAATGAGAGAAATGTTCAGTATGAAATAAAAAGAATTTGCACATGTCTATGGATATAAAAAAGCCTGAAAGGATAGTGTTAACCAAAATGTTAATACTAATCACCTCTGGGTGATAGAATTATGAGTAATTTTGTTCTAATCTCTCTTTGCTTCTCTGCCTTCCAGGTTTTCTGCATTAAGCATGCTTTACTTTGGCAATTAGTGGGGGAAATGTGTGCTAAAATAGAACAATGTAAGCTGGGCTCAGATTGTGGCATGCTAAGGAGTTTGGACTTTATGCCACAGAAAAGGAAGATTTATTCCAGGCATTTGATCAAGGATGGGAGATGAACCGATTTGCATTTTAGGGAATTAAACGCTGTTAAGGTGTGCATACTGGATTAGAAGGGTTTGAGGCTGGAGGAAAGATGTGATGAATAAAACTAAAGCAGTGCCAGTAGGGATGGAAAACACATATTTGGGGAAGAACAGGTAGGACTTCTTAACTGAATACAGGGTTAAAAAAAAAAAAAAAGGTAGAGGTTTGAGGATAACTCCAGGTTTCCAGGCAATTGGTCAGATAGATATTGGAAGCTAAAAAGCACAATAAGAAGGAAAAGGCATATTTTAAGGACAGGCTGATGAATTTAGTTTTATGTGTGACATGCCAACAGGACATTCAGGTAGGAATTCTAGGAGGAAATCTGAAATGGACTCAGAAAAGAGGAAAAGAAGTCCTAGATATACGGACTCATAGGAGATGGTGAAGCCGTGGGATTGAATGAGTTTGCGCAGCGAAAGTCGGGTGAGAAGAGACAGCTGAGACATGCTAAGTCTATGGCCGCTGTCGGGGACGTCAGAAAGCCAGACCCAGAGGTTGGTGGAGTTCTCTCTGGGGATGGGGTGGTCAGGGCTGGGATCAGAGCAAGAGGAAGAGACTGCACCATCACGGCTACCAACAGTAACCAACCACAGAACCTGGTCACTAATGGGGCATAGGAAAGCAAAAGGCCAACAGGTGCCAAAGACATAGAATAAAGAGAGGCAGCTGGTCACCATCTGAGGTGGAAGGTGAGGTAGAGAGAGGCAAAGTAAGCACAGTAGCGATTACCAAGCGAGACGGTTCCACAGAGGACGGAACTTTTTTGAAAGCTGTCAAAGCTGACCTACTGCATGGCTGTCCCGAGGCAGCAACTTCTATACTCTTTTTTACAAACAAGGAAACTGATGTACACAGGGAAGGTCGTGGAGCCAGTTCCTGGCAGGTTTAAGACTAGAATCAATCTCCAAACCTCTAGGGCTTAATTCACTACATATTAACATACTGCCTCCTTATGCAAACACAAAAGAGAAGGCTCACCCCAAAAATATCAATTATGGAATACAGTAAAACATAAATTGACTTCACTTAATGGAAATAACATCTTACAGCATATAGCTCTCTCTCTCTGACCACCACATCTTGTCTTCCAGCTAACTTCTGCTACCCTTTGCTCTCACCGAGATTGCAATCCACTGATCCTTACCGCCTCTTTTTTCTCTGCCTTTACCTTGATTTCCTCTCCTCTCCTTACCAGTTTTAAATGCTATGGTCAGTCATTACAGTAATGCCTCCCTTGCATGCATTCACTACTCTCTTGTCCCTATTATTGTACTATACCCATTGGACAATGTGCAACTCCGGTTAAAACCTTCTCTTCACTTGCTCCATGTCGTCATTGTGTCAGTGAATACAACAACCTACTGACTGGTCTCACTTTATATTTGTGGCCAGAAGCTTGAAGTGGGCCCGGTAAGGCAGCCAGACAACCTTACTGCACTTCCCCAGTCTGTTCACTCTCCCTGCTTAACTATTCACACCTTCTCTCTCCTCCAACCACTACCACCCCTCCCCCACCCTCACTCTCAGTTGATTCCTCGCTTCCTCTTTGGAGAAAACTAAAGCTACAAAAGAGAACCTCAACTGACCCCCACCATCTTGGTTACCCACCTTCCAGAACCTGCACCCACATCTTCTGCCCTACATCCATGAAATGTCCTTTGTGTTGTGCAGTAGATTCCACACCTTATCTCTCCAACATCACTCATTGTTCTTTCTCTATTGAATCACTCTCAAGTGCACGCAAACATGCTGTTATCTCTTCCAATTAAAAAAAAACAAACAACTTCTTAACCCTACTATGCCCATTTCCTCTGCTCCCCTTTGCACACACACACAAAAAAAACCCTTGAAGAACTACCTATACTCACAGTTCCAAGTCCTCTCTCTAATTTTCTCTTACACACATTTGAGTACTTTTATCCTACCTTACCTGCTCTTGCCAAGGTTCTAGTCAAGGTCACCAAAGATCCCCAGTTGCCAAATTCAGTGGTCAGTTACCAGTCTTTATTTTACTTAACTTTTCAGCAGCATGGGACTCAGCTGATCCCTTCCCCTTGAAACTCTTCACTGGCTTCCAGGGTATCACATGCTCCTGGTTTTCCTCACACCTCCCTGACCCCCCCCCTTCTTGGTCTTCCATGGTGGTTTCTCTTCTCCCCAGCCTCTTAATGTCTGAGAGCCCCAGGGTTCAGTTCAGTCCTTGTTCCTCTTTTCTTCTCTACATAAATTCATTCCTTGGAGATTTCATCAGTCCTGGGCTTCAGATACCATCCAAATGCTGAAAAATCCCTAATTTATATCTCCAATCAGATATTTCCTCTGAATTCCAGGCTTACCCTTCATCTCCAATTACAGGTAACATTTCCAAAATATTATCCTTACCCCCCGCCCTCCCAAAGCCTCTCTACCTTGAAGCCTTCCACACTTCAGCTGTTGGCAACTCAAAGTCGGTCAAACCAGAAAGGACGGGATCATTTTTTGCTCCTCTCTCCCTCTCTCTCTCCCTCTCTCTCGTAGATGCCATATCCAATCCATCAGGAATCCCACTTAGCTCTAATTTCAGGTATCTGTAGAATCTGACCACCTCTTCCCACCTGTGTTACCGCTCTGGTTCCCCGGCACCATGCTCTCTCACCCAGGTTAGAGCAGTAACATACTAACTAGTCTCTCTGCTTGCACCCCCGCCTGAATAGAGCAGCCAAACTGATCCTTTTGAAAGTCAAGTCACATCACTCCTTTGTCAACACCCCCACAAAGGCTCCCCAGCCAAAGGACTGATGATGGCCTATAAGGCCCTACTTTACCTGAGCCCTGCACCCACAGTGACCTTGCCTCCAACCACTCTCCCAGCTGTTCACCCCCGCTTCAGCCACGCAGACCTCTGTGCTTTTTCTCTAGCATGCCAGACACGTACCACCTCAGAGCCTTGTATTGGCTGTTTCTTCTGCCTGGAACATCTTCCAGATGTCCACATGTCTAACTTCTTCACATACCTCAAAGGTTTTGCCTGCTTGTGACCTCCTCAATGAAGTCTCAGCTGACGTAAAAATTGCCACAATCTCTACCCCCCCACCTCAGAATCTGTCATTCTTTTTACCCTGTTGTGGTATTTTTTAAAAGCACCGATCACCTTGAAATAGACTACATTACTTATTTGTTTGTTTGTTTGTTCACATTATTGCCTGTCTTCACCCACTGAAACTTCAGCTCTAAAAAGGAAAGCATTTTTGTCTGTTTTGTTCACGGATGTATTCCTGGCACACAGGAGGTGCTCACTTAACACTTGTTGAATGGATGAATCTATTTCCCCTACCAGGCTGTAAGTAACTCGAAGCTAGACAAATGCTTCAATCATTTCTGTACCTTGATTATTATCCTGATAATATCATCTATATTATAAATTATATATTATATGTGTAATATATATATACACACACATTTCTTTTTTTGTATCAGGCTAATAGAATTTCTTCTGGGCAAGGTACTCCTCTTCCAGACTGCCAGGGATGGCAGCACTATACATTAACAGGAGGCTGATCATTGATGCATTTTCTCAGAGGTGAGTCCCCACTTACCTCTAAAAAGGTAAATGGCATAGATACACAGAGGTCATCCTTCAGGCCTCATACATAACCAGTCAGAAAATGGGAAAGTCACCTTGTCTTCACATATTATACGTTCTTCCCCATAGCCTTTTCCTAAACATGTCCCTCCAGATTTTCCCCAAGCTGTTGCTCATTCTTGGTAACAGCTAAATCAATTGACCATATTGTACTGGTTTGCTTCAATGTGTTTGTTTACTAGTTGAAGCCTGCATTAAGGGCAGGATTATTTCATGGTGCTCGGCTGCCTGGCTCTCTTCCAGCCCTCTCCTCTCCTAGTCTCTCTTTGTGCAAAATGGCAAGCTCTTTCCAACTCTGAAAGCACGAACATCCTGAAAGTTCTTTGACGATCATGTAATTCTCTGTGCTTGTGAGATGCTGTCTTCACTGAGCTCTGTGACCTGAAGTTAGGTAAGTGCCCATCACAAATAACTATGCCAACTGTATCTCCATCCCTTTTAGCTTCAGTTACTGTCTCAGCCAACACTCTTCCCTCTTTTTGTCCTATTATTCTGCAAATGATACATGACCAGTTATTTGACCGAGTCCGAAAAGATAATATGAACACGATTTTATCTAAAATGTCACTTTTCCAGGATTCCATTTGGTTTGTTCTTTATTAACTGAAGTTCCATTGTTATAAAAATTACAATAATAAACTACCCTGAGTCTTGTAATTGCACAGCTTCTCCATTCTCTAAGTAACCAAAAATCCCATCGTTCCTAATTAAAATATTCAAAGGTGAAATCCAAGTAATCTCCACATGGAATACTAGTGCTTCCACAGAGGTTTCTAGGGTTAAAAAAGAAACCCTTTGCCAATAGGGGAAAAAAAGAAGTTTCTGAGTCTATAGTACAAAGACTTCAAACTGCATTCCACAGTGTGTTATTTTCTTTCCAGAAAATTCTAACACTATATAATTACTTTTGTATGGAAAATGAATAATGTAAGCTTCTAAAAACAGACAGAAACCATCCAAATCAGATAGGCCTTTCCTGAAACCAAATGAAATATTAAATGAGAAAATATCTCTATAAGAACAAAGCTCTTGGATTATTATTAAATAGAGATGGAGCATAGTGGGGGAGAAAGTTCCATGGGGGAAAAAAAGTGTTTTCTCGTCTACGTGTCAGGGTTTGTCTGCTTCTGAGAAATTGTAACATTGCTCGGACCCCAAAATGTCATCGAAAAATACCAATCAAGAAACGCATCTAGGCTCTTGCAAGGTTTCCGGTTAAAAATAACAGCAAAAAATATCAATTAAGCTCCATCTATTGCGACAGAAATGCATTGATATAGGAAAAGCGAAATCCCACCTGCATGGGAATTAAGCCGCAACTCGTCCCCCAATTCGGAGAAAAACGAGCTTCGCTCCGCTCGCTGGCTGAACTAATTCCAGCAAAGATAGCCAGTAGGTTTGTGTGTTGGGGGAAGGGGACAGAATAGAGCGCGCCTCACCGCCCTCCCCCCAAAACTGCTCCAGAAACGTGAAAGCATCTGCGCCGCACGACCTCGCTTGGCCGGGAGAAAACCGGTGCGGAACGGAGAAGCCTCCTCGGGCTCAGAAGTAGCCGCGACGTGCGGCGGGCAGCGCGGGCGCCTGGCCCTGTCGCGCCTCCCCCTTCCACCCGCCCCACCCCCAGTCGTAGGCACGGGTCTCTGAGGACCTGAGCAGGTTCTCTCTCGGCCCAGGGTGGAGGACCTCGCAAAGACATTTTTAGCAGGAGTAATTCCCGCGCTGGCAACGTCTCGACAGCCCGAGTGAACAAGCCCAGGCGGCCTGCGCCGGGACCCACATCTGGCTCCGCCGGCCCCGGGCCGGCCCCACCTCCGAGCCCACCCAGCCTGCGTGCCCCGCGCCCCCGGCCCGCGGCCGGGCACCTAGCAGGGGCTTGGGGTGGGGTTGGGGGGTGGAGTGCAGCACCTAGGGCTGACTTTGCGCTAAGTAAACAGCCATGGCAGCCTTCCCCGGTCGTAGATAAGCCAGAGGTGAGCCGGCCGACGGCTGTCAGGAACGCTCACCGGGCACCCCCCCCCCCACCCCGCGGGCGGCCCGCCGGCGGCCGGCCCCCACCCCCCCCGGCCCCCCCCCCCCCCCGCCCTGCGCTACCGACCCCGAGGCTGCGCCTGTTAACAAACTCCTGGGCGCAAATGGCCCGGGCCCCCGTTTTGTCTCGCGGTTCAGCACCGAGGACAACGGACATAGTTTTCGCCCCAGCGGCCCCACCGCCAGCAGGGTAGCGTTAGCTGCACAGGCAGGGCTGCAGGTGTCCGGACGGCGCGCCCTCCCGCATCCCACCCGCTCCGGCGCCCAGGAGCAAGGCAGCCCCGCGGCGTCTTACTTTTCTGGCTGGAGTAACCCGGGTAATAGCCATAGTAGCCGGTGATCCGCAGGATCCGGTCCTCGATGGTAGCCACCCCGTTGGGGGCCGCCTTGACATCCATAGAGAGCGCGGGGCAGCGGCCCCGGGCGCGGCGGGGCGGAGAGCGCAGCGCGGGGCCCGGGAGCTGGTGCAGGTGCAGCCGCCGCCGGTGCTGATGCTGCAACTCGTGCTCCCGCGCCCGGGCTCTGACTCCACCGCCCGGCGCAGCACCGGCTCCGCATCACAGCGGCGGCGGCGGCGGCGGCGGTGGAGCGGCCCCCACTCTGGCCGGCCTCTCCGTTAGCCTGGCAGCTCTCCCGCCCGCCGCCCGGCGCACTGCTGCCCGAACAGCGCCCCCTCACCTCCGACGCCCACCGCGACCGGGGCGGGTGTGGGCGCCCCACCTGGCCTCAGACTCTCCTGGTTAACCCTTCTGCACCCCTTCCCAGAGGACTTGACATTCCCCCCCAGCCCCACCTGCCAGAAGGGATGCTCGGTCCAGGGGCGTGGGAGGAGACGAGAAGGTGAGATGGTGGCAGGGGCTCCGGGAGGAGGGGTGGAGATGGAAGAGACCCAAGCGGAACCAAGTGTTAATGTGAGAGGTGCACACTGTCGCTTGGGGAGATGACACATCGGGGGCGCCGCGGGGTCTTGGTCCACGCTTGGCGTCTACACCACCTGGGGCCAGCAGACATGCAAGCGTTCCTAGGAGTTAATCAGTTCCCGAAACTTGCCTAGACGACAGGGAGTCTTTTCTTAAAAAATGAAAAGAAAAAAAAAATGAGGCCTCAGCAGGTGGTATGTGAAGTGATTGTCCAGGTATTGTGGACACAAAGACTTTAAAAGATGAAGCCCTGGATTCTGACGGGCCCGTGTCCCGACCCTGAGCCCCCAGCGAAAACATCAAAGGTATGGGAGACTCAGCTGCGGCACAGCATGTTTGTTTTGCCAATTTCAAATGCCCTTAGGAGAAATGATTTTCTCCTTTACTGCCAAAAACATCAGGGGGGAAGCCCTTCAAACTGTAAATATCTGGACGGATGAAAAGTTTTAGCTACAGTCTAGAGACTTTCCACCTGAGTCTAGAACGTCCCTGAAGCTCTGTGTTCAGAGTGAACACCCTCCCCTCAGGTGTGACTCTTCTGTTTTGGCAAGATACTCACCGGGTTACAATCAGTGAGCCTCGGGGATGACTCTTCCATTCGTAGTTTGTAGTCACAGCCTCCGGAAAAATAATTTTCAAAATTTCATCTCAGAAACTAGAGTGGGGGGGGATGGGAGGATGGGGGTCGGGGGTCAGTTCATCAGCTTAGAGGTCATTAGGTCCACCTTCCCCCCAGACCCAGTTGAAGATGTCCCTGCCAGATTTCACATTTCTAAAACTTAGATGGGGGGGCAAATTGACTTCAGAGCCCCCGCCCCCGAAACTCCAAAGAACCTATCACACAGCATTCTACCTTCAAGCATTTTCCACATTGTACTTGTGTCCTTAAGAGGGAAGAAATGTTGCAAACTTTTTAAAAGATGAATGAGATTTAAGCATATGAAAATGCAGTATTAAATTTCACAATGTGTTAAGGGTTTTCATCCAGACACAAAGCCTAGCACAGAATCCTGCGAGTGGAGTGGATCTGAAGTGATTATGGCTGGGAGGAGGGTTCATAAAGAAACCAATTTCCTCCCACACCTGCTTTCTGGGCATGGAAAGATGGAAGGATGGAAGGAACTAAAAGGTCAAAATGAACTTAAAGGAGAAAGCAACTCTGGTGCAGTGGTGAGGAGCCAAACATTTAAAGCAAAAATGGAAGGATTATGCCTTTACACTCTGCAGCCCACCCCCACCTGGAAAGTGATCTTCAGCACACTTTTGTTACTTTTATTCTTTTTCTTTTTCTTTCTGTGGCAAACATTAAAATGCATGCATTGTACATGGTAAAATGGGTTGATCACATTAAGACATTCCTTTGTTTAAAGTTTCTATAAAATGAATTTGCCTGTATTACATCATGTGTTTAATAACATCATAATGCATAGCATATTAATATATAAATGATTCAAAGAGAAACTACTCAAGCAAAAGCCTTCTAATGTAATATGAATATGCACAGACTTTAAGAAAAAGTGGTTTTGTCCTATTAATGCTTATAACTTATTTTACCGTAATGTATTTAAGTTCTAAATTACACTTATTGTGTAAGTTGGTGCCTTCTTCCTAGTTTTGCTTTGTTTTCAGAAATTTCCAGAGTAGTGGTTAGAAATGTACTTAACTGAATCTCATCATTCGTACAAACAGCAAATTCAGCATAAATTTAAATAATGTAAATATTATACCCACAAGAGTCTGTTTCCTAAAAGACATTATTTTTAAAATCTCAGACTGACCTGGAAATTAATTTTTAAAATAGCAGAGCATTTACAAATGCCTCTGTAATCATCTGTAATAGGGTAACTAAAACAGTAAATGCAAACACATGCCACCATCTTGGACACACTTTTTTTAATGGAACTGAAATTTTACAATTATAAATTGATCAACAATGAAAAGTAAATTTCTGCTAATGATAAGCACTCTTTGTTGCACATGATAACAGTTTTTTAACCTTTCAAATGCCACTTTGCAGATCATTAAAACTTTATAGAAATTATTTTGAAGGGAAGAGAATTTTTAAAAACATTTTTATATGTTTGCCTGCTCAGCCGACCAGTTTTCATAAACCCCAATACAAAAATTCAAATTTACAAAATGTGAAATATCAGTGTGCCTCAAATCTATTCTGAAAAAAAATGGGGAAAGGTACAATTAAACATAAGAAGACTAAAGGTAATTGTTTGATTCAAAAAATGGTTCCTCATAGTAGCCAGTTTACATAGCCAATTTCCCTATTAAGTTAAATGGTAAATTGATTTTCCGGGTAGATCATAACTCAATTTAGAAAAATTTGTTTTGTGTGCAGGAATATTTTTAATGCATTAGCACAGGGCATCTGTGATTCCAAGTGAGTTTTAATATCTGGACCATATTTATTTTGATCATCTGACCAAGTCAGATTAGGTATTTATACTGATTGAGTATACAAAACTTGACCATTTGTGTTGTAAAAAAAAAAATGCCATATCATTTGTAAAATAGTTTATGTGATAGTCACTTATAACTTTGTGTCTAAAGCTAAAATAAGTATACCAAGTAATAACATTAAAAACTAAGTTTGATCACTGAGCATAAATTATTCAAAGATATATTCTGTCATAAAATCATTTTAAAATACCTACATCATCCTTTAAACTTTGGAAGAGTTAGTAAAATAAAATCCATGGAATCTAGTCTTCTTTACTATGATTTGAAGCTGGAGGCCAGAAAATCTGGATTTTAGTCCTCTTCCTGTGGCAGGAACAAGTCACTTCATCTTTCTGACCACCTATTCAGAATTACCAATAAAGGATGCTGAAAGAAGGGAATCCACTATTGTGTACCCACCTCCTTGAGCTAAGAGTAACTTAGCTGTTTGGAGACCCAAGAATGTTTAAGTGTTTAATACCCAAGGGCCAATGTTGCCTTGTATAATCATCAGCACTATTTACAGATTTGACCCCAGGTAGTTTGCAGTGTTTATGTTTAAAAGCATCTGGCATCTAGCCAACCAGGTGATAAGCACTAGCATCTGGAAAGAAAAAAATGTAGTCTTCATATTCCATTTTCAGGAAAGCTGTTTTGAGCATTTAACCACTCAGTATCTGTCTAAGAAATCAGGGCAGAGTCCACTCTTCATTGACCTCTGGTACTAGGCTCCATCACAGGACTATTTCTGAAGCTCAATTCCTTGGAAATGCACTGAAATCCTTTGCAGATGGTCTGAAGTAATTTCAACAAATACATTCAAATTTTAGAGTTTATGACGTGTGTGTATTTGTGTGTGTCTCTCTCTTTACCTCCACCCTTCCCTCCCTCCCTCCCTCCCTTCCTCATTCCCTCTTTTTCCTTACCTCATCCCTCAGCCGTATAGTACAGTGGTGTAGAGCATGGATTTTGAATCCAGACTGCCAGGGGTCAAATCTGGTCTCACCATTTCCTAGCTGTGTGACTTTGAGTGAGTCTCTTAAACTTTATGACTCAATTTTCTCATCTGCAAAATAAGACTATCGTGCTGTTAAAAAGAAAACGACAGGCCAAAATGGTGTCACTTAAGCTAAGTCACCAAATCTGGACTTAATACCTAATCTAACTGCAGTTTCAACTTCCCCCAGCAATGTAGTCGTAACTCTTCTTCAGTCAGGAATTTTCTGATCAACATCAATGAGGATTCTGTCACATGGGTCCTCTCCATCCCCAAAGGAAGATGAGGTAATCCACCTAATGAGACTCCCTGCCCTTCCCCTTAAGGGAAGGTAACCTTGCCTGAAACAATCCTTTCTTTTCCTTTGCTAATAACTTCTTGCCTGACTCTCCTTCCTATAAAAACCTTCCCATTTTGTAGAACTCTTGGGTGCTCCCTTCTACATGCTAGACACTGCTTAATAGAACCAATTAGGTCTTTAAAATTTACTCAGTTGAATTTTGTTTTTTAATCATATCTACCTCGTGGACTTATTGTGAAGATTAAATGATTTTATATTCATAAAGACCTTATAACAGTGGTTGGCATATAAAAGCATCATAAATGATAGCTACTGTTTTTATTTTGTTTTATGGACACGTAGAACACTCTGAGCTTCAGTTTTCTCATCCGTAAAATGGGCTCAAACTCTCTACTTAATAGCGTTGCTGTAAAGGGTAAGTGAGATAACATATGAAAATATCTTACCAAGGGGGCGCCCAGGTGACTCAGTCAGTTAAGCTTCCGACTCTTGATTTCAGCTCAAGTCATGATCTCAGGATCATTGGCTTGAGCCCCAAGTCCAGCTCCCCACTGGTGTGGAAACTGCTTCAGATTCTCTCCCTCTCCCTCTGCTCCTCCCTGCTCACACTCTCTCTAAATAAATGAATAAGGAAAGAGAGAGAGAGAAAGAAAGGAAGAGAAGGAAGGAAGGAAGGAAGGAAGGAAGGAAGGAAGGAAGGAAGGAAGGAAGGAAGGAAGGAAGGAAAAAAGAAAGAAAGAAAGAAAGAAAGAAAGAAAGAAAGAAAGAAAGAAAGAAAGAAAGAAAGGGAGAGAGAAGAAAGAAAGAAAATCTTAAAAAAAAAAAAAAAGGCATGGTACATAGTAGGTGCAAAATAAGTATCAATGTCCTTCTCCTAACCCTACCCTGCCCTGTCCATTATCTATTACTAAAGTTAATTGAACATTTCATTCACATTATTAGGAGTATCTATATCAGTTGCTGTTAGGAGTCTCCTTGAATCCCTTCAACCATGACAACAATCACGTGAGGCAGATCTTGGCATCATATTGGCAGACCAATGGAATAGGTGGGCTGCATAATTTAAATGCTTTGCAGAAAAAGTAGATGCTCTGGGTCAGCAGTTCTTCCTGTCCTTTGAGAAGGCAGGAGGACCCAGAGAATATATGCTTAGGGCTGATAATGGCACAAAGGTTGGTGGTCCCAGGTATGGGAGGGACTCTGGTCCTGCTTGATGGCGTGTCCCAGGAAGCAGAATGGCCTCAGAGAGATCACAGGGTGGTTCCCTGAGGGAAGGCTGGGCCTTTAGCCCTGGGCTTCCCAGCCTCAGGAGAGATTCTGGTGCCTCCAAGCTTAGACCAAGGGCAGCAGAGCTGCCAGCCCCAGAGCTATGAAATGTGGGCTTGGCTAGTGTACATCTCAGCAGAGACGAGAGGACTGAAGACAAGCATGTCTCCCCGATGCTTGGACTTAGCCAAAGATCTCCCCAACTGCATAACCCTGCAGCAGGGAAGCCCCAATAACACGGACACTGCATCTTCCACTATTCTTATTGGCTAATAAAGATTTACTTAACCTTTTTTAAAAAAAAAATTTATTTATTTGAGAGAGAGCATGAGAGGGGACAGGGTCAGATGGAGAAGCAGGCTCTACGCGGGACTCGATCCTAGGACTCCGGGATCATGACCTGAGCCGAAAGCAGACGTTTAACTGACTGAGCCACCCAGGCACCCAAAGATTTACTTAACCTTTTTAAACAGATGCGTTGATGGTTATACGTTCAAACCTGCTACACATTCATTTTATAAATAAGACTTTAATTCCAACATCTAAAAAATGCCAGGTATGCCACTGCCTCAAACCTACTGCATATTATTTATCTCACAAGGCTTTTCTGTAACATTACCTGCTAAAAATGTCAGACCTGCCGTGGTAGTCGTTGGTACCGTTTGTCAAATATCCCTGGTTCTCCTTTATTTTAGGCTTACCACAGCATTGCGCTTTCTGCCCCCTTGTGGTTGGACGGGGCCCCGTGACTGATTCTAGTGAAGGGAAACGACCGTGATCCTACCCCGCCACAGCAAGCTAGTACAAATCACTGAGTTCTCTCTTCCCTCTGGCATGGTGACCATAAACATTCAAGATGACTTTGACCCATAAAAGTCAAGTTACTAAAAAATTAAAATAAAAAAAAGTTTGAATTCCTTCTCAAAACACTATTTAATTTTCAAATCTTCATCCTTTGTTTTCCAAGAGCATAGTGTGCATGTTTATATGTTCACCAGTTTCTGAAACAATTACCAATAAACAATAGTGAAGACAAAAGAGTAGGAAAGAAGCAGTATGAATGGTATGGGAAATCAGAGACCAGAACATTTAAAACTCATTAGAATGTTATCAACAAGGCAAAGAGAGTCCAGAATATCTATATATTCAATACATCCACATCTTGAGTAACTATTGTCAAAAGCAATCTCAGGAATGACTTTGCCTTTGGCTTCAAAACTATTCATTTGCAAGCAATATGTTCACAAGGTTTTATTTCATCCATATTTTCAGTGTCAGTGATAGCCATCAATAAAGCTTGCTCCTCCAATACACCAAGATAACGCAGACCATCAGTCCTGAAGTGGACATTTGCCTTTTTTTTTTCCGGCTACCTGGCTGATGTCAGAGGAGCCCCTCGATTACCAGAAAGAGTACACCTCTCAAGAGAAAAGCTAAAAGGTTGTAGCAAATACCTTTCATGCTTCAATTCATTTGCTCTTGCTTCATCTTTGCAGTGGCCATCTCTCTGTGGATTCCCATCAACTTCACATGGACACAACCCGGCAGCTCCCCACCTCCTGCCGATGCCAAGCACCTCCCGCCTCCTGCCCCAGGGCTTCCCTGTTGATGCTGAGACATGAAAGTGCATCCACCTGGAGCAAATCTGCGTGCCTCCTGCAAGTTCAGGGAACACAAGCAACGCGGGGCAGATGTGTGATAGTGGGAGCTAGGAGCTGGGTGACGGAATTCTCCATTCGGCTCCATATGGGCTGCACAGAGAGGTGGGGACTTCCGCAGCCTCGCGCCCACAAGATAGAGCAGTCAGTTCAGTCAGTCTTGATGCCAAAGGATAGTCAGCTCAGTAACATGCTTATATACCGTTAGGAAAAATATTAAGATATTTAAAATTCAAAAAGTGATTGTTAGAGTAATAGAACTAAGAGTATTTTGTCAAGACGCCTGGGTGGCTCAGTCAGTTAAGTGTCTGCCTTTGGCTTAAGTCATGATCCCAGGGTCCTGGGATGGAGTCCTGCGTCGGGCTCTCTGCTGAGCAGGGAGTCTGCTTCTTCCCTCTGCCTGCTGTTCCCCCTGCTTGTGCGCGCTCTCTCTCTCTGTCAAATGAATAAATAAAATCTTTTTTTTTTTAAAGGAGTACTTTCTCATTTTCCCAACTTTCTAATAGATGGCTTTCCTGCTCTTAAATACACACACACACACACACACACACACCCAACCCTAAAACCCTCTCTAGCTCTATTCTGCGGTGTTTGCTGGGCTTTTACATGCACTGTGCAGGAGAGTGCCACCTGCCTCCACATTAATCTCCTCAGTAATCACAATTATCTTCTTTCTGGTGAATGTGATGAAGTCTGACTAAAGGTCTCTAATTCTCCTGGCTCTTCATGTTCTCATAAATAATAAAACAGGGCTCCATGACAACGAGTACATGAAAAGTTTGTACCACCTCAAAGCAGTCCTAAACTCTTCAGATTTTTAAGCTAACAAAGTACTGTGGGCACACAGTTATCTGGGCTTAAGTGATGCCTTACAATCACTTGGTTCCATGGAGTAAGACCATCTATGCTTGGATGGTACTTACAAATGCTTCCTCATCTGACCAGTGCTGCTCCTTCAGCTGTTTCCACAGATATATCTCCTCTGGAAAGCCTGCTCTGAGCACTTCCCTTCCTGGAGGGCCCAGGCATTTGCCCCACCAGAGCTTTTCCCACACTGTGTGGTCTTTCCCACACTGTATACTTCAGTTCCTCAAAGGCAGGGATGCCATTTTGTTCATCACAGTGTGGCCAGACCTTCTCAGAGTGCCTGGCACACACCAGACAATCAAAACATGTTCAGGACTGAAAAATCTATTTGTAATCAAGAAAATCTTTCGTTAGGACCTTTCTGGAAGAAAGGGCGAGGCCCACACATTCACTCAGGAAAGGTTGACTTGTTTCAAGACCAGAAATGGAACAACTTAACCAGTGCCAAGTTTATAAATGAGGAAACTAAAGCTAGAGAGCCTAAGCCAATGGTCCAAAGCCTCCCAGTGAGTTGGCGACAGCCCTCGTTCTCAGTGCATCATCTTTCCTTGACACGGCACAATGCCTCCTTCTCCTTCATGGCTTTATGACAGCGCCCGCCATCCCCGCCCTCCCCTCACCCTTCCAGTCAGATCATACACTCGTCCTCTTGTTCCGCCTCTCTCCCCTAGTTAAACCCTGGACTCAGCAGACAGAGGGATGCCCATCAAGGGCTATTAAATGAAACTGAAACCTAAGATGTCTATTTTCCAGAGTCTTCTGTGAATTATATCTCTGGTATGATCAGTACCTGGTTTCTTACACAATTTGCCATCCAGTCAAATTAGAATATTACCCCTCATTTTTGGGGTCCTGGGGGTGGGGTTAGATAAATGGTTTGTGTTGTCTTTAGACATGAATAGGATTATATATTATCTTATTAGGGAGTTGATATTTTTAAAATTCACTGCCATAAATAACATGGGTTCATTTTGACAAAGCTTTTGGGAATCATAATTAATTAGGAGGTTTGAATCTCCTTTATGTGTAATCTACTACAATGTTCAGAAGGCTTGTTTACTTGTTCCTTCATTGATTTTGGTTAAAAAAAAGTCATCAGCTGAGCATACAGAAGGTGCTGAGTGCATGTTACTCGTCTACCTTTAACACCCTTCCTTCCTTCTACTCTGGCTCTACAGTCCACTAGCACATGCATGCCACTGCAGTAATGTCAAAATTGCACTCCTACTGTTTAGCTTTTACTGCCCACCAGATAACCCCAAACCTTAGTGGCTTAAAATAACAACTTATTACTTCTCACCACCCATTGGTCAGCTGGGTATTTCTACTGAGCTGTCCAGGCTTCTCTGACCTCAGCTGGGCTCACTTATGCATCTGTGGTCAGCAGGCGGGTCAGCTGAGGAATGAATAGCCTAGGATGGCCTCTCGCACGTGTCTGGTCAATGGGGAGACAGGAATGAGTGGGCTACATATCTCATCATCCAACAGGCTAATCCAGGCTTGCTCAAGACAGCAGTAAAGTCCCAAGAGCGAGAGTTAAGTTTGCAAGGCCTCTAGAGGCCCCAACTGAGAACTTGCACAATATTGTTTCTGCCATATTCTGTGGGCCAAAGCAAGTTATAAGGCTAGCCCAGATTCAAGAGGGGGAGAAACCGATTTTGCCTCTGGATGGGATTGCTGCAAAAAACAACTGTGGCCATTTTTGGATTCTACTACATCCACCAATGTAAATCAATGCCGGTGTTGCAAAGCATATTGATTAGAGACTTGATGAGAATGTCCTTTCTGCAGAATGTGTCCTTTAATAGAATTCCTTGATTCCAGATCAGATCAGCAAAGCATTCTTCCACTCATCGTTAACAAAGCAATGTGGAATTGACTTCATTAAGCAAAATCTGGAATTAAAGTTTACCTGCGATGATAAGATTTTGTCTGAATAGGAACTGCAGCCTTTTGCATGGCATGTAACGCCAAGCCTTCTGACTTAAAAACGGGGAGCCAGAAGTCAGACACCCCCATAGTCTGGGTCAGCATAACATAACGGTGGTACAGTCAGACACAGAACAAAGAAGCACAGGGAGTTTGACACAGCAGGGCTCTTCCTACAACCAAGGCAAAAAGTGGGGACCTGAAAAGTTAAAGCATTCACTGTGCTTACCCCCGGTAGAGGCCTTTATCCCACTGTATAGCAAAGATTGGATTAACTTCTCTCCCCCACTAGTTTCCTAGTTTCTTTGGGACATGAATAAATCTTTTAAATCCATATTTCTGTATGTAATACAGAGCCTGACTGTTGAAGGAAAGGAGAGAGTTATTTCTGTGACTCAGAAAAAGACTAACCCGATATAACCACATTTATATTTTTAAATGAATCTTTGCAAATACTCAGAAATTCTCCCATACGAAAAATTATAGAAGTACTGGTGAAGATAAGTGACTCCTTACAAAAACAGAAATGCTACTATTCAGCTTAAATTAGAAGGAAGAAGTTGGTGATATTCAAATTATAATCCAGAGGAAAGAAGATGGAGAAATGCATGTTTTTGCTTTATAAGTCAAGACAAACACTTAGACTTTCAAAAACGTGAATCTAAATTTTCAATTCACAATTAAACATTTAAAAGTATATATGCGGGGGCACCTGGGTGGCTCAGTCAGTTGAGCATCCAACTCTTGGTCTCAGTTCAGGTCTTGAGCTCAGGGTCATGAGTTTGAGCCTCAAGTTGGGCTCCACACTGGGCATGGAGCCTCCTTTTTTAAAAAAAAAAATAATATATTTATTATTTATTTTTTTTTTGGAGAGAGAGAGAGAGAGAGAGAGCATGCACGCACACACAGAGAGGGGAGGGAGAATCTCAAGCAGACTCCCCACTGACCAAGGAGCCTCGGGTGGGGCTTCATCTCATGACCCAGAGATCATGGACTGAGCCAAAATCAAGAGGCGGACACTTAACCTACTGAGCCACCAGGAGCCCCTGCAATATTAACTTTCTAACTGTTCTGTGGCGCAAAGATGTAAGAAGTTTTCTTCATGTTATTATAATTATAGTCAGTCTCGTTCCAAAAAGGAATTGAAGTGGCTTGTAAAGATACTACATTTTGAGATTTAATACAATAATAACAAGCAAGTAAGGAACTGGGAAGAAAGTAAAATTAAAAATAGAAACCAGAAAATGAAGCCAGAATGAGGTTAATAAATGCCACCAGGGCTAATGCATTTTGATAGAAGCAGTGGTAATTTGGCTTGGAGCTTCCTAGACACCAACCTAAGTGGAACCTGTGGTCCCTAAAACTACTTCTCATGGTCAGAGCTCAAAACAAAGCCAGGAAAAGTGGAAATCATTACTGGTGTGCACCCTAAGAGTAAGTTCTCCAGGATGTTCCTAAGAAGGATCCTGTGTAATGTTCTAAACAAGAGCCTAAAGAACATCCACAGGAAGATGTAAGAACATGCAGCCTGATGGCACAGTGTGAAAGCACTATGGAGTAAAATCGAATTGATAATACACGTCAAACACTGCACCCTCTTATAACTCTTAACTAACCCCAAACTAAAGTTGAGAGACTCACAGGCTCTCTGTCCTTCCAGGAGGTGTCTGTAAATCCTGAATCTCTCGAATGAGAAACTGGTTAATATCACCAAATCCCGTAGATAGTCTATCCTCTTCTAATCCATTCTCCAAACCACAGCCAGGCTGCTTTCCCTGAAACAAGGCTCTGTTTTCAAACACCTCAAAGGCTCCCAAAGGACTCCACATGAATTCCACACCCCTCATCACTGAATATAGAGTTCCGCCTCCACATCTCCAGCCTCAACTCTCTGACTGTTCCCTTTGTCCCAGCTCTTTGACATTGCTGAAAAGGTCAGGCTCTCTCTCGCCTCTGGATCTGTGCTCTTCCCTCTATCTGGTAAGCTCTCGCCTGCCACCCTTTGCTCCTTGCCTTTGTCTGGGGCTTCTCCTCCATGTCTGGGGCTTCTCCTCCATGTCTGAGGCTTCTCCTCCATGTCTGGGGCTTCTCCTCCATGTCTGGGGCTTCTCCTCCAAGTCTGGGGCTTCTCCTCCATGTCTCAAGCTAGAAGATGCACCTTCCAGAAAGCCGTCTTTACCTGCCTAGCTCACTCACTGGACTGGAAGTCCACAAGGGCAGCTCCTGGCTCTGTCTTTGCTCACTGTTACATTCCCAACGCCTAGCACAGTGTCAAGTGCGACTAGCTGTTTCACTAATGTTCGCATAGTCAGTTGATTGATTGATTAATTTGATTATCACAGGCAAGACCTTGGAGCCAATTATTCTCTGTTACTACTTAAAGAAAGATCCATTTACCTTCTTTAAGAAGCAACAAGTTTAGGAGCACCTGGGTGGCTCAGTCAGTTAAAGCATCTGCCCTCAGCTCAGGTCATGATTTCAGGGGATCAAGCCCTGTGTGGAGCCCCTTTGGAGCCCTGCACCCAGCAGGGAGTCTGCTTCTCCCTTTCCCTCTGTGCTCTCTCTCACTCTTTCTCAGGTAAGTAAATAAAATCTTTAAAAAAAAAAGCAACAAATTTAAAGATATTTTTGAGGATGTGTAATGAATATTAACAGCACACGTGCCTACATTAAAGAACATACCATCTCGGGGCACCTGGGTGGCTCAGTCGTTAAGCGTCTGCCTTCGGCTCAGGTCGTGATCCCAGGGTCCTGGGATCGAGCCCCACACCGGGCTCCCTGCTCCGCGGAGAAGCCTGCTCTCCCTCTCCTACTCCCCCTGCTTGTGTTCCCTCTCTCACTATGTCTCTCTCTGCCAAATAAATAAATAAAATCTTAAAAAAAAAAAAAATAACATACCATCTCTGCCACCTCCATCCAGGCAAGGTCAAAGTTTTCTTCAGAAAACAAGTCATAATTCACTCCTAAACAGGATATATGCATAATTGAGGCCCCAATGTCTTATGCCTTTCTAACATTATCATAACTTTAGTGTGAGAAAAGCGTTAAAGTGCTGTTGCCAAATCTTACATTCCAAAAAGTTTTACAAGATGTTTGACATTGCACTTTTCAAGAAAGTGTCTGTTTGAGGATCTTACCTCATCATGCAACAGTTAAAAAAAAAAAAAAAAAGCCAAGAGACTTAGATCCTATCTTTGTCACTAACTCTGTGATCATGGGGGTCATGATCTGGCTCATTCCTTGACTGGAGCTGGACAACTCAATGCTCCACTCTGAGCCTGACTCTGCCCGGGGTCTGAACAATCCAGCCTAATCCCTGGGCGCACCCCTCCTGCCCCCGGAGCCGTCAACCTAGCAAGGTGGGCTTCCCTTCTCTTACTTTCACATCAGCCTGAGGTTGTCAGCTGCCATCTGTTTTGTTTATTGAGTTTTTGCATAATATTTCATTTGAATGAAATATTCTACAGCTAATAAGAAATATGAAAACTTGCAGATTACATGATTTTTAAGTTTCTTTTCTACTCAATTATCTATTCCACCCCAGAGGTATTAATTTATTCCGGATATATCACCGTATCCAGTTTGAAATGGATATAAAGAAACCATGCCATTCTCTGGGAAGACCAAAGATAGGACCTGAAAGAAGCTTCAGAGATCATCTAGCGTGTTCGACATTTTGCAAATGAGGCTGTTGAGGTCCAGAGTTTCAGTGATGTGTCCAGTGGTACACGGCTGTGTGAAGACCAAGCTCGGACCAGAACCAAGTCCTCCCAGGCCTCAGGGCAGAGCTCCAAGAGATGGACAGTGCTCAGTGTCCTCTGGGATGGTGGGCAGGCTGCAGAAGTGATAAGTGACAAGAACCCCTCTCCTCAGACCCCCACTGCTAACTGCTACGATCCAAGCCTCCCCATCTCTGAGCCAGATAAATGAGGCTCCTCACCTCTAGTCTCATCCCCTTCCAATTGGCCTTCCACACCACTCTGGACATTTCCAAAACACATCAGACCATCCCTCTCTTACTCTCCAAACTTGGCTTTTCCTGAGATTTTCCTCCAACCCTACACTTTAGCCAAGCTGACCAGATACTCCTGGTTGTTTCTCACCTTGAGACTTGGTGCTCCTTTTGCCTGGAAGGCTCACACGTGCTTTTCCCACTCCTAGAAGCAGCTCCAAACACCTAGACTTGAGATAGTGAGGTGGAGTTGAGATCATAGTTAAGGCCTCTATATAGACTTTTTTTTAATTTTTTTATTGTTATGTTAATCACCATATATTACATCATTAGTTTTTGATGTAGTGTTCCATGATTCATTGTTTGTGCATAACACCCAGTGCTCCACGCAGAACGTGCCCTCTTTAACACCCATCACCAGGCTAACCCATCCCCCTACCCTCCTCCCCTCTAGAACCCTCAGTTTGTTTTTCAGAGTCCATCATCTCTCATGGTTCGTCTCCCCCTCTCACTTAATCCCCTTCATTCTTCCCCTCCTGCTATCTTCTTCTTTTTCTTTTTCTTAACATATGTTGCATTATTTGTTTCAGAGGTACAGATCTGTGATTCAACAGTCTTGCACAATTCACAGCACTCACTATAGCATATACCCTCCCCAATGTCTATCACCCAGCCACCCCATCCCTCCCACCCCCCACCACTCCAGCAACCCTCAGTTTGTTTCCTGAGATTAAGAATTCCTCATATCAGTGAGGTCATATGATACATGTCTTTCTCTGATTGACTTCTTTCACTCAGCATAACACCCTCCAGTTCCATCCACGTCATTGCAAAT